>NW_024080716.1:3174434-3602688 GCF_003009895.1 Hyaena hyaena
ACTCTGAAATAGGCTCCAGGCTCCGAGCTGGCAGTCAGCACAGAGCCCGATGCGGGGCTCAAATCCACGAACCGCGAGATCATGACCCAAGCGAAAGTTGGACGCTCAACCGACTAAGCCACCCAGGAGCCCCTGGTTCAACTCTTTTTTTGTTTTTGTTTTTGTTTTTGTTTTGTTTTGTTTTGTTTTGTTTTGAAACGAAATGTTGTAGCTAAGGATGTGTGGCTCAACTCTCTCATGTGTGGATATCTCAAAGTACCAAGTCTTATTCCTTACAGGGAAGTTTCAGGAACTCACAGCTG
Organism: Hyaena hyaena; assembly: GCF_003009895.1. NCBI lineage: Eukaryota > Metazoa > Chordata > Mammalia > Carnivora > Hyaenidae > Hyaena > Hyaena hyaena. The sequence continues at coordinate 3,174,737 of NW_024080716.1, forward strand.
TCGGGGCCCCGGCAGATAAACATGTTAAAAGCTTCATAGCTACAGGGACTCTTTTAGGGATCTGGCCCAGCACTGCCTGGAGGTGGTTTGGCCAGGACTCCCCATGTACACCATAAATCTGCACAGAATCGTGGGAAGACAACAGCGGCTTTAGCTTCTCCAAGCAGCTGGCTCGCTGCCCTTGGGCCCGAAGAGCTGTCTTCCTCTGACACAGGACTGCTGCCTGTTTAGACATGACTCTTGCCTGGGATATAAATGGTGTGTTATTTTTAGGGGACAGTTATCGTTTCTGGTAGATTTTCAGAGTTGGAAGGCGGCATAGCTTCATCAGAGGAGAGTCTCAACTGGGAATCAAAAGCGATCCCACATTTTTCACAAGCGAGCTATTGACCTCACGGAAGTCACTGCTCCTTCCTGAGCTTCGGGCTCCCAAGTGGTGTCCAAATAATATAATTGGGCTTCCACGACCCTTTCTGGTTTTCTTAAGGTCATCTAGATAAGAAGATTTTAGAAAAAGAGGGAGAGAATTAAAAAACAACGAAGTGGAGGATAGGGCTTAGGAAAAGAAGTTCTCTATTTCGGTCAAACAGGACCCAGACAGCCTTTGTTGCAACAAGCCTTTGATGCAAATATATGAAACTTTGCCTGTATTGCATACTACGTGCTCTTGGGATTTCCCCTATTTGTCTCATTTCTATTTGCCAAGACCTGACTAGAAACATGAATCAGAACCATGAGGAAGCCTAGAGATCTTCAGATTCAGTTCCCTCACTTTACACGTCACAACCCAGAGGCCCTTGTCCAGAGTCACACAGAGGCTCGAATGGAAATCTCCTGCCTCCTTGGGCAATTTTCTTTGAAATCCGTTGCCTCTTCGATTTATTTAGCAATGATGAGTCTTAAGGGAAAGAATCAGGCTAGTTTCTCAATGTTTATTGATCCTAAACAATACTTTGGTAACCAGAAATACATGCTAGCAAGGGTGTGCGTGTGTGTACGTGTGTGTGCGTGCGCACACACACACACACACACACACACACTGCTTGTGTTTCCCATGCTAAATGTGTCGGACTTTTAAGTTCCCTTTTGTGCTGCTCTCTTCATTGTCAATAAACACTGCATTTCTCTCTCTTGGGTTTAGAAGGTCTACTTCTCCAAGGAAAACCGTGCCTTGTAATTCACTCTCTATCCTCCACCACGCCCACTCGCTTTCACACCTCTGATCAGTGTTTCTTAAGGTAAAAACCTTGGCTCTTTGAAAAGACACTGGGGTAACTACTTTCTGGGTTGTAGAGCATTGCGAAAAGTTGAGGCAACGGTTCCTAATTGTCAATTTTGTAACTGTGGGGTAGCCACAAACACAGTGGCGTAAGATTCACCTCTCCTGGATTACAGCTCTGATTATTTCCAACAACCAACTGACCTTGGATCAATCATGTTATGTTCCTGCTTTTGTTTTATGTCGAGTGAGATGGTTGGCTTAAGGGCTTTCTCCATGTCTTCTATGTTCAAGGATCTTGTAACTGTTTTAATAGTATGTCTTTCTAAAGTGTATTCTGTACCACACAGCTATCTTACAGCGAGTATCCTGAGAAATTATAAGTTTAAATAATAAGTCAGTGCCATGATTTTGAACATCAGTTATTTTATATTGTGCATTATGATGTCCTCAGGGCCTGTTGAAATATGTAAGGCTCTAACACTAAACGGTCCCAGACTTCATATCGCTCTTTATTATTTCGTTTTGTTTTGTTTTTTAGTTTTCTTGTTGGCTTTAAATAGCTCAACTTTCTCACCGCCATCAGCGTGCCTACTTATAAAAGCCTTTTGCCTTCCATTCAAATTTGCTTTTCTTCTGTACTTGGGTATAGGGACCCAGATAAGCAAGTTGAGGGGATGAGGATCTGAGGTGCTTGAAGTGGGTTAATTTTCTTAAGTTTGTGCAGAACTCATTCTGGTTAATGTTTAGAACACAAGTTTGCCTACTTGTTAGCTACTTGGTATTTGCTTCATAATTGACACTGCCTAGTAAACTGACTTACCAACTATTGAGCTATAGCATATGTCTTTGATTCTGTGTATTTTGCTTTCCCCCCCTTTTAGATGTTAAGCTTCTTAACCACTAAAATCACTTCATATTTTTACTGTGGTCTTCTGGGCAGATGCTAGAGACCTGCGGATTTTTTCTGTTAATATTTAAATAACCTAATCATACTAAATGTGGTATGAAAAGAGTAAATTTCTGAAAGTAATCAAAACACCATCAATAGGGAAATAGTTAAATGCAGTATGGCGTAGCTGGATAATGGAATTGTATTTAGTCATTAAAAGGAGTGAAGTATAATAGTATAATTATGTAAACTGATCTGGATAAATGTGAATGGTATGTTGTTAAATAAAAGAAGCAACTTGTAGATTCATACAGGATTTGGTTTTTATAAAAAGAAAAATAAAGAAAAAGTTATATGCAAAAATTTTAAATCAAAATCTAGTAGTTCCATGTAATAATTTGGGGAATGGGATTAATGAGTGCTAAAAAGAGAGAAGAGGGAGACATAATATTTTCACTTTCTACCTAATATAATTTTTTAATGTTTGTTTATTTTAGAGAGAGAGAGAGAGAGAGACTGTGAACAGGCGAAGTGCAGAGAGAGAGAGAGGGAGACACAGAATCTAAAGCAGGCTCCAGGCTCTGAACTGTCAGCCCAGAGCTCTATGCAGGGCTCGAACTCACAGACCAGACAGCAAGATCCCATGACCTGGAGCTGAAGTTGGATGCTCAACTGACAGAACCACCCAGGCACCCCTCCTACTTAATAAAATTTTTAAAGGAGAATAATAAGATTGTAGGTAATTTTCTCCTAACATTTTATTATGCAAATGTAAAAGTATGCAGCAAAGTTAAAAATCTGTGAGAGTGAACACCCATATAACCATTACCTTGATTCTACTATTAAATGTTATTTAATACCTGCTTCATCACATGCCTATTCATTTATGTAGCTACAGGCGATTTTTACTGTTTTTTATGTTTTTCGCTACTTCCAGACTTATTTAAGGAGTTGACATAGAGCCTCTTGCCAAGTGAGACTCCTATGCTATCCCAAAGAGCCATCATGACATTTACAGATTTTACTCATCGGGACAGACACAGAAACAAATACTGATTTATTAGACACCTTTACCTTAGGTACCTTAGATATTCTTTCTTTTCTTTTTTTATTGTTATTAATAATGTTGGCAGAGAAGGCAATGAACTTGTCCATTAAGGGTCTGGCAACTTACTTGAAGTTACTGGGCACCCTGTGAGCCCCCCACACCGATCCCCCACTCCCCTGGGCCACCATGCCCAGACTGTGCCGTGCCTTTCCATGTTGGCTTTGTGCAAACCCTGTATTCTCTTATAAGCCCCATTTATCTTCCTTTTCCAGGAGGTTACTGAAATTTTTCTGGATATTGTTAGGTGTTCAGAGTAAATACAAATGACTTACAGTTCCACTGAGCCACTGCTGGAGTTTAGGGGTCCTAATGGCAGACACTGAAAGAGCTTGGGGCAGATCGTATTTTGTTTGAGTCCCACATAGTCTTGTTTGAAGAAAGGTTATTTGTTTGGCTGAGACTGGGCTCTGATTTGCAGAAAGGCAAGTATATTGAAGACTAGTAATGGTTTTGGGTACTTAGTTATAAATGTCCAAATGTGGACTATAAATAACTGGAGACCAGGCCTACATTCTAGGATATTTTATTCTGCGTAATTTCTTTTAACAGCTGGATTTTGCTTCCTTTTTTGGTGATCAGACATCCCTCCTTCTTCCCCAAAAGAGTCCAGTCCATAGGACCCCCATCATTTTTCACTTGCTGATCCTTCTAGGCTTATTTTCCCTAAGTCTTTGTCACACCCTTTTCAGATTACACTCTAGTCTTACCAGATACCTTGATTTTCTCTAAACAGTTTATGCACTTTTCTGCTTTCAGAACTTTTGCTCATCTTATTGTCTCATTTTTCAATACCTTCTCCTCTTTCCTTGCCTCCTTTCCTCTACACTCTCCCTTCTCCTTCTGGTTTTCACCTGCTTACACAGACACACACCTCTATTACCTCTGCATCTCTACCTCTTTAAGTGCAGAATCTTCTCTGTGGAACCCATCTGAATCTGTCTGTTGGAAGGAATCACTTCTACCTTAGCATTTCCATAGCCCTTTGTTTGTTTGCACTTTATCCCATAGGTGGTTGCTTTTCAGTCTGTGGTTTCTAGTAGAGCAGCAAAGTCTCTGGGGGTGCCTTAGAAATGCAAAATCGTTTTTAAAAATTTTTTATAGGTTTATTTATTTTTGAGACAGAGAGAGACAGAGCATAAGCGGGGGAGGGGCAGAGAGAGAGGGGGAGACACAGAATCTGAAACAGGCTCCAGGCTCTGAGCTGCCAGCACAGAACACGATACGAGGCTTGAACCCACGAAGCGTGAGATCATGACCTGAGCTGAAGTTGGACTCTTAACCGACTGAGCCACCTAGGCGCCCCAGAAATGTAAAATCTTGAGTCTTGTCTTGGACTTTGTGCCTCAGAATCTCCGTTTTACCACAATCTCTAGGTCATCCTTATGCACATTGCTATTCCAGAAGCACCATCTTAGAACCGACATCTAACTTTGCCTTTCACTTGATTGCTTTTGTGTCCGTGGATTCTGATGGACCATGTCTTGTGATCAAAGACTGTGTCTTCCTCATCTTTCGTCTGCAGGGCAGGGTGGATGGCTTTGCACGCAGTAGAAGCCCTTCAGTGTGTGTTGAATGAAAGCCTCTGCTTTCACTGAGCTTGGATATGTGAGGGAAATATATGAATAAAGGGCATTTTCATGACTCTTGTCAGCACGATATCTTTCAAATGGTCTCAGTCCTGCCATTGCTGTGGTCAGGCACAGCAGACCCTGGCACAAAAGGGCTTGCCCCACTATCAGATCTGTTTTCTCCTCCCACTGCTTTGAAAAGTGCATCAGTGATAGGGGGTATTTGAGCTTTCAGAAGCAATGGCAACTCACTGTGCAAGAAATTATATTTAAGGCACAGAGAAACTTCGTGTTGATATTTTAGTAATAGGGTTATATCTGTACACATGATTGTGTATTTGTTTTAAGAACTGGAAGCCTGACCACAAAGTCAGAGTAACGTCTAGAATCAGATTTTGGTGGATCTGATCTCAGGAAAACAACATTGTTTTAGTTGAGTATATTTGCTTTTTGATAGCTTGGAAAGGGAGAGCCTTCATCATTTCAAAAGGGCTTCTTCTATCTCTTCTTTTTCCAGATTCTTTCCCCTGACATCTCCATGTTGCCCACTTTCCCTGGCATGATTTTTTTCTTATTCATTCAAAGATGTCTGTACATCTTTGTGGTATAGTTTCCTTATTCATTCCGCTCATCTTCCCCATAATCACACTTCTGTATTGTATAATTCTAGTGACATTCCTGCCCCTTCATAAAACTGCTGAGTGTAATTAGTAAAATTGCAATAAGTATAAACAAAAGTAAATATAGTAAATAAATATACAAGATAAAATAAAATATAAAATGACCAGTAAGCATGAGTAAAATAAAATAAATGTAATCATATAAATAATATAATTATAAACAAAATAAAATAAACAAAATAAAAATAGGGTAAATAAATAACCAAGCAGATGATTATTTGACCTATGTAAGAACAAGCCCAGTGAACACTTGCTATTTTGTCCTGTTATTGAAAACAGACCTTGAATATGTAACGTATGTTTCCACTTTTTTGGGGGGATTATTAAGATTATGGAAATTGTTTGAATATTCTTTCTACTTATATTCATTCATTTATTTAGAAGATATTCTCTAGCTATGTGTTCTCCATGTGACGTCATATTGGATGCAAACAAGAATTAAATAAATAAATAAAACTTGTTTTGCCTTCAAGTCCTTAAGGTGCTCACAATGAAATTAGAAGAGATGAGACATACAGAAATAGCCTAACACAAGGTATATAAAGGGATAAATACTAACAACAATATAATAACATTGTCAGAGTATTTTTTTTTAAATGTTTTATTTATTTCCAGGAGAGAGAGAGAGAGACAGCGTGAACAGGGGAGGGTCAGAGAGAGAGGGAGTCACAGGCTGAAAGAGGCTCCAGGCTCTGAGCTGGCAGTCAGCACAGAGCCCGACGCGGGGCCCGAACCCACGAACCGCGAGATCATGACCTAAGCGAAAGTAGGACGCTTAACCGACTAAGCCACCCAGGTGCCCCTGTCAGAGTATTTTTAAGAGAAATCCAGGAGGTATTAAATGTGCAAACATGACAGCAAGTTCGTTAGAAATTGAAGGACAAGTTTCTATGAACTCTGATTACCGTATGCACATTAATATCTGCTCCCGCCTCCATTGTTCTCTCTCTCTCTCTCCTTCTCTCCCTCCTTCCCAAGGTCTCTTTGCCTGTCTTCCCTTTTGTATTTCCATTTTTTTGTCTTTGGTGGACTAATGTTTGTATGATACCCATTTTGAAACTGAAGGTATGGAACTCTCTTTTTGGAAGTATGTTTACAAATTTTTTTCATGAGCCCATCTGTAGGGAAATTTCTTTCAGTCCCGGACTTTCCATTGGCCATTCATTTGCTTTCATAAATATCAACATTCATGATTTTAAAATTTGTTTTTCCTGTTCTTCCACACGTTCATTTGCCCCTTTCTTTTGGTTTTCCCACCAGTGTGTAATAATGAGAGTTAGTCTTTTCTCTCATGTGTGACTGTATTTTAATTTTTCTCCCACCAAAATTAATTTTAGTGAAAATTAAACCTGTTATAGTATAGACATTATAGTTTTATATAGAGTTGTGTAAATATAATTAAGAACAAAACCTCTCGACCTAGAAATCTTTTCCACAAAAGTAGGAGAGAAAGAACACACTTTCATCATTAAGTAAGCATGAAATCAGAATACGAAACCTATCACAGGCAACCCACTAAGAGATGGCAAAAACAGAAAGAAATCTTACCCTTTTATATGGGCAAACAGCCCACTGCATACATGTTTTCAAGATAAACTACAACTTGTATTCAAGTGGGGTAAATTTGTCATGCTGACTTGATTTGGTGATTATTAGTTAATTGGTTTTACCTGATGAAAAACTTCCCATGTCTTTATTTTGTTTCAATTGTACTTTATGGCGGTGTAGATACTTAATAGAAGATCTACACTTTTAACAAATGTATACGTCTGCAATACATTATTGTTGACTGTAAGTACAATGCTGTACAGCAGAGCTCCATAATTTTTTCATCTTTCTTAACTGAAACCTTATGCCCATTGATTCGTAGCTCTCATTTTCCTCTCCCTGCAGCCCCTGGCTACTGCCATTGCACTCTGATTCTATGAATTTGACTATTATAGACACCTCTTCGAGGTAGAATCATGCAGTATTTGTCTCCCTGTGATTGGGTTATTTCACTTAGCAGAGTGTCCTCAAAGTTCATCTGTGTTGCCCCATATTGCAGAATTTCCTTCTTTTTTAGGGCTGAGTAGTATCAAACTGTATTTATATACAACATTTTCCTTATCCATTCATCTGTGGTTGGGCATTTTATTTTTCTCCTTGTCTTGCCTATTGTGAATAGTGCTGCAATGAATATGGGAGTGAAGATACCTCTTTGACAGCCTGATTTTGGTTGTTCTGGAGATATACCCAGGGGGTGGCATTGCTGGATCTGAGTAGTTCTGCAACTTAGAGCACTGCGCCCTACCAAAGTTAAGCATCTGTCCTCCAAAAGAAACTAGAAGAAGCACCTCCACCTTAAAAAAATTTTTTTTAATGTTTATTTATTTCTGAGAGAGAGACAGAGACAGAGTGCGAGCTGTGGAGGGGCAGAGAGAGGGAGACACAGAATTCGAAGCGGGTTCCAGGCTCTGAACCGTCAACACAGAGCCCGAAGCGGAGCTCGAACTCATGAACCACGAGATCATGGCCTGAGCCCAAGTGGGCGGGCCACTTAACCGACTGAGCCACCTAGGTGCCCAGGCACCTCTATCTTGATGTTTACGTTTCCAAGATATGGGCCACAGGTCCTTGAGAAAGACATTTCTGTGTCACCAAGGAGACAAGAGACCTATCTAGTCTTCAAAAGGATTTATATACATAGGGGGAGGGGAAGTACCTAATAATGACTAGTGTTCTAAAGTAAATGCTCTGATAAAAAGCGGGCATGGAGGTGTGGGAATCTCTTCCCTTATTGTCAAGGAGGTTTAAGCCTCTTGTTTTTAATTTGTATGCGTTCTTACAGAGGCTAGGACACATTTTAGTTTGTGTAACTAATGCAGTTCAGAATTGAAACCGTTTTGTCCCCAAGTTTGTGATCAACCAGAGATTTAACGAAGCGTTGCCTTTGGCCTTGTATAACAAATGATACACCTTCCTGATGGAGTGTGATTTGAGATTCATTAGCATCTTTGTAATTTTTATTTTTTACTGCGATAAAATATATATAACGTTTACCGTCTTAACCATGCTGTGGCAGAAAGTAGATTCGGATTGTTGGATTCACGTTGTCGTGTAGCTGTCGCCACCATCCATCTCCAGAACTTTCCCATCATCCCAAATTTCAACAGAAATTGTACCCTTTAAACGCTTACTTCCTACGGCCTCCGCCCTTCAGTCCCTGGCACCCACCGTCATTAGCATTTTAACCTACTTATTAAAGACTGCCCGTGAAATTGCAATATCCTGCCTACAGTGATAAGTAGAGTTCTGTTTGCCCAGGATTTGAAACACAAAGGTGTTTTCTTGGGAAACCGACTGGGAAAAACAACTTAACAACCTTTGAATGTCGTGCCCCCATTTGCCCAAGTGACGCTACACTAATTACAAATAATCTAAGTCTGTGCGGTTCCCAGAAACACGTTATTTGTGCCACTCCATTGCTTTCAAAGTCATAGAAAAAGCTTTCTGAATGAGATTTTTTTTTTTTTTTTTTGCTTATAATTCAGGGATTTTACCAATCTGGACGGGCATTTTCCATGACCTTTGCTCCAGTGAGTCTTTATTGTTTTTAATTGATCTTTTGGGTTGTTTTGTGAAACACAGCAAGCTAAAATATTGAACACTTCCTACATGTGTTTAGTTCATAGCTTGCCATGGGCGTCGGGGAGAATGAGGCAGAAGAATTGGTCAGCAGTCCGCTGCAGTCAGAGAACCTTATTTAAAACCCACTCTATGTGATCTCTGTGATAGCTTGAGGAGGACTCTTCACCTTTTTGCACCTAATTTCTTCATCTGTGAAGCAAGAAAATTATATTTCTTTCTGAATAAGTGTCATGCGTAGCAAATAAAATAAGGCCCGAAGAGAAGCATCCTGGGAAAGCATGACTGATTTTGGTTGAGTAAGGTACCTGGTATAGAGGAGGGGTTTGAAAAATTTTGTTGAGTGAACAGATATGGTTCTCAAAGTGCTATTTCCTGGGGTTCGGGTTTTTCCGCCCGTTGTCCTGGCTTGGCCTGCTACTTCTCCATTGCGTGCCTCTATTCCTGCTTGCACCCCCCTTTCCTGGCCCAAATCATGCTTCAGGTTAAAACTCCAGAGTTCAGGGTTTGGGAAGCGATATGACAGGGCCAAAGGAATATCTGTTATTCTTCTTATATTCTTCTTATCAGGTTTTCCTTCCTTTTTTTAAAAATTTATTTATTTTGAGAGAGAGGAGTGGGGCGGGGCAGACAGAGAGAGGGAGAGAGAGAGAATCCCAAGCAGGCTCCGTGCTGTTGGTACAGAGCCGGATGTAGGACTCTGACTCATGAACCGTGATGTCATGACCTGCGCTGAAATCAGGAGTTGGATGCTCAACCGCCTGGGCCACCCAGGTGCCCCTCTTCCTTTCTAATCTAGATGTTCCTCAGAGCTACTGAGGAGTTAGAAAGAGCAGTTAGAAATGCAGCCATGTACTGGAACATACACAGGAAGAAGGGAGTTCCTTTTTGCCCAGCAAGAGCATGCTCAGGGAATTTCACCCTGGCCAAAAAATAATGAGCGGCAACCATGTTGAATCAGACACTGTGAATCCCAGTGAAATGATATCCTGGGCCTAGTTCCCTGTGTAGACACTTGAGCGGGAGCTCACGGGGGTCTCCCTTGTTCAGTATCGTCCTACACAGGGCAAATGGAAATGCACATAGTGTAAGGCATAACCAAGTACTACCCTGGCAAAGCAGAGGACAGTCCCAGGGCATGCCTGTAAATTGTCTGACAGATTTTAGTGAGAAAACACCTCCCTAAGGGTGCTCTGGAGAAAGAGATGAGTGCTGAGAGACCAGAGGTGTGGAAAACAAATGACAGAGGCATAATATTTCCCTCGACTGAGAAACGGCCTGCAGAATCACTGTGTTCAGGACACCACAGTCATTCAGCCCCACAGCACTGAGCACCTTCTACGTGCTGAGCTTCATGCGAGGCCTTGAGAGACAGACATTCATCAGAGGTAGGCCCTGTTCTCAGTCCCAAGAGGGAAAATACACTTAATAGTCATAGAGAGTAGAGCATTCCACTACTGGGACCCCAAGGCAAACTTGTAGGGAGAAGGGATAAACTGGGTCGGGGTAAGAGAGCAAGGGACATTTCCTGAAGGAAATGCTTGTGGAAATAGATCTGGAAGGACGGGTGGTGTGCGAACCTGTGAAGAGGGGAATGTGGGTCAGCCCAGACAGAAAGGATGACTTAAAAGGAAGGGAGGCATGGCCCTGGTTTGTAGCACCGTCTGTGTGAACCTGTGGCGGGAATCCGAGTTTATGAGGAGGATTCTGAAGAGGGTTGGGTGAGGAGTTGGTGGCACCAGATCCTGGACGATACAGAATGTCCTATGAAGGACGTCAGGGAAATAGAATTAAGTTGTGCTGTGTGGGAAGATCGCTTTGGCCCTTGCCATCAGTCAGCCCTTAGAGGTGTCCTCTCGTCTGTGAGATAGAAAGAAGTATTTACATGCAAAAAATTCTACTGGATTTTAGGTCAGGTGAATGAATACATGCATTTCCTCATCTTTCTCTTTTTCAGGGAAAGGCGGACCAATTATAAATTGTAGCACTTTAAATTTTTCTGGCATCTATGAAGGTCACAGAGGTGAAAGGGTTATTTGCCGGGACCCTTAATGTGTTGACTCTTTTTCTAATTGAAGAAATAAGAGCTCCCCTCTGTTTTCTGACTCTTTATCTATGGTGTCTTATGCTCTGATTTGGCAACGGTCTTTAAGCATCCACAATGCTAGAAGAAGTGAAATCGTAATCAACTCCAATTAGCCATACTGGCCGAGCATAGCATTACCGTACTTGCATTCACGAGCACACCTTATGTCTCATTTTAGCTAGTCATTATACTAGTGCTTCTCCATCAAATTGCCATGGGGATGGCTTAGTAAATTAGAAAATTGATTTGAATTTCCCACTTTTTTCCCCCAATTAAGAATTCATGACCCGTACCTCACTAGGAGTTTTTAATAATATGTCCTATGAGAGAATTCATGTGAATTTCGCAAAGCTTGGTCTATTGCTGGGTGTCTTAGACAGATGAAACCCCTTTCTTCCTGAAAGGACTTTAGTCAGCATTTCTAAACTGTGCCATGAATCCTAATAACTTGGGGAGATTTTTATTTTACTTATTAATTTTTTTATTTATTTCTGAGAGAGAGAGAGAGAGCAGGGGAGAGTCAGAGAGAGAGGGAGACACAGAATCTGCAACAGGCTACAGGCTCTGAGCTGTCAGCACAGAGCCCGACGTGGGGCTCGAACCCATGAACTGTGAGATCATGACCTGAGCCGAAGTCGGATGCTTAGCCACCCAGGAGCCCCTCCTTGGGGAGATTTTAAACAAAAAATTTTAAACTCAATTACGTTTGGGGAGCACTGTGGATGATTTCTAAGCGATTCAGTTCACAGTGTGTATTATTAGCATTCTAAAGGCCCTGAGAAGTCCTGTAAAAAAAGAGATAATTTTGTAACCTAATTTTTCATCTAATATTAATCACTTAATATTTCTCTAAAATGAGGGCGCAACACCAAAATGTGATTTCTTGAAATCATTCTCTTGAAGCCCAGGCTGGACAATATGGATCAATTTGTGGCCTTTGGAGGGTCTAGGTTAACCTAAGAATAAAATAAAAATATTAAAAGCCTTGAATTCAGTCGGGGGATTAGGAGTATGTATTGAATTCAATTCCCGTCTACCTACTAGGATTTATGGGAGGATTTTTTTGTAACTTGGTGATCCTTTTAAACCTTGTCGGTATCAGCATAGCTGCTGCATCTGATATTATTTTCCTGAACCTGAAGAAACACCGAAGGGGACTGAAATAACAGAACATTAATTTCGGCTGCAGAATACCAATCTTGCTGACCCTGCGGGGTTATTGCAGAGTGAGATTAATTATGCGGAGGTGCCACCCCAGGCAAAGTTGCAGTTCCCTGTTGTCATGCACTGCAGGGCCGTTCATGCAGTCGGCATCTTGATATGATTATTATTCCGCCAAGGTTTGACCCGCCCCTAGACAATTACAGAACCACTCACCAGCATCTCTCATTGACTTCTTATTTAAAATTCCCAGGGCCACAGCAGGCATGCAGGTACTTTGGTTGGAGACAGCTACAGATCAATGGCACGAAGCCACATGGGATTTCCTTTAGGACATGACAAATGCTGAGGTCGTTTGTTAAGCAGAAGATAGTCATTCAGACCCCAGCAGAAAACAGTGTTTCTGTCCCCATGTCTCTGATACACCACGTCTGGAATAATGGTAGCGAGACCAGAGAGGGAGCGGATAGCAGGAAGATCATGAGATTTGGGATCAAGGTGTCTGAATTTGAACACCATTAATGCTGTCACCATTTACTTACTATCTGTGGACCTTTGGGGAAATCACTACTTTTTCTGTAAAATGGGATTGATATTAAATGTCAAACCCCTGGCAGTCTTCAGAGGTTTAAGTGAATATACATATGAATATATAAGCTTTGTCGATGACACAATGTTTAAAAAATGTTGTGTTGCGTGTGCTAATGAGAACGCCTTCCGTTCTTGCATTGACGTCAGCATAATCAAACATGCGTTTAGGGCTCCATTGCTTGGGTAATGTCCTATTAACTCCTATAATCACTAGTGCTGCTATCTAGGGTAGAATGTGTTAACCATGCATTGCTATGACTAACAGCTGCAAGGGGCATATGCCCTTGAAATGATGTGCAGGGTAAAGTTTCTGTTTCTAATAGTTGTTCTTAGTCTGTGGTTTTAGGGACTTCATAACTGCAAGATAATATTCATCTAATTAGAATTTTTCAGCAAGTTTTCCTTCCTTGTTGTATGCCCAGTGGTAAAAAGTAAGGCTTGTTTTATTTTAATTTTGCCCTAAATGCCTTTCTTCCTATGCATGGCTGCATTTCAGAGTGTTACCTGTCTCCAGAGTCCAGCTATATTGCCATCTCATTCACGGAGCCTCTCACCCCGCCCAGTCCCTCTCACCTCCACCCCCCCGCCACCTGCCAATTAAAATGCAGATAATTCCTTCTTCGCAGCACGTTGCTTAGACTTATTTGTATACTTATGATGTTATGAGCAAACACAGCTAAACTGCTTTCTGCAGTTAAAGAAATAATAATAGCAAATATTTTCTAGGCATCTTGTACATGTTCACTCATATGTTTCTGTCAACAAACATATGAAGTGGCGACTGTTATTCTCCCCGGTTTTACAGTTGAGGAAACTAAGCACACACAGATTAAGTAGCCTGTACCAATATTCTATACGTGCTAAGTGGAAGAACCAGGGATTGGAACATTTAACTAAAAGTCAGACTTAGCTACAGGGTTGTAATTAACAACATGCATGTTAACAATCCCTAGTAGGTTATGAGTTCTTGGATGTTCAAATCTGTTTCATCTTTTAGCATTTAATGTTGCATAGTAGATCCTCAGTTATCATTTATTAGCTTTGCATTGGAAGTCACAGAATCCCCACTTGTACTTTCTCTCTCTCTCTTTATGTGTGCGTGTATACAAATATATGTATATGTATGTGTATATGTATATATACATACATATATATACACATACATATATATATATATATATACACACACACACATACATATATATTGGTATATATTCTGTCCTCCCGTTCAGTTTTCTTGTCAGAGCATTTTATTTATTTATTTATTTTATTTATTTTTTTATTTTTTTATTTTTTGAATTTTTTTTATTTCTTTCTAGGAGAGAGAGAGACAGCATGAGCAGGGGAGGGTCAGAGAGAGAGGGAGTGACAGACTCTGAAACAGGCTCCAGGCTCTGAGCTGGCAGTTAGCACAGAGCCCGACGCGGGGCTCGAACCCACGAACCGCGAGATAATGACCTGAGCGAAACTCGGACGCTTAACCGACTAAGCCACCTGGGCGCCCTTGTCAGAGCATTTTAAAACCTCATATTAAGCACTGCTTGAGCACCTCTCTGTGAGGGCACTGTTTTTTCTAAGTAGCATATTTGTTGAAAGTAGGATCACTTGAGTTTTTAGTGCTTTATGGATCAGCAGATAATAGCACTATAAAATTCCTGCTCATTCTCATTCTGATGAAAGGAGGATTGCGTGGTCTCACTGTATTTGCAATAAAGTCACCAAATGTCAAATGCATATGTAAAGAACTGTGGCCAGAGCCTCCCACCCCTTCCCTCCATTCAGAGTGATCTGGTAGACTGAGGTCACATCCCAGACTATGGGACTGGTGGGTACACATTGCCATCTGTCAGGAAAATCCTGGTGTCCAAAAATCCGTGAAAGAAGCCATAGAATTTTTTCAGCCGGGACACAGATGCCCACAGACTCGCACAGTGTTAGTTCATAAGGGGATGTTCTTTAACACTTTAGATACAGAGAGATGATACTTTCTTTAAGGCTCTCTACTTTTGGCTTATGTGCATTCCCAGAAAGACTTGGAATATTATCTCTGCATTTCCGGGACAGGAGAGGAAGCCTCAATGGACTGTGCTCTCCAGTAGGCAGAATGCTTGAAAGCAGAGGCTGTCCTAAAGGCCCCGTGCTTTCTCATCGTTAGCAGTGTCAGTTTGGTACATGGTAAGTCTTCTGTGAAACTTCTTATTTCACTTGTGACTTGAACTCTTCTTAATAAAGCTAGTTGTGGAAACTGAGTCGCGTGGAGAATAAAGTGCATAGGCAGAGTCGTACGACTAATTAATGCAAGAGTCAGGATGAGGACCCAGGACCCATCCCTCTGGTTTCTTTGCGTAATTGACAGTGAGGAGCCCCTAGGTGCTACAGGGTCTGTTTGAGTAGCTGATACTGCTGACTCTTCTAGGTCCCTGAGCGCGAGTGCAGGTGAAGCTCCGGTCTGATGGATGATAGCAAGCCAGTTATTTGTTTCTGACAGAAGCCGAGATGACATGGGGAAGTGATCTTGCGAAAGGACAATTGATTCTGTTGTAAGGCCAAGGTGGTGGAGACCCATTCCAGTCTAATTTCTGAAGGTGGGTTCACTGTTAAAGCAGTGGATCTTGAGGAGACCCACAGGACTCACAGTGACATGTGTCTAGACCCACCCTTGGAAGAGCGGGCATCCTCTGGATGGCTTTTAGCCCTGCTGAAGAGTCTGGTTTGCACGTGAAGATGTGTGTAAAATAAGAGCATTAACATCTCATATTTGCATCACACTTCACTGTTATGAAGCTTTTCCATAGATACTACCTAATTTGATCCTGACAGCGGCCTATGAAGTCAATATTTGCAATCCTATCTTACTGATAAGGATTGTGGGATCCACAGTAAATTATCTAAGGGGCACACAGTTAAAGGGTGACCAGCAGCAAACTAGAACAGAGGTTGACTGTGTCCTTGAGAGAGGTTCCTTCTACTTCTCAGCAGTTGCCATATGCATATATGTGTTTGTTGTGTAACAATATTGGACTGCGGACGTAAGTTAGGAGTCCTGGTCCAAAACAGGAGATGGAAAGGGGGGAAAATCCCTAAATCATATAGATCGGCATAGACATTTCTGAGGGCTCTAAGAGATGTACAGATACCTGCTCAGAGTTTTTAGAAAAGGCATTGTTTACTTTTAGCCAGTGACAAGATAAGGGAGACTCAGGAAAGTCTGCAGAGTGGAGATGAAGCTCTGGGGAAGTTTGGATTTACTTCATTTCTCTGGTAGCCAGTTTAGTCCCAAGTTGGGTGACTTTGAGAAGCCCTTGTATCTTATAAGTTGAGGCTTGATCTGGGAAATAGGGTTTGGGCTCTCCCTTCCCCAGTTAAATTTTTTACAATCTATAGCAGGATTTCCAATGGCACTCTGAGAGGCATAATGCATGAAAAAGAGGTTCATGGTCAAATAACTCTGCTTAATGCTGGGCTGAAACAAGTCAGCCAGGATATTTACTTGGCAGATGACCAGAGGCTTTAAAATGCTAATGTGTATCCTGAATCTCCACAAAGAACTTTGGGACATGCCACTTTTCAAAATCATTTGGCCACATGGTCCTTTGGCACAATGCACCTATGGGATACGATAGTTTCCACTATGTACTTTGGTGCGATTGTACTGTATGATCATATACTTGTTCTTGTCTCTACTCTTTTCTTTTTCTTTTGTGTTTGTAAGTGTGACTTTGCTCCCAAACTGTGAGATCCATGATTATAAGAACTCTATGTTTATTTCTCTATACCTCACAGTTTCTATTAAAGTATATGAAATAGGGGCTCAATAAATCTTGATTTGAACAAAATTTGATTCTGTAGATGCAGAGGCTAGAGCGTATGGTTTTTATGGAGAAATCAATGGAAACTTGGCCACAGTTTTGTTACCTGTGGCCTCCCTAACAGTTGGAAGATGAGGTCTTTCTCTTGAGAGCCTCAAAGGCAGCATCCTGATGTTCAGACCATTCCTTTGAATTAGAGGTTACTAGTGGCAGTGATCTTATATGACATTTAAGGAGAGAAAACCTCAGATGGCTAAGAAGCTTTTCTATGGTGGAAAAAGTAATTAATTTCCTAACCTGGAGGTTACTGGATCTGAGTCTATAAGGTGACAGGATTGTTTTGTGTCTGTGATGGCTATGATTTCACCTACTTCCCTACTTGAGCCCTGCCAGATGGCGTCATATTTCCCCAAGGAGCTGCTCCCTCCTCTCTATTCTCCCATGCTGTGAAATGCCTTTGGTGTATAAACCTTCTATAGGTTCTGGTTGTTTATATGCTTCAAGACTGTAAGCTCCAGGACAGGGGAATTTTCCTTCCCTCCTCTGCCCTCAGAGTGTGTCCAGAGCTTGATAAATATTTGTTGGGTGAATTAGAAGGAATCTTGGGTACATTCCTCATAAATATTCTTCCCCACCCCAGCCATAAAACTCCCTGAAATGATTCTGTGTCATATTCTGTGTCGGACTTTAAGCTGGTTTCTCGATTTAGAAGGTTATAGCATTCCCCTGTAGTTTTCTCTAACCTCTCTCTGTTGTTTAAACCACTTCAATCAAGCAAAAGTTTTTCCATGATATTTTGAAGAAGCATAACATATTAACAGTGGAATACATAAATACTCAGTGTACAGATTGATGAATTGTTACACATGCATCATTAGGTAACCATCACCTGAATAAAAATGAGAATATTACCAGATCTTAGAAGATGTATTCTCGCCTCTCTCCGTCAATATTGCCAAAGGTAATCCAGGTTCTGATGTGAAGTGAGTAATTTATGCTGTTTCTTTTTGATTTTATGTTCTCCACTGCTTCAGATTCTTTCAAGTTTAAAGACGCAAAATAAAAATTTCAGCTTATTTCATAATAAACCCAATAGGGTAACACATTATATTAGGATAGCCCTGTATAATTACAAAATCTCTGTCCACGTGTCACATCATTCAGTCCTCTGTAACCATCTCATAAGATAGTCATAGCAGAAGGTTTTACTTCCATTTAAAAAATGAGGTATTGAAAGACTAGAGAAGGAGAAGGTCCTGGACCATAGTCTTCCCAAGTTCAACTCAATTATAGAGTGTTCCATAACAATTTCGGCTTCTTCGTAAGGTATGGAGGCTGGATTTATAACTGCTGTAAGTCAGAAGACTATCTCCTCTGAAATATTTGGGGAATAGAGCACTAAACTTGGACCTGGAATGACACGTTTTGCCCAATGCTCAATGGTCAACTTGAGCCAGGTAACTTGGACTCTTCTTTATAACTAATATTAATGGTAGCTCCCATTGGTCAGTTGCTCCACAGTTTATCAGGTTTTTCACATTGGTTATCTGCTTTAATAAGAGATAATGATAATCAGTATTTGCTGAAAGCTTCCTATGTGCCTGGACAGTGCTAATTACTCTACAGAGATTACCAAGCATACTCCTCCCAAAGGACTGATGAAGTAGGAGTAATCACCCCCACCATGCAAAATTCCTGCCTCAGTCCCCCTCCGTACATGGCTAATACTTAACCATCAAATTGTCCACCCACTAGGAAAAGGCTACAGAGGGACCCTCTTCTTATTCAAGTGTCCACGGACATTTAGCATGTCAGTCTTAAATTAGTCATCAAGACAGTGACTAGCTTATGACTCTTAAGTGGTTGTTATGAATCTTTATCTCCTCCTCTCTCAGGCTCTTCAAGATCAAACAATCAAACTTAGAGCTCCCAATGTTGTGTTCTTCTTAAGGTTCCTTTCACCTTCATCTCACTGAAAACCTCGTTCTAGTTCTTTCTCATGAAGAATGAGACTTGATGGTATTTCTTCCCTCACCCCACAGAGCATGTTGCTATTCAAAATATTAAAGAACAAAAGGAAATCAATCTGTTCACATTCTATTCCAAGCTTCTAAAGATGGCAGGTGGTATATTATATATGTACTCTCGGAGTTCCAGACACTTTGAAGCTCTTTAGTAACAAAGAGGAGGGCAATATCTAAGAGTAGTGTGCTAATGTTTTCTGGAGTGAACTTTGACTCTGCTGTTATGTCAAGGTTAGTGACACTGGCTTATGCTGAAAGTGGGGACATTTCATTGATCTTTCTGTGTGTTTCTACTGCTGGGGTTTTCTGGAACATTCAGTACTTACCAACAGGACAATGTTATTTTCAAAGCAAATGTTGAAAATAGAAGCCGTATTTAGGTTAAAACAGCTTTCATTTATTTAAACTGCCTAAAAGGGTTCACAAATAGTTTTCAGAGCTGTTAAAAAGGAAGACTCATGCTACTTAAAAAACATATGTTTAATGAACCTACAATAAAATTTGCTTTTTAAAAGTACAGCTCTATGAATAAGTCTCCTATCGACTCACTTAATCACTGACCCAGTCAGGACCCAGACTCTTCTATCCTCCCAAACACTTTTGTGCCTTTACAGTTTACACCCGCCCACTACCTGTCGCCCCTGACTTGTTCCCTGTCACTCTAGTTTTGTCTTTTCAGGAATGTCCTTTAGATGGAATTGGACAGTTGGTAACCTACTGAGACTGGCTTTTTTTCACTTAACAGAATACCTTTGGGATTCATCCAAGTTGTTATGGACAGCTCGTTGATTTGTCTTGCTGAAGAGTAG
The DNA here is from genome assembly GCF_003009895.1 of Hyaena hyaena. NCBI lineage: Eukaryota > Metazoa > Chordata > Mammalia > Carnivora > Hyaenidae > Hyaena > Hyaena hyaena. The sequence goes on from NW_024080716.1 coordinate 3,194,311, forward strand.
GCTATTTTTTCCAATATACCAGAGTTTGTTTATCCATTTGCCTGTTGAAGGGCATTTGAGTTGTTTCCAGTTTTTGACAATTAATAGCAGAGCTTCTGTAAACACTCATGTACAGGTTTTTGCGTGAGCATAAGTTTCCGGTTCTCTTAGGTAAATACCCAGGAGAGGGGATGCTAGATCCTATGGCAAGTGTATGTTTAACTTCCTAAGAAGTGGCCGTGTGGTTTTCCAGAGAGGCAGTGCCATTGTGTAGTCCCAGCAGTTGAACGGTTTCAGTTGCTCTGTATTCAGAGCACTCAGCATTGCCAGTATTTCTTACTTTAGTGATTCTGAAAGGTTTATAGTGGTATCTGATTTTGTGCTTTTAATTTTCATTTCCCTTATGGCTGCTGCTGGTGATCCTTTCCTGTGTTAATTTACCTCTTGAATATCCTTTTTCAGTAAATGTCTTGTTAAGACCTTTGACATTTTAAAACTGGGTTGTTTAGAGGGATAGAGAAAGTGTTGTGTATACACACACCCCCATGCACAGAATAAAATTTTACCATTCATGACACCATAGATGGACCTAGAGGATATTATGCTAAGTGTTTAAGTGAGACAAAAAAAAAAAAAGGCAGGTACTGTATGACTTCACTTATATGTAGAATCTTAAAAAACAAGCAAACAAAGAACAGAAATAGACTTATAAATACAGAGAACAAATGTGGTTACATGTGGTTACAACAGGGGATGGGGGAATGGGTAAAATAGGTGAAGGTGATTAAGAGGCACAGACCTCAAGTTGTAAAATTAATAGGTCACAAGGATGGAAAGCACAGTATATGTATAGTCAATATGGTAATAACTTTGTATGGTGACAGATGGTAACTATACCATGGTGAACATTTTGTAATGTATATAGTTGTTAAATCACCATGTTGTACACCTGAAACTAATATTATATTTTGTCAACTGTACTTCAATTTTTTAAAAAGTTGGGTTGCTTGTATTGTGATTCCTACCACTTTATTCTTCTTTCTCAAAATGTTTGTCAAAATTTAAGACATTTCTCTTAAGACATACGTTTTAAAATCAGCTTGTCCATATCTATAAACAAATCTGGCCAAGTTTTTTTATTGGAATTTTGTTAAATCTGTCAATTAATTTGGGGGGAGAATTGGCATCCTTTCTGTGTGGAGCCTTTCAATCCATGAATATGGTATGTCTCTTGGATTATTTTCTATTACTACCACTGTAATAAATTACCATAAATGTAGCGGCTTAAAACAACATCCATGTATTATATCCCAGTTTCTGTGAGTCAGTTCAAGTACAGTGTTCTCTGCTTAGTGTCTTACATGGCTAAAATTAAAACGTCAGCAAGGTTATGTGCCTTTCTCGAGACTCTGGGGAGGAATACAGTTCCAAAGTTGGGCAGATTTTTTTTAAAGTTTTTATTTAAATTCTAGGTAGTTAACATAAAAATGTAATATTAGTTTCAGGTATACATTGGAGTTAGTTAATAATTCCATACATTACTTGGTGCTCATCACAACCAGTGCTCTCCTTAATTCCCATCACCTATTTAACTCATATCCCTACCTCCCTTCTAGTAATCAACAATTTGTGTTCTATAGTGAAGAGTCTGTTTTTTGCTTTGCCCCCTCTCTCTTCCCCACCCTTTGCTTATTTGTTTTGTTTCTTAAATTCCACATGGGTGAAATCATATGCTATTTGTCTTTCCCTGACTGACTTTCTTCAGTTAATACTCTATAGCTCCATCCATGTTGTTGCAAATGGTAAGATTTCATTCTTTTTTATGGCTGAATAATATTCCATTATATATATGTGGAATATATATTCCATTATATATATATGTGTGTATGTGTGTGTGTGTATACACATACACACATATGCCCCACACACATACACACATATGCCACATCTTTTTTATCCATTCATCTATTGGTGGACACTTGGACTGCTTCCATAATTTGGGTACTGTAAATAATGCTGCTGTAGACATTGGGGTGTGTATGTATCCCTCTGAATTAATATTTTTGTATTCATTGGGTAAATAGTGGTATGATTGCTGGATTTTAGGATAGTTCTATTTTTACCTCTTTGAGGACCCTCCGTACTGTTGTCCACAGTGGCTGCATCAGTTTGCGTTCCTACTGAGTGTAAGACGGTTCCTCTTTCACCACATCTTCAAGTTGTTGGCAAATTTTTATTTCCTACATTGTAGGCCCTCAGTACCTGATCTCTCACTGGCTGTCTGGCTGTCAGCTGAAAGTCTCTTGCAGCTCTGGAAAGTCACCTGCAACCAAACAGAAGGTCCTTAACACGTTACTACATTTATCTTTAATACCAAAGTCCTCTCAAGTTTTTCTCTTGCTTCACATTTCTATGATTTGTCTGTCTGCTGCATCTCTCTCACTTTATTTTTTTTTTAATTTTTTAATGTTTTATTTATTTCTGAGAGAGAGAGAGAGAGACATAGCATGAACAGGGAGGGTCAGAGAGAGAGGGAGACACAGAATCTGAAACAGGCTCCAGGCTCTGAGCTAGCTGTCAGCACACAGCCCGACGCGGGGCTCGAACCCACAACTGTGAGATCATGACCTGAGATCATGACCTGAGATCATGACCTAAGTCAGACGCTTAACCGACTGAGCCACCCAGGCACCCCACATCTCTCTCACTTTAACCAGAGAAAGTTCTTAAGTGTTGATGTTATTGATTAGATTGAATCCATGTGAATAATCTAGTATAATTTCCACATTTTGAGGTCCATAGCCTTAATTATATTTGCAGAGTTCTTTTGGCTAAGTAGGGCAACAAAACAGATTCCAGGGATTTCGGGCATGGGACCATTTTGCCAACCACATATTTCTATTTATTTAGCTCATCTTTGATTTCTTTTACCAATATCCTTACATATTTCCGCATACAGACCTTTTTATATGTTGGTTAGACTTTTTGCTCAGCATTTTTTTAGTTATTATGACAAGCCTTTTTATTTTTAATTATTTTTAATGTTTTATTATATGAGAGAGAGAGACAGAGAGAGAGATAGAGCGAGCGAGAGAGAGAGAGCAAGCGAGCGAGCACGGAGGAGGAGCAGAGAGATAGAGACAGATCTGAAGCAGGCTCCAGGCTGCAGACTCCTGGAGAGAGCCTGATAACCTGATGTAGGGCTCAAACTCACAAGCAGTGAGATAATGACCTGAGCCAGTCAGATGCTTAATTGACTAAGCCACTCAGGCTCCCCTTATTATAATAAGCCTTTTTAAAAAGTTGCATTTTCCAGGCGCCTAAGTAGCTCAGTTGGTTAATCCTCCAACTCTTGGTTTCCACTTGGATCGTAATCTCACAGTTTGGGTTTGTGAGTTCAAGCCCTGCATCGGGCTCCACACTGTTACCAGGGGTCTGCTTGGATTCTCTCTCTCCCTCTCTCCTGCCCCATCCCTACACACAAACTTGTGCTCTCTCTCTTTCTAAAGAAATAAGCTTTTTAAAAAAAGGTTTTGTTTAACTTTGTTATTGCCAGTATATATACTTTTTGCATGTTAACCATGTACGCTGTGACTTCTTTTTTTTTTTTTTTTATAAATTATTTAGGATTTTCTATGTTGAAAATTACATCATCTGTGAATAGCCTTACTGTACTAGTTCAGACTTCCAGTATGATGTTGAATAGTACCAGGAATGAACATCCTTGCCTTGCTGCTGATCTGAGTGGAAAAGTATTTGGTTTTCAACATTAGATGTGATGTTAGCTGTAGTTTTTTATAGATGCTTTTTATTGGTTTGAGGAGGTTCCCTTCTATTCTAAGTTAGCTAAGAGCTTTTATCACGAATAGATACTGAATGTGTCAAATGTTCTTGTTGCATCAATTGAGATAATCATGTGATTTTGCTTCTTTAGACTTTGAAAATACTGAAACCAGCCTTGCATTCCTGGGATGACTCTGCTTCGTTGTGGGATATCTGTAGCTTTGGTTTCTCGTACTATCAGTGGCAGAATTTGGAATCAGAGTACTGTTGTGACATGAAATGAAATTGGTAATTGTTTTGTCTTCTTTTATTTTCTGGAGAGATTATCTAGAACAAGTGTTATTTATTCTTTAAATGTTTGATCAAATTCACCAGTGAAGTCACCTGGAGCTTGGAAATTTCTTTTTTGTAAGGTTTCTAATAGCAAATGTCATTTTAAAAAATAATTATGGGACCAATAAGATTGTCCATTTTCATTTTGGATGAGCTTTTGTAGTTTGTGGGTTTTGAGATATTGGTCCATTTCATCTCAATTGTGTTATATGTGACCAGAGTATTTAGTATTCCCTTAATTACCATTTTCCCCTTTATTACCATTTTAATGCCCCATGATCAATAGTGATATAGCCTCTTTTATTTCTGATATTAGTGATATGTGTTTTTTTTTTCCCTCCTTGATTTACCTGGCTAGAGATTTAGCAAGTTTTCTATTGTTTTTGTTTTTTTCAAAGAACTAACTTTTGGCTTCATTTTTTTTTCTCTTTTAAAATTTTTGATCACTAATTTTCATCATTTCCTCCAGTTGGCTTGCTTTATTTTTCTACTCTTATTCTAGGTTCTTAAGGTAGATGATTAGATTATTGACTTCAAATTTTTCTTCCTTTCTAATATAAAGCTTTTAATACTACAAATTATTTTCTACATGCTGCTTTAGCTACATCTCACTCACTTTGATATGTTGTGTTTTCATTTTTGTTCAGTTTAAATTATTTTCTAACAGTCTTCTTTTTGACTGATGAATTATTTAGACACACAATTGACCCTTGAATAACGTGGATCTGAACTGTGTAGATCCACCAGTACACAGATTTTCTTTCAATAAATGCACGACATTGCTATCAATGTATTTTCTCTTTCTTATGATTTTCTTAATAACATTTTCTTTTCTCTAGCTTACTCTATTTTAAGAATATTGTATATACCATATACCATGTGTATATACCATATACCATTATATATACACATATAACACATATACAAAATATGTGTTAACCAAGTATTTGTATTATTGGTAAGGCTTCCTGTCAACAGTAGGTTGTTAGTAGTTAGGTTTCTGGGGAGCCAAAATTTATGCATGGATTTTAGACTGTGTGGATGGTCAACACCCATAACCTTTCATTATTCAAGGCTCAGCTGTATATACCTGAATTTCTAAGTGTTTGAGTATTACCCTGTCATTTTCTTTTATTGGTTTTTAGTTTAATTCGATAGCTAGAGAATATATACTCAATTCTTTGAAATTTGTTAAGGTTTGATTTATAGTTCATGATATAGCTGATCTTGGTAAATGTGCTATGTGTACTTGAAAAGAGTGTGCTTTATTTACTTTGTGGAGTCTTCATAGACTTGTCTTATGCATACTGTGCAGGTTTTTAGCTGCATTCATTAAGAGAAACGAAGTGGGTTATGCTTTCTTTGTTTCACTCATCATGAGTCTTCCATGTCACTCTGCTGATACTTTTGTTTACTGATAAATATTCTTTTCTGAAGTATTGTGCACAAGCATCCATTTAAGGTTCAAAAACCGTAAACTAGATAAAAGATTGATGGTGAAAATAACTTTCTTAATAAATGCCATCTCTCCCTTTCTGTCAAATGGGGTCATTAATAACTTTTCCCATGTCCTTTAAAGACTTGTTTGTCATATCTTAGGTGAGCATACATGCAAAATCTACTCAAACTTTATTAGTAAGTTAGAGAAGTAAGTTAGGTACAGTTATTAAGTTTATCAGTAAGTTAGGATCTGGATGGGATCCGGACTCAAGGAAGTGATTTGGCTGCAGGGCTGCCCCGGCATGGAGATGACCATGTAGGGTCTGTGGCTTGGTGTTTACGGCCAAGTTTTCAGTGGACAGATCATAGCAAAGGACATCTGTCAAATGGGAATGAAGCAGGTCATAGCAACTTTGTGGTTACAGGAGGCTTATCTTGCTTGGAGCAAGACCTTACGGGGAACAAAATTCAGGCTTCTGGAAAAGAAGGTCCAGGCTGAAGGTCCACATTTCAGCTATGTTGCTGGGCTTCAAAGAGTGGCTGGGCTCTAGGTATGGGCTATATGTGGAATCAGGAAACTGAGGGGGAAATCCAGCTCTGTGGCCTGGTGAAATGCTACAGTGCAGGAGGAAGGCGAATGTGATTCAGGGATAATACCAGCTTGGGGGTACAGCTCTAGTGCCAGCCGGTCACCTGCTGGCCCTGTGAGAGAATCATTGGTCAGAGCTGACTCAGAGGCAAGGGGATCCTGAAGCTTGGTAAGCCTAGAAAATGCAGACAGTGGAATGATTCATATGCAGGGGTAGGTGTTAAAGTGCTGATCTTATGTTAACAATCATCATTAATATTATTGTTGATTACGTAAAAATAAGTACATATGTGAGACTTTTTGCCAGGTTCTTTTGGCATCTGAGGTGATACAGCAAGACACAGTGGAATTAAATATGACTGAAGTACTAATACCTAAGAGGGGACGTATGAAAATGATTTTACAGTAGGTGAAGTGGGTAGTGCAGAAAAGGCTGACTGGGAATTTATTTTTGTAGGTTTCAATCATCTGAGGCAAGGGCCAAGTCTGTTAAATGCCATGGCAATAGTCTAAAGCTGGGCTGTAATTCAGACCATGAGAAACCGTGTGTGATTAGGTAGGTTCCTTTGCTTTCTGACAGCTTTTCCATCTCTGCAAATATCCAGCGCCCTCTCTCCCCAAGAAACAGGAACCAAAAATGTATTACTAGTCGCAATAATAAAATTCCGAGGGAGAATGGAAGATGATGTTAAATGAACCAGCCAACCTCCTCCCACTAACCTTGGTACCTTCAGACTGTCAGAACCAGCCTGCACAATCACATTTTCTTTTCAGTCTGCTTTATTCTAATTCATCACAGGACAGCGCTGACCCTGGATTTGTGTTTGCACCCGGGTTATCTTTAGATTGGCTTTACCTTGATGACCTGAGCCTTGCTGCCTCTGGAATAATCCAGTTACTCAGGGGAATATCAATTAAGGCCCTCGATCACACTAATTAGAATGTCTTCTATGTGTTGCCCTAGGAATCCAGCAGCTTATAAACAGGCGAATTGGGAAAATCTAGAGGTGTGAGCTTTTGGTTTTGTTTTTTATTTTTTTTATAGCCAAAAGCAATTTGGGAGGTAGAGTGCTTTCGCACAAGGAGTATTGAGGCTCGAGTTACTGTGCCCTGAATCTGCAATGAAATATCTAGTTGCTCTCCACTGACAGTGATTAATGCAGAATTATTAAATACCTTTATTAATGACTTGGACGAGGACATAGGTGGCATGCTGATCAAGTTTATAGATGACACAAAGCTAGGAGTTAAACAATTACTGTGATGACAGGCTCAGGAGACAAAATGATTTCAAGACAGAATTTAGTGGCAATTCATTCAACACATCCCGGGAAGAATGATCTCCAGAAGGTACAATTTGATGACCACGTCAGTCTTCCAATCAGAAACCTTCATTGATTCCCTATCTTCTGTGTAAATTAAATCCAGAGTCCTTTGCTTGCTGTTCAAGGCCTCGGTGGAATCTGATCCTAACATTCCCTGCTTTCCAACAAACTCTTTATACTTTTTTACTAATTCCCTGTGCTTGAGCCAAACTGAATTATTTACAGACTATTTCCTTTTTATGTTCCATGCTTTTCCTATCTGTGAACATTATTCTCCACTGAGTTTCTTCTCTCCATTTTCCTTCTGCTTCAATTCAGTTCTCGCTCAGTTCAAAAGCTACCTCTTGTATTTAGTCTTCTTTGATTGCTTTGACTGAAGTAATCTCTTTCTTTGGCTAATCTTCCATAACACTTATCTGTTCCTCTCTTTGCTTATCAGTGTTTACTTTGTACTGTCATTATTTCTGTACACATTTTAGGTCTCTGCTAGACCTGCTTAGTGCTCGAACTTGTCTGATAAATCTTTGTATATCTTATAGTGCTTCTGCATGTGTCTTGTTCATAGCTGTGACGTTGTAGTGATTTATGTCCTCTACTGGGAAGAAATGCCTTTACAATAAGCCCCTGCAGTTGTATCATAGAGACTTGTAAACAGGAAGTGGTCAACACATGTTGTATTGAATAAATTAATGACGGATAGAAGAGTTCCCTAAATTAATGATAGAAGAATTGGAAGGGAATGGTGGTGGTGAGAAAGAAACATTAAATCTCTGAGCTAAAATGGTTATTTAGGATATAATAAACTCACTTGTAGTTTTTGAACAGTCATGCTAAAGGAGAGAGCACAATATGAACTGGAGATTTGTGGTGATCTGTGGTCAGGAGAGGTGTCAGGTACCGGAAGCTTGCATTGTCCTTTAAAGTGACCATGCGCCCTGGGCTGCTTAGGCAGTACCAGTTTAGACCTTTTTTTGGTGCCATGCTCTTACGGGTGTCTCATTTAAAGTGCTATTATATGGCCACCCTATTTATCAAATACCTTTTTAACCCTTTTTTAGATTCTTGGGTCCCTGTGGTTGTGAACCTTGTGCCATAGGCTAATGTTGGCCAGACATGGTATAAACCCCATCTCTGTCACTTACTAGAAACGCGATCTGGACAAATTATCAAAACCTCTATAAGCACCCGTGTGTGGCTGCTGTTTTCAAAACAGTGACAGCCTTGAATATGGAATTTTTCAGAAATATCCAGGTATCGGTAGTTATATCCCTACCATGGATTTATCAGGGGGAAGATATGTCTAAGGCAGTAGGGGAATAAATTTCACAGGACTACTGAATCTCTAGGCCTTCTGTACTAGAGATCACACAACCAAATGTAAGGGCATAGTTCCTGCTAGTTGGCTGTTGCCACTGGTTACCAGTAGAAAGGCCAAAGGTCACAGACACCACACTCCAACCTCATCATTTGTCTCTTCCAAGGAAAAGAGGAGAGCACGCACAGGACGGCATGAGGTTTATATATTTCCTCCTACTATAAAGTCAGAGTGTAGTGGACTATAAACCAAGTCTGAATCCAGGATTTCTAGACTTTCTATTTATCATTTCTCCAGACGGAGAAGTGCCTAGATCATAAAATATTTCCAATTGGGACAGACCACGAGAATGCTATGGAGGGGAAGAAGATCACACTTATCTGCCAGAAACGTGACTCCTCATGAAAACATTCTAGAGGAATATTTTTCTTAAGTAGGCGGTTGTGGTTGAATGATTAAGAGATTGTTCTAGAGCCAGGCTGCTGGAGCTTGACCATTATTGCACCATTTTCTAGGTGAAGGATCTTGGTTATCTTCTTCAAACTTGTGTCCGTTTCCTTATCTGGAATATGGGTGATTAAAAAAAATAAACTATTTATTGGTTGATTCCTGCAATTAAATTTGTTAAGATCGTAAACATGTTAGAACAGTTCCCTGTCCATAGTCAGTGTGCATATGCGGTAATTATTAAACTCTTGCGAGTGATACGTACTCTCCCTTAATTTTGTATTTATGTTGACAGGATGGGACTTCTGTGGTGTGTAATGAGTCTCTACTTCCTTGGGATCCTACAAAGTGATGCCTCAGGTGAGTGAATGGCTTTTGACAGTCTTTTAAAGTACAGATTATCTATAGGGTAATATGTCAACTCTTTCTGAAAAATGAGTTAAGACGAAATAACATTTATATCCATTGTCTTCTGTGGTACCACAGAATCACAGATATGACAGAAATAGAATTTTGGTGATGGGAGGAGCCACTGACAACTTTAGTCTTTAAGGGGCACAGTGTACTTGGGGCAGTGGTCTGGTATGTCCAAATATAGGAATTTTCCATTTCCTTCACCCCCAAGCCAACTGGAGTCTGGCTTCTCTCCGTTCACCTCAGATCTTATGGGACAAGAAATGACAGAGATGGTAGCAAGTTTTCCAAACTTCAGGAGGCGGTGGAGGAGGCCTTGGGGCTAACAGTCCATTGAGGCCTTTTAAGACCAAATGAATAATGATAGGTTTCTGTCACCGCTTCTATCTAGGAAAGAAAGGATCTATCATTAGGCTCATTTTCTTACCCTTTTGGTGTTACCTCTTTTTAAAAAATTTTTAATGTTTATTCATTTTTGAGAGACAGAGAGAGAAAGAGAGAGAGACAGAGAATGAGTGGGAGAGGGCCAGGAGAGAGGGAGACACAGAATCTGAAGCAGGCTCCAGACTCTGAGCTGTCAGTACAGAGCCTGACATGGGACTGGAATTCACGAGCCGTGAGATCATGACCTGAGCCAAAGTTGGACACTCAACCAACTGAGCCACCCAGGTGGCCCTTGGTGTTGCTTCTTAAGAGAAGCCAGCCAAAGCTGTTTGAGTTTGAATAGCCAAACTCAGTCATGATGGAACAGAATCCTATGAAATTAGATTCACAAGGGATTTGAAAGTTCATCCTTTCATAATTCCTCTTATCTCTAGAATTACTGCTCGGAACCGTTCCATGGTAACTCTAACTAGAGGTCATCTCATTGCAGCCCATATGTCTTTGGACTGACCAAGTTCTTACAAACCTTTTTAGTATATATAATTGAGATTTGTTTCTGTCACTTCCACATTTCTGTGGTTCAACTGCTTTATTTAAGTAAAAAATACCCAATCCAATAGTGCTCTAATTTTAATACAAGGAACCTAGATATCTTCATTTGAAGAAGCTTCTCATGTATAAGTCCCCTGAAGACCATGGGCAATACTTTGAATACCATTACTTTAATTCCTCTCCTGTGGGAGAAGTCTTCCAAAATGGTAACATAGTGATCATATCACCATGACAGTGTTTTCTGTGTTCTTCGCATGGCATGGATTTGAGCCCTCTTCATCGTGATTATCTTTTCTGGATGTGTTTCCGTTTTTCTATACCACTTAAAGCATTTTATTTGAAACCAAAAATAGCACTAAAGAAAGGGTGTAACTAGGACAGAGTACAACTCAAACCTGAGAGAAGTAAAGATAACTTCCAACCTCATTGGCCCTTTTCACAAGGAAAGCATAGCCACTAACCTAGATGATACACAGCTGGGAACCACTAATATACAGATCTACTGACTGTTTAGACCAGCATCTGTCCTGCTTGATTGAGTGTCTCATGTGACTGGTCAGTGCTGTGATGTCCTGATTTTTTAAATATGTTGAATATAATCACTGATTATAGTCAGTTCTTATTTGATTTAGTTCTGTGCTTGAATGTTATCTACTTATGGAGGCCTGCTTTAACAGCCTTAACTAGAATAGCCGTGCCAATCATGCATTCCTATGCCCACTTTTAGTTTCCTTTATGACATTCACCATTTCTTGACATTATACTAATTTGCTCTTGTCTCCTCCTCCCCCCTCCTTCCCCTCCATTCTCCTCTTTTTCCTCTTCATCCTTTCTTTTCTTCTCCTTTCTCTACCCACCCCCCCTTCCCTTTCTCCTTCCTTCCCAATTTCTCTACTTGTAAGCTGTCCAAGGACAGGGACTTGTCTTCTTTGTTTGTTACCCAAATACTTACAATAATGATTGGTACATGGACACATAGTAGGCACTCTCTCTGTATATGTATTTCATAAATGGATGGAGAAAAGTCCCTTCACATCCCTTTTGCCCAAATTGGCCAGTTTTATAATGGGACTTGTTTGGATTCATTCCAGTAATTCATCAGTGTGGTTTTATGTCCTGCCTCCCCTTGAAGGTTAAGGGAGAGGTGACCGTGTTAGGCTTGTTGAGAGATCAGTGAGATCTCAGAGGTTCGTGGGTGCTGGTGTCCCCCAGCCATCCTGGCCGTGTTACTTTCCTGAATGACCTTTACTGTACTCCATCCAAGGAGGTCCCTCACCCCCCCCCCCCAATGCTATTGGAAAGCGAGTTTTCTACCCAGGAACTGTGACTCATAATTCTGCCGGGGAAGCTGACTTCTTGAATAAGATAAGTTTTCATACCAGCCCCATTGAGTCACCACGGGAGCAGGAAACATGTTGTAATCCCCTCAGCCCATCTGGCACATACTCATTTGCCTTCCTTATGAAAAGGTATATTGTGTCTGTGTCAGTGATGCACTTCCTAGTTGGAGGAAGAGGAACAAAAAGGTAGTGTTGTTGACAGAAATAAAAGGAGCGACTAACTCTGGGCTACTAGGGGACAAAAGAGACCATTGCACATGTTGGGGGAATCAACCAACCTCTCAGACATCAAGGTATCACTTCGTACAATTATATAGAGGCTGGCGGACTTGGTCTTTCATGAGCTTCTTCCTATGCTTCACGTAGACAGCTTTAATGGAATCACAGATTGATGTGAAGAACAAAGAGGAAGTAGCCAGAAAACCCTAAATCAATGTACATGCATATGATATTAGTAGGCATCTTGTTTGGTTGTTCTGGGCTTTTCTATGTGGACCTTCTCTTAAGGGAAGCCCCACATTAAAAAAAAAAAAAGTTTGGTTTGTTTGTTTGTTTGTTTAGAAAGTGCATGAGCATAGGAGGGGCAAAGGAGAAAGAATCCCAAGCATGCTCCACACTTTCAGCTCTGAGCCGTACCAAGGCTCCATCCCAGGAACCAAGATCATGACCTTAGCCAAAATCTAGAGTCAGATGCTTAATTGACTGAGCCATCCAGGCACCCCAGGGAAGCCCCATATTTAAAAACAGAGCCATATTTAAATAAGAGCTTCAGTTCCATGCAGTGTGTTTTAAGTGCAGTGAACTGGACTTCAAGGGACAGAATTCTAACCTCAAAACACAGTCTTCCTGGCAGCAGTACTAGGATTTCCTTATTCATTCAGGGAAGTGGGAACAATATTTTCATCTCAGGTGGCCATAAAAACAAATGCTTAAAAACAAGCATTTACTTTTAAAGGAATTAAAACTTGGGTAATTATAATGGCGATAATATACTTATAATGTGGTAGTTATAGTGGTAATAGTAAAGCTTCCTTTGCCAAAAAGTACTTTGCATTTTACATATTCAATATCATTTGACTCTCACAGTCAAACTAGAAAGTAGTCAGGCTGTTGTGACCGCATTTTGGGGAAAAGAAGACTAGAATCAAAGCAGTTAAGTGAATTACCCAAAGTCACACAGCTAATACGTAACATAACTGACTTCAACTAGAGCCTCAGTTCTCAAGATGCAGCCTATTTTAACTAAATATACTCCCCTTGGATTCCACTATGATCTACACAATTTAAAAAAAAAGATTAAAATCCAAAGGGTCGCAGTTTTTGCTGTTAAAGAACCACTCTATATGTTTCTGTGCTTTTTTAGATGAGAAATATCTTCCCTCTTGACTTCTCCAACCTGCCCCCCCCCAACCTTAGCTGTTTTCTTCAGGAGGAAAATCACTGCAATGTAAGCTCAAAATTCGATCTTCCCATTTTTGCTTGTTATGGTATTGAGCATTTCCAACACTGAACTCGAAGTTGTTCTGTTTTGCAAGAATCCTGAAAGCAAACTTCACTTGTCACACATTTCTCCTTTGGTGTGTTCCATTGGCAACATGTTAGGAAGTTGAACTGTTAAAACTGCCTTTAGAGTAGAAAGAAATATTTGCAATTTGTGATTCCAAGTTGGGGACAGGGTGAGAATGGCACCACATATAATATGGTGAAGTTAAAAAATATTGCCGTATCAAAATTATTTGTTACAGAGACCATGTAAAAAAGATAGCAGTGCATTTTCAGCCCCAAGTGTGTGCTTGCACGCGCACACGTGCGCGCATGCGCGTGCACACACACACACACACACACCTTGAATAATGCTTTTTATTTCAAAGCCAACAGATGACTATGTGCAAGGTCCAGGGCTAGATTTCACACACATTGTCATTAACAGAAAACACTGGGGACTGGGGTTGGATACCTAGAGATTCTTATACACATTTTATAGTTTAGGAAAAGAAGAGCTAAAGACATGCCCAGTAGAACTAGGTGACATGGTGACATGCCCAGTAGAGCTAGGTTTTGAAGACTGCCTCAACTTCCAAAGCAGACCTTTTCTCTTTAAACTATATCGGGGTGCCTGGGTGGCTCAGTTGGTCAAGTTCTGACTCGATTTAGGCTCAGGTCATGATCTCACGATTCATGAGATTGAGCCCCACATTAGGCTCTGTGCTGACAGCACAGAGCCTGCTTGCTCTCTTTCTCTCTGACCTTCCTCCACTCATTGTGTTCTCTGTCTCTTTGTCAAAATAAATAAAACATTAAATAAAATAAACTACATTGCCTTCTTTTAGGACTTTGTTCTGCTAATAGAGGTAAGATCCCATGATTTAGTTTCCATTAATTTTGAGAAATTTGTAGAAGGTACAAATAATCTTTCGGCTTCTTGAGAGTGAATAACACTGTACAAAATAAATAAATAAAAACACTGGCTTACCAAGAATCGAGAGACATTGCTTTAAGTTCTGCCTGCTACTTTGTGAATGTTTAATGACATTAAAGAAATCGTTTAATCAGCCTGTTGGCCACTGACCTTACCCATAAATCCAACCAACCAACAATAGCAAGGCTTCAGCCAATTCTGCTTTCTGTTTTTTTTTTTTTTAATTAAAGAACATTACGGACATTATTATATATTATGGATGAACACAACATACACTCTTTCTGTTATTTAAGCAATTTCTAATTTTTTAATGTTTATTTTGAGACAGAGAAAGAGAGAATGTGTAGGAACAGGGGCAGAGACAGAGGGAAGCACAGAATCCAAAGCAGGCTCCAGGCTCTGAGCTGTCAGCACAGGACCCAATGCAGGGCTCAAACCCATGAATGACAAGATTATGACCTGAGCCAAAGTCAGACGCTTAATTGACTGACCCATCCAAGTGCCCGTAAATAAGCAATTTCTAATGGCAAGTATGTATCTTACCAGGATTTTACTTTAGTCTAAAGATCATGTGTTGGATGATTTTATATTACAGAATCCAGGACAAATAAGGGTAGTCTCTTATGTAAGTGTCTTATAGTCAAGTTTGACAGAAAGAAGAGAAAATAAATACCAAACAGAATGCCATGGGAGAGCAGAGAAAGTTACTAGCCTTGTAGTGAGCTGTGAGAGAACAATGTCTCAGTCAAAGAACAATTGCTCTTTTCTTGGAGATAATGCATCTCTTATTTGGGGACAGAACAGTGCAATGAGCCCATTGGATAATGTGAGGGTATATGGAAGCCGAGCTGGAAGGGTAGTTTGGGGATAGGAATTCTTGCAGGTGAAGGGAATAGAGAATATTTGTGTTTAATATATTTTAGATATAGTTGGCTAGTTCTTTTTTTGTGTCTGTCTCCTACTTTTGTAAGGGCTTATAATATTTCTGATGCTATGTAATGGTTCGTTCAGCTTTCGTAAGCTTTTTTTTTTTTTTACTTTGTTGCCAACCCTCAATACCCTCATAGTATCTGAATATGCTTTTGGAAAAACTCCATACTTGGATGTGCTTGTACCATTCAGTCCTGTCTCTTTTGCTCTTGACTGGTCATCTTGAACATACTTGGTCTCTATTTAGTTCAGTCCAAACGTTTTGAGAATGTCTGAAGAATACAGTTTCATTTTATTCTTAGACCTAAAGGTCATTGGAATTATAACATTTCACCCTGGTGTCCTTTACATGCTGCTTCTTGCGAGCAGATATTGTCACTCTTTTTTTTTTTTCTTTGTATTTTGAAACACACCAATGCTTATTTTTAAGTTGCTTATGCTTCCCGAAGGTGCGTATTCTGTAGCCTGATTGAAAAGAGATTTGAGTACCACGATGTATTGGCCCGATGCTAACTTTGCAAATATAAACTCTCCCGAATAGCTTCTTGTATCACAGTGGTAATTCTATGTTTAGAGGAATGACCTGATTCTTCCTTCACATGGCTGCGTTAGTTAAGAGAAACCCGGATTTTTGCAGGGAATACATTTCATGTGTCGGGTTATAGGTGACAATGTCTGCTTTACGAGAATTCATTAAAGTTTAAACACCTTCGTTTTTGCATCCTCCCCCCAACCCACACCCCAAAACCTTTGTTTCTGCCTTATTGAGGTGAGCTTTAAAAAAACAGACCACTGTCTTGATGATCAGTGACTAAATCCTGTGCACTAAATATATATATGCACTAAAATAAAATAATATATATATATATGCACACTCAAGATAAAAACACAATACTTGTATTTGTAAATCCACTAAGGACTAGTATCTCTCATTATTTATTTTTGAGGCCCAGAGAGAAATGCATCCATTTCACAAATAATCTGGGAACTTCAGTCAGTAACTTCCAGCACCCTTTATCCAAACCTATAAAAGCTGATATACAAAAATACCTTCTTTTTGTCTTTCTCTGTTTTAGAGGCAATAGGCACAATGATAATCAAAGATGGCAGAGAAAATGAGAGAAAGCAGGTAATACAATCACACCCATAATAATCTAGACTTGGATGAACTCTGTTGTTTTCATGATTTTTATTTCTCTTTCCGCCATCAGAATCAAAACTTCTGGGATAGTTGTACATTACTGATAAATGAATGCCACCTTCCTGTGGTGTTTGTAGAGTCTGAACTAATAGTTTATCTTTTTATTTATAAAAATAAAAATATTTTTATTTTTTTAACATTGATTCATTTTTGAGAGACAGAGAGAGACAGAGCATGAGCAGATGAGGGGCAGAGACAGGGAGGGAGACACGGAATCCGAAGCAGGCTCCAGGCTCGGAGCTGTCAGCACAGAGCCTGACGCGGGGCTTGAACCTACAGACCTGACCGTGAGATCATGACCTGAGCTGAAGTTGGACACTTAACTGACTGAGCCACCCAGGTGCCCCTGAACTAATATTTTAAGGCTCTTTGTTCATCAGCCCTTTTGAAGTACATTTATATTTTAGTCCAATGCGCTATCCATTGCGCAAAGGAGCCACCTCATTATGGTCCCTTTAAAGGGACCACGCCAACAAGAGGGAAGAACTGAAGAGTATTTGCCAACTCTGCTTCCTAGTGGGACTTGTAGGGCTTACGATGTAAGTGTAGATACCCAAAAGGAAAGAGACAGAAAGAGACTGCATCCATCAGTCACCAATGGCTTTTCTATGTGAACATAATTTTTTACTAGCATTATATCGTGAGTTTTGATTTCTAATTACTTAAATTTGCCTACAAGTACAACTATCGTTGACATATAGCATTGTGTTATTGGTAAAGCAAACACAGGTATACAAATTGTTGTTCCCAAGTGGATCCCAACCACCATTGACCATTATTTTCTATAACTTTGCCCTTTTTTGCTTTGGGGTGAAACCTTTAATCATTCACCATGGACTTGCCTGCTGTTTAAACACATTATACCTAATAGCTTAAATTGATGAGCCTGGGATAACTCTTTTCTTCTCTAGATCCTTTGGGAGTTCATACTGCCCCCAAAAGCTGCTTGATGAACTAATTTTTGCTTTTAAGAGAGAAAGCATAAATATTAGCCTCATATTTTCTAATTTGCCTTGGATTTTTTTTTTTTTTTATCTATGTGGTCCCCTAGGGAGAATTGAATTTCTCTTATACAAGACTTTTTGACACCCATGGCTTCATTTTAAATGCTTCTTCAGCACTTTTTAGTGTCCACTCAAGGTAAAGGACTATGAAGAGAGGGAGCAGGGAGGGAGAGAGAAAAGGAAGGGAAAGGGAGAGAGGAAGAGAGAGAAGAGATAAGAGATACAGATAGAGACAGAAAAACTGTGAAAAAGGAGAGAGAGGGAGAGGAAGGGAGGTAGGGAAAGAGGGAGGAGAAGGCAGAGAGACAGTCTTCCCACAGAGGAGCTTGCTGGATTTGATACAAACCCAGGCATATATTTTTCAGATTATTAAAAAAAGAATTTTTAGTACCACACTTAAATACTTCCCTTTTCCTCCCTGAGGAAATAGATGGTATTGGATGGTATTCTTTTGGAATCTTGTTAAATATTTCATTTTTATCTAGGTCCTCTTTTTTTTTTTTTTTACATTCTGACTCTTTTTCTCTTTCCTAGTGTATTAAAATGATGAGAGCATGGAGCATCTGGGTGGCTCAGTCCGTTAAGTGTATTATGTGATCTCATGGTCTAAAAGTTCGAGCCCTGCATTGGGCTCTGCGCTTACCGTGTGGAGCCTGCTTGGGATTCTCTGTCCCTCTCTTTTTGCCCCTCCCTCACTGGTGCTCACTCTCTTCCTCTCTCTCTAACTAAATAAATAAACTTTAAAAATACTGATGAGAGCAAATAGAAGCCGTAAATATTATAGAGGTTTCTTTAAATCTCGTCGCCTCCAGCCATAAGAGCCATCAGCATGTCCAGGGATAATGTGTTGTTAATCGTAATACTTGTATTCTGAAGGAAGTATACAGCAGATATGATGGAAGCAAAGAGCTGTGTGTGGCCTTCACAATAACGAAGAGGAGACAGCAGACGACAATGGCAGACTCTGTATCCCCCTTTACACTCTGTCTTCGTAAGGTCTAAGGCAGAAACAATCTGCTGTTGTTTGCAGTTGACACCAACTGTAACATGTCTTTCCTGTTAGCAATGTATTTGCTTGAGGTTCGGTAGAAACCCAGTTTGTATTCAGGTCTAGGAGGAAGGTGTAGCTTTGGAGAATAATTGAAATCAGGAAATCGTGAATAGAGCAATTCATAAATGAATGTGTTGCAAGGAGTCATTCCCACTGGATGCCCTGTTCTTAGTGGCATACTAAGGGGGATTTCAGGAAGAAAGTGAAGGCAGGGGTCTTTGTTCCTGTTTGCGTTATTAGAGCAAACTCTTAGATCTCTCACCTTTATTACTCTAAATATCCTGTTATTAAAAGGGTCCTTTCTCTCATCTACAATGCAGTGGTAATTGATGACTGCAATAATAGCCATGAAGCATTACACGCTATTGAATTTTTTTCATCACTAAAGGAAGGTCATGTTAAGCTAAGCATGGCTTTAAATCTCTTTTATTCTAATTTTTTGTGAATTGGTAATAACTGGGTAGTGGGGTGTGTGTATGTGTAATAGAAGAAAAGGAAGGTGGGGGAAGTAATATTAATTGAACAATTGAACCAGGGATTATGATTACATATAATATTACATAAATTTTTGAACAGCCCCGTAAGATAGGGATAGGCATTTTTATTTCTTCACCAGTGAGGAGCTCTCGATTCAGAAAAGCAAATTAAGAAAGTTAAATTAGCTTAATAACTTACTATAGCTATTGAGCGGTACAACTTGTATACCTGTTTGATTTTAAAATGCATCCATGCTCTTTGCGCTATACCTTGTTGCCACGGAATTCTTTACAGTTAAAACTCTGCTTTCTAAACATGCCAACCAAAGCTGTCCATCAGTAATTGATAATACGGAGCACATACATTTGTAAAAAGAAACATTCAACCAATTAAAGAAACAAAACATAGGATGTGATTTTTCATGTTGCAGATAGTATTTTAAATTGATTTGCTCCAGGCTTCCTGAAACATACACAGTGCGCTTTGATTGCGTATATTCAGATAATACACATTTTCCCCCAAACTTCCCAAGAAGTTCTCTAAAGGAAAGAGGAGTTCTAAACAAGGTTACAGATGGGTGAAGGTATGGTGATCAGTGCTGATGCAATGGATCTGAGTAAAATGGGAAGCCATTAACTTTAGTATACTGCGGGATGGCTTTGCCATTATTCAGCTAACTTCCCATCTGGCAAACTCAGAGATACTAACTCTAACTCCCTATCTGTTCCTTCTTACCCAGCTACAGCAGGCTCTGTCCTAACTCCAGGGTGTTTGGGGACTTAGTAAATGATGTTTACACATGGCTCAGAAAGTTTTTTGGTCCCCAGCAGTGTAAAGCTCTAGAAAATTCTTTCCAGTCTAAAAATATCAGCTTTATTCCCCCCTGCTAGACTTTGGCAGTGATTGGGTGTGAATTTTGAAATTTGATGATGGTTTCACTCCAAGTTCCATTTTATTCCTGATGGAGCTGGAATGTTTCATCTTTTTCAGAAACTGTCACTTTTGTGTATGTGTATACTGTGTGTGTGTGTGTGTGTGTGTGTGTGTGTGGCAACAAAATAGCCAGAATAACAGTCACCTATGTTCAGCAAGTGTGCAAAAGATTGGCTGGCAGCATTATCACTAATCCATACAGAGATATGGTATGGCACTCCCTGCAACCTCTCCAGAATTGCACACCCGGAAAAAATGTTCAAGTTTAATGCACAAATCCTCCTCAGTCGCAGGGAAATCAGGGTTTTTCATAGATAAGTTATCTGTTTAAAAGTATGCAGTACTTTAATCACAGAAGGATGGTAAGTATTCCCCTTTTATTTTGAGAATGTGCCTTTGTGATTTAAAAGGAACAGTTCAGAGAGGGATGTCTGGGCGGTTCAGTCAGTTAAACATCTAGCTTCTGCTGAGGTCATGGTCTCAAGGTCTGTGGGTTTGAGCCCCACATCAGGCTCTGTGCTGACAGCTCGGAGCTTGGAGCCTGCTTCAGATTCTGTGTCTCCCTCTCTCTCTGCCTCTCCCCAACTCACGCTGTCTCTCTCTCTCTCTCTCTCTCTCAAAAATAAATAAACATAAAATTTTTTTTAAAGGAACAGGTCAGAGATCTATCTAACCTCTACATTTAGGAAAGCTGGTTCTTCATGATGAGATGTGAAACCCAGCTCAGTAGATGTTTCCTGGGCACCTGTTACGTGCAAAGCTTTGTTACCACAGGGAATGTAAAGATGAGTAAGACACTCTGTAATCATTCACTCATAATGTATAGATATGTGCTAGACACTGGGCTTTCCTATAGTTTATTTGTAAATAAGACAGAAATGATCTCTGCTCCCATGGAGCTTATAGTCTCCGGAAGAGCAGGGAACAGAAGAAAGTAAGTAAATAAGCACAATTTAAAAGACAGTTCTGTGAAGATGATCTACAGGGCCTTGCATTAATGAAGAGAAGTCGGACGGTGCTCCATTTGTCGGGTGGTTAGGGAACATCTCCTTGAGCAGATGACGTTTTCTTGAGAACTGAATGGTGAGAAGGAACCACCTGTGCAAAGCAACGGGAGGGCAGCTGGATGGCATGTACGGAGCCCTTCAGCTGTGAAGATCATGCTGCCAGTGGTGTTCCAGTTGCAAGAACTAGGGGTAAAGGGACGTGAACTGAAGAGGAAAAGGGGGGCAGGACCCAACACCTATTAAGGGTGTCGTCATATTTCCCTTCACTGCAGCGGAAAGTCATTGACACGGTGTGAGCTGGTTGCTGACATTATCTAGTTTTTACATGGCGGTCCTCGCTGCTCTGTGGGAAATAGATGGGAGAAGATTTCAGCTTCTCTCCGAACGGTGGACAAGGTCTCCTAAACAAGCCTTCTGCTGTGAGGCAACTAGAAATGCTGCATTTAAAAATAAATGCCTTTTAAAATGAATTGCTGAGTTGGTAAGAAATCCTCAGAGGACAAAATTGAAGTGAAACCGGGAATCCAGAAAAGAAAGGAAGCCAGCTCTACAGCTGGCAGCTGCCCAAGGTAGCATCCAGAGTTAGCGAGAAAAGATATATTTAGATGCTAGAACGTGTGGACAATTTCTTGAAATACAGAGTTACGTTCTTACCTTTTGCCTGACCCCACCCCCAAACAAATCTCAGTTGAATGAAATATTTAAAGGTAAAAAATAAATTAAATCCTAAAAAGTACTAGAAGAAAATATATGCAAACTTTTTCATAATGTTGAGGTAAAGGATACCTTTCCAGCTATATCATCAAAGATAGGGGCCGTTACAGAAGGTTTGATATATTTGATTACGTAATGATTGACAAAATTAGAGTAGCATTAAAATATTGTAAAATATTGTTAAAGGACAAATAAAAATTGGAAAATATAGAATATGGCAAAGGGTTGATGTCATTAAGGAGCTTTTGCGTGCACACTCAAAACTATTTAACTTGCATTTCAGGCCGTTCAAAAAAGAGAAAACAAAATTGATCGTAGTGGAAAGAAGCTCAAGTTCATGAGTGAGAAGATAGATGCAAATTGAACCAAACATTTTCGACCCCTTACCTTGGCAATGATTGAAGAGAACAAATCCTACCTAGAAATGGCCAGGACGTGGTGGTCTAATGACCGACCTGATGTGGGGTTCCTATACCCTGAGGGCCAAAGTGTTCTTGGAACAGACTTTGTGGAGAGTACTTGGAGCTA
Source organism: Hyaena hyaena (assembly GCF_003009895.1). Classification (NCBI taxonomy): domain Eukaryota; kingdom Metazoa; phylum Chordata; class Mammalia; order Carnivora; family Hyaenidae; genus Hyaena; species Hyaena hyaena. The sequence goes on from NW_024080716.1 coordinate 3,216,476, forward strand.
TTTGTTTCAAGATACTAAAGTGCCTCCCTTTGACCTAGTAATGAGCTTTCCACACATATAGCCTAAGGAAATAATTAGAGAACTGTATCAAGGTGTATTCACAACTTTATTTTTCATACAATTGTTAAAAAGATAATATTGGAAACACTGCGAAAGTATCCAGTGGTAGAAGATGCTTAAATAATTTGTTATATCAGTAACATGGGGATATGATTGAACTATTAAAAGTATAATTGGTATTTGTTGACATGGAACTTAGTTTATAATAGATATATCTGGGGGGTGCCTGGGTGGCTCAATTGGTTAAGCATCTGACTCTTGGTTTCGGTACCATACAGGGGCACCTGGGTGGCTCAGTTGGTTAAGTGTCTGACTCCATCTCAGGTCATGATCTCATGGTTCATGAGTTCAATCCCCACATCAGGCTCTGTGCTCACAGCTCAGAGCCTGGAGTCTGCTTTGGATTCTGTGTCTCCCTCTCTGTCTACCCCTCCCCTATTCGCGCTCTGTCTCTCTCTGTCTTGCAAAAATAAATAAGCATTAAAAACTTAAACAAAAGAAACAGGCACCATTCAGCAGGACTAGTTGCCAAACTTATAAACTGTGGCATTTGTTTTTTGGAGCCAAATCTCACCAGCCGGCTTATGAGAGCCACTTGATCAGTTTTCAGGAATTTTAGGAGCCCTTTGGTAAATTGTTGGTAGTTGACCGCAGTAAGAGTTTCGCTCCATGGGAACTGATAAACAGACTGTACAGAGCATGCCCCTCCTACTCCCCAGCTGGTTTGCCACACACTGCTGTGTGCAGGTGTATGTATGTATGTGTGTGCGTACATGTAAAAAACCTTTGGTAGAATATAACCCAAATCTTAACAGTGATTATCTTTAGAAAGTGGATTTATGTTTCAATTTATTTATCCTCTTTCAAAATAATTAATGTATTATCAGAAAATATTACAATCTGATTATATTTATAATTAGAAATAAAGAGTATCTTAATTTTTGGAAGAAAAAATGAAGGCCTCAGCCGTTGGAGTTCTCAGGATGGTAAGCAAGGAACAGTTGCGAGGTATTGTTGGTTAATGAGCTCTTTGTTTCTATATGTAGATTGGGTTGTTAATAACTTCCCTAGGACTGGGATGATTTCAGTATTCATGAAATGACCTTGGTAGACTTGGAGATTGGTAAGGAAAAAGAGATACTATTGTTAAATTTCCTGCATTACAGCTATGGCTGATAATTGTGTTAGGTAGCAATTTCAAGAAAGTAAATATTTAGCCACCCAAATTGTTAGAAGTTGGAATCAGTTGAGTCCCCACTTCTCTGCTTCACCAAGTTTGCTTATGCTAAATAGCCCCCAAAATATCTCTGTACCCTAATTGTTATCTAGCTCATCAGCTCATTTAAACATTTCTGTTGATTACAGGCAGTTTTCTGTTTTTGTTTTGTTTTTGTTTTTTAAGATAGCAGTGCTACAGAGTGTACTGAGCCAGCTGTCAATATTTCAACATCTGTGGGCATGATGACACATGTGTTAAACAAACGAGTGTGTTTTCCTTCATCTGTTAGCATTCCTTCCTTTCTCCAAGCAATAAACATACATAATTTTAGGCTTACAGTATGTGCCAGATACAGTTCACGTTACCATTATACCATTATAGTATACCATTATACCATATACCATTATACCATTATAGAGTGGTGGATGCAATTATGCAGTGTTTTATAGTTTTAAAATGCTTGCATTATTGATTATCAGAATAATAATAAAGTGTATCATATTGTCTTTTCACAGAGAAGAAGCAGAGACTTGGAGAGGTTAGGTGACTTAATCATAGCCATATGGATAGTAGACCAAACAACCAGGACTCAAGCCCTTGTCTTCTAGTCGCATGCCCATTATTATTTTCCCTTGTAGACATAGGGGATCCCAACCCTTTCCCTACTAAGGACATCACTTATTTTATATTTTTTCTAAAGACTCTACATGTTGAAAGCAATAGAAACCAGTCATTTTAGCCTTGCCATCATGATATCTGAAGCCCAAGTTAAGAACATACTCATCACCCAAGAAAGAAACTCTGTACCCTTTAGCGGCCAATCCCCATTCTTTCTTCCCATTTCCCTCAGCTTTAGGAAACCATTAGTCTCCTTCCTGTCTCTATAGATTTGCTACTCTGGGCATTTCATAGAAATGGAATTATATGTGGATTTTTGTAACCGGCTTGGCATAATGTTTTCATTTACATTTTCAAGATCCAGCCATGTTGTAGCATGTATCGGCACTTCATTACTTTACTGATGAAGAACACTCTATTATTTGTCCATTCATCATTAATGGACATTTTTGTGTCACACCAATAAGACTGTGGTTTTTGTATGGATACGTGTTCTCATTTCTCTTGAGTGGATACCCAGGAGGGGAGTTGCTGTGTCACATGGTAATTCCATGTTTAACATTGTGAAAAACTGTCAAACTATCTTCGGTTGTAATTGCCTTTTTGAAGTATGGAATAGAAGGTGAGTCTCAGGTTGGGTGCGATACCACAGCCACTTTGAGAATGGTCCTTAAGATAAAACACATTAGGGGCGCCCGGGTGGCGTAGTTGGTTAAGCGTCCGACTTTCGCTCGGGTCATGATCTCGCGGTTCGTGGGTTCGAGCCCCGCGTCGGGCTCTGTGCTGACTGCCAGCTCAGAGCCTGGAGCCTGTTTCTGTCTGTGACTCCCTCTCTCTCTGACCCTCCCCTGCTCACGCTGTCTCTCTCTCTCTCCTAGAGATAAATAAAACATTAAAAAAAAAAAAAAAAAAAAAAAAAAAAAAAAAAAAGATAAAACACATTACATCGAAAAAGATCATGGGGAATTCAAGAGGTTTTCCCAACACTCAGCCCATTACTCTCTGTCCAGGAGAGGAGAATCTGAGTATTTTCTTTTTTTGTCAGTGTGATGAATTTAAATCCCAGTGCTATGGGAGCTCAGAAAATGGCCTGGGTCAGAAAAATGCCCTGAATTATTCACAATTCGTAATGCAGAGAAAAAAAAATTCTGGACTCATGTCAAATCTTGGGTTCATGTGACTCTCTGTTCTTATCTATAAAATGAAGATGATAATATCAGAAAGTTGTTATGGAGATCCAGTGAGATAACATATTTCAAAGTTTTTCTGTAATCAGCGAATCAAGTAAGTAAGCAGAGACTCAGCTGAATGAGCTTGGAAAATGACAGTACGTCCTGGACATATGGGTAAGCACCAATTTGTTCTCTGTATTATGAGATTAAGATTGAGATTTTTGCATTTGAAGGTGGGTGTTTGCCCACAAGAATACACATTTCCAAATGCAATTAAATTCTTGCCCAGAGGGTTATCATTTTCTCCAGATGGTTATTTACTTATCAATCTTCTAAGAATTCAAAGGCAAGTAGTAGCATATTCTTCAGAACCAGTTGCTTGAAAATTTGCCTATGCTCCCCTGATTCTTTGCCACTTATTTTGGCAAAAAAGTAAAATCTGATGATTCTAAGTCAGTTGATATTTGTATTGTTTTTGAATTGTATTTTTTAATATAATTGCAAAAGAAAATGTATTCATTCATTCTGCAAGTATTTATAGAGATATTTTGATGAGCCATTGTATTTAAATGTCATGGGGGTCTCTATAATTGACCATGACCCATGGATGGCACGTTACTGTGCTTTCTCTAACAATGAAGAATAATGTATGTTGATTTCTCTTCAGAATAAAGCAGAGGTTGAATTGGGACTTTAAAAAGTATAAATGAGAAATAACACAAGAAACATAAAATAGCTTGCTATCATGGTTCAGCTCTGTTGGTACCTTCCTGGATGACCTTGTGTTTGAATCTGTGTTTCTGAATCTGTGTTTCCTCATCTGTAAAATTGTCTAGTTCCTTCTGAGTCTAGCCCTCAAGGATTCCATGATAGATATTGTAAGTTTGAGGTTCAAGAGTCTCTGGACCAAGCTTCCTGGTGTGTGTGTGTGTGTGTGTGTGTGTGTGTGTGTGTGTGTTTTGTTGTTTTTTGTTTTCTGTTTTCTGTTTTTTGGGGTTTTTTTTTTCCACACTTCTCATCAATCCATTTTAGCTCTTCTTTCATGTGGCTCTGTCTGCTTCTCTCTGGCTATCATCCTAGCCTAAACCATACCTCTCACTCTTGACTTTTCTGCAGTAGCTCCATAACTGGCTGTTCCTCCTCCACTCTTGATGCCTATGACCCATTCATCACATGGCAACCAGTATTAATCTATGTAACATGTTAAATTAAATAATCTTTCTGTGATGAAAATATTTAAAGTATTTCCCATTATTATGAGGATAAAATTTCAATTCCTTACAGTGGCCTACATGGCCTTATATATTTATCTCTGTACCTATTGTTTCAACCTCCTTGTGTTCTATTTTCTTGATCCTGGCAATGAAGCTCCCTGAGATACTTTCAGACATTCGCATAGAGTGTTTCCTTTCTAGTCTAGGTCTCCCATACAACTGCATCCCTCACATCTTCATTCTACAGAACTTAGTGCAAAAGTCAGTTCTTCAGACAGCATCCCCTTTTCCCTCCAAGCACTTGGTTTCAGACATATATATACCCCGGTTATATATTCTTTCATGTTACCCTTTGCTTCTTTTTCATTGTACACATTATCATAGCATCTAAGTTCTCAATTATGTAAATATTTCCTTAATTACTTAGTTAACTAATTATTTAATACCTGTCATCTTCCCTGGAATGAAAGCTTCCCGGGGACAGGCACAGTTTTATTCACCTCTCTATCTTTAGTAGCTGGCAGAAGGTTTTTCACTTACTGAGTGTTCAATAAAAACTCAGTGAATGAATGAATAGATATAGTAATTGGCTAAAATCCAGTTTTTACGTCACCTATGAGATTACTTGTATGGGAAAGCATGATGTGTATATCAGGAAGTTCTAAGGAAGTGTAGGCTTATATCTCTATTTAGTTATTGATCTCTGCCTTTATAGTGAGCAGCTTGAAACAAATATCCAAATATGAGCTCTGTGTGCTCAACATTATGTTGGGTAGTGAGGATCCAAGCCCTGTCTTTGAGCTCACAGTCTAGCCGGAGATCAGCCATAAGTGTAAATAACAATTATGCAAGGTAGAAAGTAGTCAGTGGCACAAGAGAGAGCCAGCCACATCTGGAACAGAAGTGACCAAGCTGTGTCTTGGATGATTTGTGTAATTTGACTTCTTGGAAATGTGGGAACAGGCAATGCAGAATTGAGTCTATAACCAATGAGTCTATAACTGATGCCAGTTGTTGCCAATAAACCCAGATCTCTATTCAAGAGGCTAGAATTATTTAGATCCATTTTTATGCGACACAACTTTTTTTTTTTTTACAAATAGTTTATTGTCAAGTTGGTTTCCATATAATACCCAGTGCTCATCCCCACAAGTGCCCTCCTCCATGCCCATCTCCCCCCTCCCCCTCCACACCCATCAGTCCTCAGTTTGTTCTCAGCATTCAAGAGTCTCTCATGGTTTGCCTCTCTCCCTCTCCCCCACTACTTCCCCCCTTCTTCTCCTCCACGGTCCTCTGTTAAGTTCCTCCTAATCCTTGTTAAATTCCTCCTAATACGTTTGCTACACAACTTTTAACCTTTTGGAATTTATGTATTTTTATTTACTCTTTTATTTATGTATAGTATAAATCAGGTTTTGGTATATGGAGTCTCTGAATTTTAACAAATGCATACAGCCATGTGAAAGCTGCTGAAAGATGCAGAAAAGTTCCATTATGCCCCCAAATTTCTCTCATGCTTCTACTATACAGCTAACCTTTCCTGACCCAAGCCCCTAGCAATCACTGATATATGTTATGGACTCATAATTATGTCTTATCCAAAATGTCATTTAGTTGGAATCATATGGTACTGGACTTCTTTTACTTAGTATAATGTATTTGAGATGCGTTCTTATTGTCAAGTGTTTCAGAAGTCCGTTTCTTGTTGCTGGGTAGTATTCCATTATATAGATATATCACAGTCTGTTTATTCATCTTCTAGCTGAAGTTCATTTGGCTGGTTCAAGGTTTTGAAAATTATGATTAAGACTGCCATAAAGATCTGGGTACAGGCTTTTGTCTTAACATGGATTTTTATTTCTCTTGGGTAAATATCTAGAACTGAGATCACTGGATCATACTGTAAGTGTATGTTTAACTTACGAAGAAAATGTTAAGCTGTTTTCCACAGTGATTGTATTTCATGGTGCAGTCCCATCAGCAATGAATGAGAGTTTCAGCGGCTGCATATCTTCCCCCAAACTTGGTATTTTTCATTTTTTAAATATTAGCCATTCTAAGAAGTATGGAATAGTATCTTGTGTGATTTTTAATTTGCAAGTAGTGACTAATGATTTGGGGTATGTTTTCATAGGCTTATTTGCCATCTGTATGTCTTCTTTGATAAAATGCCTATTGAAATCTTGTATCCCTTTTTAAATTGCTTTCTTACTGAATGTTGAGAGTTCTTTATGTGTCCTGGATGTTAAGTCTTTTATCAGATACGTAATTTTAAAATATTTTCTTCTCATCTGTGGCTTATCTCTGCTAACCTTTATTTATTTATTTATTTATTTTTTAGTAATTTTAAAATCCTGTTTCTAGTCTCATCACTGGATCTGCCCCTATTTTCTTCTCTGCTTAGAATGTTGAAGAGCATTTTGGTTTTTCAGGCACAGTGGGGGTCTTGATGATGAAAAGGACAACTGTCCTGTTAACAGGGAGCTCTTAGGTAGATGGAAGAAGAATCCAGGCACTGAAACATCTATAGCCGTGGAATGATGTTCTACGTGCCATAAGGGATGTGTGGACAGTGTGCCGCACTATAGAGCATTGCCTTTCATTGAGGTTTCTGGTTATTAAAACACTGTGAGGAGAGGCTCAAGAGAGAAACAGTAAAGGTTCTGGATAATTAAAATTTAGGAACTCTAATAAAGCTGTTGCCCCCTCTACAGCCCCATGTATTATCAGTGGTGATGAGGGGGGTTGGGAGATGGAGAAGGAAGAGCAGTGTCTCTCACCTCGATAACTCACAGTCCTTCCTCCAGCAGCTGTCGAGCAAAAGGACCACCTCAGAAGCCATCAGCTCCACTGTCTGCCTACTCCCTCCTGCCCCGTTCCCGTAATGGTCTCTTCTGTCTTCATCTGTGGTTTGTACAAGTAAAAGCAGAGATGACAAGCAGGTAGAGAAATCTCATGATTCATGTGGAATGGCACATGTGTAGGACCCATCAGACAGTCTCAGGGCACAAACATATATCTCCCAACCCAGCCTTCATCACCATCATAGTTGTAATTCATGTACGTCACTTCATTCTTCCAGAACAGTCAGTGACTCCCAGTTCCTGCAAGATAAAGTATGAACTTCTTACCCTGTAGAAACGTGGTCTTCCATTCTCGTGCTCTGCTACAACATCCCACACTCAGCTGACTGATGGACTCATCATGGTTTCCACACCTTCTGTGCCTTTGCTCACCATGTCCCCTCAGCGTGGACCCCTCCCCTTGAATCCATCACTGCACCTTCTATTCTGTTTTCAGGCTTAATTCAGATGTCATCTCTTCTGTGAAGGTTTCATTGAACTTCCTGCCTCTCACAGTCAGAGATAAGGACTGCTTCTGCCTGCTTAGGACCTGCTACATCTTTTTGGTTTGAATATTTACTTCTTTTCGCTGGCCCTGTGGTTGTCCGTGCTTTCTTTCTAGATAGCGAGATCTTTGAGATGAGAGACCATGTCTTCTTTGTGTCTTTATGCCCCCGTTGGAACCTGCATATTATAAACTGTTGCATGTAGTAGGTTTTCACTGCAGGTTTATTGATTGAAGGACATGCCATAACCCACAGTTCACCTTTCTTTCTGACCCAGACAGAAGAGGTGTCTGAGTGGCTGATAGTTGTAGCCAGAGATGACAGGGTAATCGTATGTGCTCTAAGCGAATGCAGTTTTGTTTCCCTATTGGCTGTGATTATGCTCTCCTGTCTAGGGTAAGAAATGGATGATTTGATTTTGAGTAATAAGCAATGCAGCTCTAATTGTGTACCTTAAATGCCTTCCATATTTCTGCTTAAGGTGATTTTCTACCAGCGTGAAATGTTCTCCTTTGCAGACAGTTGATGGAGGAGCTGAGTCATGCCTGACTATACTTAATAAGACAGAAGCAGCTAATGCCCAAGGGAGCTGCCTTCGAGGACAAGCTGACATTTCTGACTTCTCTGGTTTTTAAAAGTGGGTGTTGTGAGGAAAAGTTGAGCATTGAAGATAGCTTCGTTGTCTCCATTGGAAACATGACTACATAATGACACTCTAATTCAGACAGATATGATCTCCCCGTTGCCTCTTGGCTGTGGCATGTGCCTTCTGATGCAGGGAACCACTAATCAAGGATGTTATGCTCCTCATTAAAGAGGCCCAGTTTGTTCTGCTTTATATTAACTAGCACCCCAACTCTACTCTTTTCCCCGAAAAGCTGGCTTGATTTTACATGTTTAAGATTCAGGCTAGAAAACACTCTTGAGGTTAGTATTGATTGTCAACCCATCATATTGTAGAGATGGAAGGAATCAGAGCTCATCTGATTTTACCTTCTTACATATTATACGTGAGAAAGCTGGATGCCAGACAGCGGAAGTTACCTGGCCACAGTCAGGGTTAACTTTCAGACTCTGGAATGAAGCAGATCTGTGTTAGAATCCTCTGTCACATACTTCCTATTGCTAAAAGATAAACTGAGGCATATTAACAATGAAAAATGTTAAGAGTTTATTTGAGGAAAAATCAATTTGCATTAGGCAGCATCGAGTGGTGAAGTGGTTGGGAGCATTTTACCAATGGGAACTGGAGACAAGACTTTTCTAGAGAAGACGTGGAAACAAAACAAGAGAACCATGTGGTTGACTATAGCTTAAGCAGTTGCATTCACCTGATAGAATCTAGTTGGCTGTAATCAGGTTCCTTGGATTTTGATTTTTTGACCTTGAGACATTACAGGCTTAGGTTTTTGTTTGCTTAGGTAGGCTGCTAAGGCATTAAAGCCACCTCAGTCTAATAGCCTCCTTGTTTAATTAATTTAACTCTGTGTAATCGTGTGGATGTTCTTTAGCTTACCTAAGACTCACACTGCTCATTGATTAAATGGGGGCAATAATAAGCTATCTGAAAGGGTGGTTAGGAAATCATAAAAGTAAGTCACTTAATACCTGGCATATGGGAAGCATTCACTAATAGTTGGTTGTGGTAGTTATAATAATAATGATGATGGTGGTCACACTGACAGAGTTAGGACAAGAAATCAGGTGTCCCAACTTTATGTTGTTATTCTCTATAGAGAACACTACAAAAGGTACCTCAAGAACTATAGTGTCAAGGAAGTTTAAAGATATCTGCCTGAGATTGCATTCCTATATTCCAACAAAGGCTCAGTAGCCAGTTTTCTATAAGGCAGAAGGAAAGAACATGGTTTGAGATGTTTGTTAATGTAAAGAATCAATGCGAGTAGGAAGAATTGAGGGAAGAAATTATGTTTAAAGTGTTTAAACTGGAAACTAAAGGGGGCGCCTGGGTGGCTCAGTCGGTTAAGGTCCGACTTCAGCTCAGGTCATGATCTTGTGGTTCATCGGTTCAAGCCCTGTGTCGGGCTCTGTGCTGACTGCCAGCTCAGAGCCTGGAGCCTGTTTCAGATTCTGTGTCTCCCTCTCTCTCTGACCCTCCCCTGTTCATACTGTATCTCTCTCTCTCTCACTCTCTCTCTCAGAAATAAATAAAAACATTTAAAAAATAAATAAATAAACTGGAAACCAAGGGACTGAGCATGATACGAGAGAGCCTAAGAGGGTTAAAGGAGAGAAGATTGGCTCTGGGAGGGTCACTGGTTCGGAATCCAGAAAACTCTGCTGCCTGCTAGCACCGTGACTTTTCCAAGTCATTCTGAGCCTTTCTTTCCAAACTCCAAAATGGGACAACAGCACCTCATTCTGTGATCAAAGAACACCATGTGTCTGAAGCTGCCATGTAAAACATAAATTATTGTGGATTCTGTTAACAATCATGGATTTGTAATCTTGGATGGGATGCAGTAGGGAAAAGAAGACCATGATTCCTAGGTGATGAGTTTGACACGTTTTCCTGCCTCTAAGAGTATGGAAACAAGACGGTGTGTTTCTAATCAACCACCTTCGTAATCAGTTTCTCTACGAGGTAGAGAATTATAGCATTGGGAGACTGAAAATGCCCAGATACGAGCATTCTGGACTGGACAATTTTGCCTTGGGATTTATACCTGGATGCACACATACCCCCTGAGATATATGTACGATGACAGCTTGACTTGTATCAGGAAGCACCTAAAAGCCCTTTTGGCAATGACAGCAGACCCTTTTCCTGGTCTTGAACAAATTTGTGTTATTTTTGTTTTTGTAATTTATAATAATTATATTGCTGCTTTTCAGTGGCAGACCATTGGTGTGTGTGTGGAGAGGTAGTGTGTGTGTGGAGAGGTAATGTGTGTGCCCTGAGAAAGGGGGTTAACAAGTAGAAGGGTATTATAGGAGAGATTCTACATTTTGATTTCTCTAGAGTTTAACTACTTTTACTTCATATATGAAAAGTTTCTTCTCCTGTTTTGCTTCCTAAGTTTTAAGAGCTCTGGAGTTCTAAAAAGTTGGTTTCTCTTCAGCACTAAATATATTAGAGTCAAATGCCCTCCACCCAAAGTCTACAGTAAGTCAAGAAGCTGAATGTAGGGTCATAGGGTTGTTTGGGGGACATGTGGTGGCTACATTTGTGGTGAGTTTAGTGTAATGTACAGAGTTGTTGAATCAATATGCTGTACACCTGAAACTAATGTAACGTTGTGGGTCAACTGGACTTAAAAGCCAACAAACAAACTGAACATAAATACAGGCATAAAAATCCAACCTCTGACATCCAGGGAAAAAAAGAGAAGCAAAGACTGATTGACGGAAGTGTAGTGTAAACTGTCTTTCATCGTTGGTTTTATAGGCAAAAGGTAATGTGATATGGGGCAGGTAACTAGGATTCTGGAAGGTTTCATCCCACCTCTGCTACTAACCAGCCTTTCATTCAGGTGCTCATCACCCCTTTGGACTCAGAGCCTAATCTGTATAACGTGTCATGTTCCTGGGTGATTCAGAAGGGCCCCTTCCTCCTCCAATGTGTAGTGGTTTTCTAAGATGCATAGTGGATTATACGTGACTTAAATATTTAGAAAGGTGGACCATGATTGTATCTTGGCTTTTATCTTCCCAAGATCTGCTCCTCCCCTTGGGAGCTGATACTGTTCTCTAGCTGTGGGGCCACTGAAAACTGAGCCAGTCTGGACTCCTCCCTAGTGAGTCCTCCCCACCATCCCCTCATCATTCACAGCCAGACATTTCCCCAAACCCTACTGCTTACACTCTCAGCTTCTGATGTTTGCTTCACCGACTTTCTCTCAGGATCTTTTGTCTTCTGCTTGTCACGATCAGCCTTCAAGAAAAATCTACATGCTTGACACATTATTAAAATTGAATGAGACCACACTGGCATTTCACAGGTGATGCCTCTCTTAAACGCAGTGGTAGGATGGCAGCCTGTGTCTCATCCTGGCAGGTGATGAAGATCTCAAATGCCCTTTTACTCCAGGCAATTTCCCGAGAAATTGCTGGGGAGGTTGCTGGCAAGGCTCGCGGGATGCTCTTTCCTTTGGCTTTGTAGTTGTGTGTAGAAGATGGCTGCAAGTCTTGAGGTGGAGGAATCAGATAGCTTCTAATTGAGAGTTCAAGGTCCTTGATGTACTTTCACTGAACAAGGCTCCTTGAACTCCGTTGGGAAGTCAGATGTGGGGATGACAGGCACAAAGACAAGTTAGTGCCCAGAGGGCCTTAAAAACTTTTTTTTTTAACGTTTATTCACTTTTGAGAGAGACAGAGCATGAGCGTGGGAGTAGCAGAGAGAGAGGGAGACACAGAAAATGAAGAAGGCTTCAGGCTCCGAGCTGTCAGCACAGAGCCCGGCGCAGGGCTCAAACTCACAAACCATGAGATCATGACCTGAGCTGAAGTCGACGCTTAACCAACTGAGCCACCCAGGCGTCCCACATTACCTAGGAGCTTTAAATTTCTATCAGACTGTTGAGTGGAAAAGTGATGGCTTGAGCTATCTTCACTAATTTAAGAATGAGTCCATGCTTAGCCTGCTTTCTCCATTTTAAGATTTAAATCTTAATTTTGTGTTTTCTGTCCCTGGCTCTGATGAGATGCAGTAAAAACTCACAGTGCAAGACACACAATAATTCATTATCCCTGCTATCTTTCTAGGTCTCAATTCCCTCGTCTGTAAAAATCAACATAATTGTAGCTAAAATTTATTAGGTTCATACTGTGCACCTGAGCATATGGTATTTTTGTGTATGATCTTTTTTACCCCTGTCAACAATTCTATGCGGGAGGTGCTTTCATTAGCTTTGTATTTTGCTTGATCCTTCTTTCCACGTGCCCCAAGTGTGGTCCTCATTACCATCTCCTTTGCTTTCCGCTTCCAAGACGAGATCCAGAGATTAGCGTCTTTACCTGTAAAATGCGAGGGAGGAAAAGGATAATTGCGTGGCTTGATCACATAGGATGCACGCAGAGTTATCCTCTGCGGTCCACTGCTAACGTTATTTGTTCCAGTATTCTGAGGTTTGCTTCTTTGCCTACTTCATCCTCTGTTTGGAAGAGGAATATAATATTGCACTGCTTACATGCCCAATAGCAACAGGGAACGTTTCTGGAGATATGTATTAGGAATATCTATTTTACCCAGATGATGTAATAGAAAGGAAATGACATTTGGATCGAAAAGAAGTGATTCTGTGCTTGCCACTCTTGAACTCAATGCCATGTATCAAATTAGCTCTCTGGGCTTAGTTGCCCCGTTTGTAAAATGAAGGTGTTATTCTGAATGTTATTAAAACTGCCTTGTAGGCAAATGCCCGCAAACACTTTGTTAGGGGCAAGTCCCCATAGGTTAAGTGTTAACAACATTTGTTGGGCCATGTTCAGGTTGAAATTGGCCACGCTCAGTGTGGAATTCAGAGAGGAATGCAATACTAATAGCTCTCTGCTGAGTACTTTAAAAGCATTGTATCATTTAAGCATCACGTCAGCCTTCTTTGACAGCCAGGAGCATACCATTTGCTTGTGTGTACTCGTATGGCCGGGAAGCGACACCAAAACACGGATCTGAACTAGGGTTGTCAGACTCCAGAGACTAGGCACTGTGTACGCCAGAGAGAAAGTCGTTCTGGGCTATGGGAAACTCGGTTTTGTCCCTCCCCATCTCTGTCACAGATTGTTGGTTCATGTCTCAGACCTGCTTTTATTCTTTCTTAGCTTCACTCCCTCATTTGTGGTACGGGGTCTTACCAGCTATTCTACCGACACTGGAGGCTACGGCCAGATCTAAAATCCTTGTGTTCTGGGATTCTGTGCTCGAGTGTGAAACACCTTGACTTCCAACGCTGACCATCTGTTTCTTGAATAGAAATCTGAAGGCAGAGATCATGTTTTTCCCTAAATTTTGTTTATAGCCGCTGGCACTCACAGGACCCTGAATAAATAGTATGTAATAATGAAAATAGAGAGCGAAGGCTGCTTGATTATTATATGAGAATAGTAATTGGATCTTTACATCTTAATCATGGATTAGAAAAGATTGCTTGGGAAAAAAAAAAAACAAAACAGAAAAACCAGCTAATGACTGCTTAGAGTTTTCCCAGTGTAGTGTGCCACACTTGACACAAGCCAGTTTATTTATTGTCACAACAGCCCTGCGAAGAAAATCATTCCCTTCAGCCACACGAGGATGCTCATTACAGTGATTTTTTTTTTAAAGAAAATAATGGAACCATGGTACAGAGGCAGCACACCCAGAATCCGTTCTTTTGCTTGCTAACCCCTGCTGTAACTTTGATGAGAGAAACAGCCTTTTGTAGGGGGCTATTAGATGATGCTGTTCCATGTTCTTCCTTATTATGCACAGCAGTAGGCAGGGGGTCTGTTGGACCCTCCTTGGACATTAACGAATGATGATTAAGCATCCGTTTTTTGGTGCTCTGACTTCATGGAGATCAAGAAAGAGCCTGCAGACCTTCAGCCGCTCTTCTCAGACCTAGGAACTGTAAAATTCTCTGCAGCAGGAGACCCCGGGGTTTTTCCTCATGTCCTCTGCATTGAGGGAAACTTGGTAGAACATGGCACTCATGTTCACAAACTCAGAGAGGAACCTCCATGTGACAAGAGATTGAATGAAAACCATACTGTCCAGAGATCCTGGTGTACTGGCCCTGTAATGATAATTAGGCTCTGAAAAACCCCAGCTCTCAGTCGTCCTTTACATAATGTGATTTCGTATCTTTAAGGATCACTTGCAGTGGTGTATGTTCTGGCTTTAAACTTCATGGGTTTGGTGGTTTTCAGCGGTGAGGATTCATTTTCCTTTTTTACCTCTTCCTTTTTGTTATTTTCTTTGTTCTCACGTTTCCCTGGTAATTATTTGCTCCACATTAGGGGGGGAAAAACTGGCCAGCCCCACCCCTTTTAATTGATATAAAGTAATAGCTTGAGGACATGTAAAGATGAGCGTCTGGTGCTACAGGAAAGAGTGGCGCACAATCGAGAATAAAACTTGTTCTAGGAACAAGCTCTAATGACATCTGCAAAATTGAGGCTTGCGGATCTCCGACCCCCCCCCCCCCCCCCCCCCCCCCCCCCCATTAACCAGCTTTCTGAATTTGGCATGCTTTCCTTATCTCGCAAATCTTCTCATCTGCCCAGGGCTGTTTCTTATTTTCTTCAAATTACTCAATCAAGAAAACTCCGTTTTTTGGTGGGAGTAAGGTATGTCTAATTATCTGGTCCAGGAAAACCATCTGCCGAGTTATTAGCTCAGTGTTGTTGAACGGTACAAGTGACATGAGGTTGTGTGATAGATGCTCACAGCCACTCCGGCTCTTCCTCCCCCACGCCTCACTTCTCTCTCTTTTCAAAGCTTAGTTGATAACCACAGAACTTCAGAAGCATTTTCTAGACCTTTGTTTGAGTAGCTGTCCCCTGAATAAAAAAAAAAATACCTCTTTTAATGATGTTTTTCTACTTACATCATACTCTAGGAAATGTAGTTTGTAGATTATTTTTTGAAAACTGCTTGTTTGCTACAGCACTTTGCCAGAAAAATATTCTACTATTTGATTTTTTTTCCATTGAGGGACAAAAAAAGAAAGTATTTTTTAAATGTAATTAGTCAAAGAGACCTAGACTTAGGGGGTGGCTAAACCTCACAATTTATTCAACAATCTGCCTACTTTAACAGATGAAATAAGACATTGTCATCCTTTAGTATGATGATCAACTGTGACTAGGGAGACACAAAATAACCTTGGTTCAAACTAATATTTATCCAATGCTAATGTGCTTAGGAATAATCTGATCATCTTGTTAAACTGTACATTCTAATTCAGTTAGTCTGGGTGGGGCCTGAAGATCTGCAATTCTGCTGAGCTACCAAGGCGCTGATGATGTGCTGGTGGGCTGTGGACCACACCTAGAGTAGCAATGGTATTGGAGAGTTTATTTCTTATGTAAAATCTAGAGCTAGAGAGCTCAGGGCTGGTCAGGCAGCGCCTTGTGTTCTGCCTCTCACTTTCACACTCCACCATTTGCTAGGTGTGCCCTTCATTCTTATCTTCCATGATGTAGCATCCCTGTTCCAAGCAGCGGGATGGAAGAAATGGGATGGGAGCCAGAGCCTAGGAACACGCCTGTACCTCTCAAGAAATGTTTTCCGGGGCACCTGGGTGGCACAGTCAGTTAAGCATCCGACTCTTGATTTCAGCTTAGGTCATGATCTCAGGTTGTGAGATCAAGCCCTACGTGGGGCTCCACATTCTCTCTCTCTCTCTCAAAAAAAAAATGATAAAAATTTTAAAAAGTAATAAAAAAATGTTTTGGAATCTACCACATGACATATCAAATATAGTCCATTCATCAGAACTTTCCACTTGAGCACGTCCCATCCAAGTGAGAGGAAAGTTTGAGAAATGTAGTCTTTCTTCTGAACGGCTCTGTGCCCAGATGGAAATTCCCATACTTTTGAGGAAGGGGAGTGTGGGGACAAGGTCAATGGGACATGTCTAGCAGTTTCTCCCATAGACCAGAGTGAGAAAATCGTTTTCCAAAGGTCACATACAAAATGGCAGCCCATAGATTAATTGTCACTAATATGTGCATAGAACTTTACAGTTGCTATCGTAATTTCTATCTTTGGCTCATTCAGTTTTCATAACTCCTATGTAGTATGAGCTTGAAGTGTTGGTTTTAGGAGCTGAGGTTCATAATGGCTGAGGGACTCACCCTGACTGCCTGCTTTAAAACTGCAAATTTCTCCTTCTTCCCTCTTACCAGGTTTCATGTTTTTCTTTGTTCCATTGACTAACCTTCCAATATACTCTATACTTTATTTATTTATATATTTATGTATTTATTTATTTTTAAAATGTTTATTTATTTTTGAGAGAGAGAGAGAGAGAGGGAGACACAGAATCGGAAGCAGGCTCCAGGCTCTGAGCTAGCTGTCAGCACAGAGCCTGACATGGGGCTCCAGTCCACCAACTGTGAGATCGTGACCTGAGCCAAAGTTGGACACTTAACTGACTGAGCCACCCAGGCGTCCCTTTACTTTTCTTATTTAGTGTGTCAGCTGCTTATTGTCAGTCTCCCTGTGTTAGGAGGTGAGCTGCATGAGACCTTCGTTTTGTTCACCAGTGTGTCCTGAGCTTGACCCATGGCAGGATCTTCAGTGTGTAGTTTTTAAATGAATTAGAAAAGCCAGGAGGTGCCAAAGCCTGTCTTTGACTCATCTCTGTTATCCCCAACCGTGATGCTCTGTGCTCTGTGCCATGTGCCTCCTCTATCAGGGCTCCTGCTAACGTTCCAGTGTCTGGCACTCCTCTCTCTTGCCTCGGAAACTTGCCCACGCTTAACTTGTTGACTTCCTCTTTGTCATCAAGCCGCTCATTCAACGGTGCTCACACCTTAGATTCTCCTTAGATCCCAGTCGCAGGCTAATATTTCCTGCAAAGGCACGCATACAGTAGAAAACCAAAGTTAAGCAAAACTTTTAAGAATGGATTATAAAACCAGTCTTTTCATTATACTTAGTCTCTGCCCTCAGGATTAGATAAGACTACTGAAATATATGGGGCACCTGGTTGGCTCCGTCAGGTAAGCATCTGACTTCGGCTCAGGTCATGATCTCACGGTCTGTGAGTTCGAGCCCCCCCTCCCCTGGAGGCTTTCTCTCTGACTTTCTCTTGCTCATGTTCTGCCTCTCTATCATGTAAATAAAAATTGAAAATAGTAAAGAAAATAAAAGACTACTGAAATTTACTGATGGGGCAGTTTTTAAAGCACATTGAATTCCAGCTGAGGATATGAAAAAGGACTGTTTCTGATCACAATCCAATCTCAAGACCACCATTTCCTCCCCCTTTATATAATATAATATATATATATAATATAATATAATATTTCGTTATATTAGGCATATAATGTCATATACTCAGCTGAAAGCTATCCTCCTGCTTAGAAGCCTATTATAATAGTTGGTTCATTCCATCAAGTATTTTCGCTTAATCTTTCTTTTTCAACCTTTTGACAGGCAAGGACCTATTCAGATTTATTACGCAAATTCAGCCTAATAGGTACTGTGCTCCTTTTAGTATACCAAGCCCCTTAATCCGCATTCAACACTATAAGGTAGGCATGTTACGCACGCAGAAACCGAGCCTGAGACGGGAAGCATTTGCCCAAGGTTATATGTCAATTAAATGGCATATGGTGATTAATTACATGTGGAAAGTAATTCTACCTGAAGTTTTCTGACATTTAAATCCTTTCCTCTTTCTCCTCTATACCTGAGCTTCCTGGGTTTTTATATCTACATGTCTTTCTGCCCCAGCACCCAGCCCAGTGCCTTGTTCCCAGCAGATTCTGCATGAATATTTAATAAATACAAATATATGAATAGCTTTCCTGTGGGAAATATCTTGCTTTGAATGTGTGAGCGTAGATTAGGGACAAGCATCCTAGATCTATGTTCAGGCAGCCTTTATTTGTGCTACCACTCAGGCAAAAGTAAGTCAATTAATCTCTCTGTCTCCGTTTTCTGGCATGTAATGTGGGAATGGGCATGAAAGCCCAAGAGGGTGTTGTGAGATTAATTAGTTAAAATGTATACCCTGCTATATAAATGCTAATTGCTGTCAGGAGCGTGGGTTGGATTTTCCAGCGACTTGGCTTTGGGAGGCTTTGCACATTCCATTAGTCCTCTGTACCTCCCAGCCTCAGCCTTAAGAAATCCTTTGGCTGAGGGACATGATGACTTTGTGACTCCCCATGTCGAGGGGCCAATTTAGAAAGGACGTCCCCTGTGGAGTACACTGGGTAAGAAGGGACATTTTAAGCAAAAAAGTAATTTGCTCTGCCAATAATTTGCTAAATTCCCTTTGCTGTTATTAGAGACAAATATATTTGCATAGCAGCCTTTTCCCCAGTCTTTTCTTCTGCTCGTGCCTGCGGTGAGTCATATAATTAATTTGGTATTATATGACACTCCAGCCTGTTGCCATAGATTTTATTTTTATCTGTTCATTGAATAATTGAAAAAGCTCCAACAAAATACCCTCAGGTGGCTGGCGAGGGAAACTTAAAAACTCGCAGAACAAATTTCCAATGGGCAAACACTCCAAAGAAAAAAATTCTCAATAATAATACCTTTTTTTTTTTTTTTGCTGATTTTTAAGAACACCGATATGTATATTTTTTCAGTCCCTATTGTAAAAGAGGCTGATTCACTTTAGAGGTATGTTTATTTGGCCCATGGGACATTCTGTAAAAGAGATACTTAGTAGGTCTAGTGATTTATTTGCCACTTTAAGATGAATTGCATTTAAATTGATTGAAAAGATTTTAAGGCTATGGAATCAGCCAAAAATCTTAGTGATTGATCTGTATTTAAATTTCAGTATGTAAGGGCCTTTAACAAAAGCTATTTTAAAAGGTGTCTGTTCTTGATTTATTAAGTTATGTGATAAGAGGAAAATCCTGCCTTTTATTAGTTAAGATGGAAATACTAGTTACTGTAACAATATGCCCCCAAATCTCAGTGTCTTAACACAATAGAAGTTGATTTGTCCACTCAATCACAGCCCCCCCAACCCGGAAAGTGAGATGGCATTTCTGAGGAGCTCTGCTCCAAGCAGGGTGAGGGGTCCAGGCTCCTTCCATCTTGTGATACTACGTTACTCAAAATTTTCTGGCCCTCAGGGACTCCATGTGAGGGAAGGAGAAAGCATCATAGATTAAGCTGGGAGTTTCAGGTTAAAACATTTCCAATCGCATCCATTGGCCAGAACCAAATCCAATGGCCCCAGTTCGGTTGCCGAGGGTTTGGAGTCTCCATATGGGCCAAGGGAAACCGGGGTTCAGGAACATTTAGCCAGTCTCTGCCACATCTGCCCCCGCAGTCACTAGAGTTCCATTCGTGCTTCCTCCTCAGTCGGTCTGAGTACACGCTTGCGGTGGCGATGCCACACTCGCTCTCTGCTCATCCCCCTTTCCACGGTCTGCATTCTCCTACTTTTACAAAAGAAAAATTGACCTGTCACTTATCATCCATCTTACTATTCATCATTCCCAGGACTGTAAAGACCTCCAGGCACCAAACAAAGTGACAATTTGTAATATTGGTGTCAGGAAGTCTCCTTTAATCAAGGTACCATTAGCCCTCAGAAGGGCCTCCACTTCCTCTCCAGTTTACCAGTGTTCCTGTTATGACAGTTCATGGTGTGAGACCCGCTGTTTACTGGCCCCAGTTGGGGCGATCTGAATTGAGATCTATTAGAGAGCAGAGTTGCAGGAAGGATGCTAATTTTCATTTGATAGCCTTACCTCTACCATCAGCCAAATTTGGACCCATAGTCCAAGCTCTTGAGGGAGGTGCCTTTGGGAACAGCATAAAGAATATTTTTATGCAATACAGAAGGCAGTAGCATCTCTTTCCTTCAGATAACCAACAATATGGTGACATTCCAGATACCATCAGCTGCCCAACTGCCTGTCACTCTCTTTTTCCTTTAAACTATACCTTGTAATTCAAAAGTGAAATGACTGTTGTGCCAAAGCACACGGATACAAACCTTGGAATTAAAAAGTGAAATCAAGACTTTGTTTTCTTCCAGAAAGTTAATGTGATTAGGATGGTGAAACACCGGAGAGTGGCTTTGCCAGTTGTATTTATGATATGCGCTCTCGTCCTTCCTTCCCTTTTTCCCCCTAATTATTATTTTAATTATAGTCAAAGCAAATCATGCACAGAGAGTTTTAAAAGGCCAAAATATTATAAGGTTCATACCAAAATAATTGTACTTTTTCTGCTCTAAGTTTCCTCACATCTGCTAGCTCTTTTCTTCACAAGCCACCGCTTTTAAGTACTCTATTTATTCCTTCTGGCATTTTCTATCTATATTTTGCCAATCAATTTGTACCTATTGTTATTTTTCATTTAACCAACTCTGGGCATATTTTTTTTTTCATTTTTTAATTATAGTCAATGAGATTTCTCTCTCCTAAATGGTCGTCCCCTCTCCTTTATTTACTTATTCCTTTTTACATACGTGCTGCAATATTTGAATCAATAATCATTTAATTAATGTGCCTTCACATGGTAATGAGCTATGATTGTTTACTTTCTTACTTTTGGAAGTTATTAATTGCCTTGCCTTCATATGCTTACTTTAATTTGGATCTTTTGGATAACTGGTTTCCTACTTACAATTGCCTTTCAGCATAATTTTCCATAGGGCTAATTTCATCAGATAATTTATTAGTTACAATTATTATTATTTTTGATCTGGAGATTTCCATTCCCTTCTACTTACCCTGGTTTGTCGCCAAGCCCTGCTGAGTAGCTGTGAGCCAGAGATCTCCTTCACGGTTATACTGGGGATTCCTTTCCCCTCTCTCTGGAATTGCATCCTTCTTCCTCCATCCTACAGTTTGCTTATTTCCCTCTCATTTTACTAACACAAATCCCTCAGAAGGCTCATGATAAAGAGCATATGGGAAGTAAAATTACTGAGTCTTGATGTGCCTGAAAATGCCACCTTCACACTTGATTGTTTCCATGGGTTTAGTTTCAAGAAGGAAAATAATCCCCTTCACATATATTGTTTCATTATCTTCCAGTTTTCAGTCTTGCCTTTGAGAGTTCCAAAGCCATTCTGATCCCTGGTCTCTTGTAAGTGACCCCCCACCCCTTTTTTTTGGTATCCTTTCTTACTCTCTGGTAGTTTATAGCGTCTTCTCTTTTTCCAGTTTTAAAAAATATTTTTGGGTGCCTGGGTGGCCCAGTCAGTCAAGTGGCCGACTTCATCTCAGGTCGTGATCGCACAGTTCGTGGGTTCAAGCCCCGCATCGGGCTCTGTGCTGAAAGCTCAGAGCCTGGAGCCTGCTTCAGATTCTGTGTCTCCCTTTCTCTCTGCCCCTCCCCTGCTGGCAGTCTGTCTCTGTCTCTGTCTCTGTCAAAAGTAAAATACAAAATGTTAAAGAAAATATTTTTTGTGGTATAAATCTGTTTTCATTGACTTATTTAATTGATGGTTCTCTTCTTTCTTTCTTTCTATTTTTTCCCCCTTTGCTGTACGTCATCTACGTCGAGGGACCCAAGTTAAAGGAGGCTCAATCTCTGTGCTTTTATAGAAGAAGAAAAGGAAACATAAAATATGCTCTAGCTCTTAAAATAACCAACACAAGTGACACTCACTACATCATATGGGCAAAAGTCAGCCACGTGACCTCTCCTTCAGAGGGGCAGAGAAGTGGAGGGTTTCTTTGCCTAGGAAGAGAACCCAGAAACATCGGGGGAATGGCACTCACTAGCGATTCCGTATCTCAGGGCTGACAGTTCCTTCTGGGTCTTCTCAGCCTTCTGAATTGTGCACAGGTGTGCCCTCCAGCCTTCCCATTCTGGCTTAGGATTTGTCTGTTTCAATGGGCTGAACTGATTACAGCTTGTCAATTTTGATGTTGTTGCTGTCTTTTTTCCTATTCTTGCTGTTACTTGGGGTTATGTCTTGAAAAATTATTTTAGTTTTAGTGAGGTTTCAGAAAGGAGCGATGTTGGTTGCATGTATTCAATCTGACATATGTATCTGAAAAACTGTACTTGTAATTTCCTCTAAACTGAATGAGCTGATTCTGCAACTTTGTAGCTTTAATGAAAATGTATTCGAAGAATCTGGTAAGACGGATGTTTTATTTAAAAAACATACTGTCATGTTCGCATTGGTGTGGACAAAATTGGATCTTTCCAGTTCTTTCTTTGTATGTTGGATTTTGAAAGGTATTTTTAAATAAAAGCATAGTGATTATAAATAATAGTAATTTGTGGAGTCTTGGAAAAGCCGGTTTATTAAATTTCTCAGAGATCTATTACTTACTTAAGGATTGAGTGCTTACAAATTCTTCTGCAAGTCACATAGCTTCCAGTTTTTTGCTTTTATCAAAATTAAAGTTGCCACAAATTTAGTTGTTCTCTCGATTATCTGCTGCCACAAAAACGTTGCTTTGACAAACAACCACAAACTTTAGTGGCAAACTTCATTTTATTTATTACACATGTAGTTTTGTTCGTGAGTCTGTTACATAGATACCTTTGCCTGGGCAGATCTAACATGGGAAGAACTGAGAGTCTTGTAGGGTTGTCTTTTCACTTACAATTTTCCCCTTAGAACCTCCTCTGTCCCCACGAGGGTGAAAGAGCACGTGATTCCTTTTTCACGTGAGATTCTCCATCATTCCTTATAGGGTACAATAGGATCAAGTTAGGAGATCCAGTCATTTCCAAAAGGTAATCAAAAAATGATAAGGAAGGTGGAGAAATCATTTCTTCTTACCATAGGCTTCTATTACATGCAATTATTATTATTAATTATTATTATTTTTAAAGTTTACTTATTTATTTTGAGACAGAATGCAAATGGGGGAGGGGCAGAGAGAAAAAGGAAGAGAGAAAGAATCCCAAGGAGGCTATGCACCGTCCATGCATAGCCCTATGTGGGGCTCAGACTCACCAACTGGGAGATCATGACCTGAGCTGAAGTCAGACGTTTAACGGACTGAGCCACCCAGGAGCCCTGTATTTCATGCAATTATCACAGAAGGGCTACTAAACCTGACCAGAGAAAGGGGTTCCTGGAATAGACTGGGTGTCCTAAGTAGGTGTGTTCTCTACAGCCCTTTAAGATGAGATGACTCACCAGCCTTTTCTTTCTTTTTTGATCCTTCCAGAGCGCTGTGATGACTGGGGACTAGATACCATGAGGCAGATCCAAGTGTTTGAAGATGAGCCAGCTCGCATCAAATGCCCGCTCTTTGAACATTTCTTGAAATACAACTACAGCACAGCCCATTCAGCTGGCCTTACTCTGATCTGGTATTGGACTAGGCAGGACCGGGACCTTGAGGAGCCAATTAACTTCCGCCTCCCTGACAACCGCATTAGTAAGGAGAAGGATGTGCTCTGGTTCCGTCCCACCCTCCTCAATGACACGGGCAACTATACCTGCATGTTAAGGTAGCCTGATTCTTGGTGGTGACTTTCTCTTTTCCCTTTAGTTCTGGGGCTTTTTTCCAGGTGGTATATCTGTTATGAAGCTGGGGAGGGGGAAGGAAGCATCTAGACAGAGTTACACCTCACCTCAGTGGTTTAGCAGAGGTTCCCTGAAAGAGGTGTGCAGAGAAAATGGCTGTACTCCTCAGAACGTTCTTTATAAGTGGTTCCCTTTCAAACCCTGGCATATATCAAGATTATCTAATGCTGGAACCATGTTTATTTGTTCCTTTTCCCTGACATTAGAACCTACCTACATTTATGCCCTATCTGGAGGCGTCTATTTCCCTAGACAATGAGCAGGGTGGGGAGGAGAACCCATTTATATCTGTTATTCTTGGCATCTTTCAAAGTGCCAGGCATAGAATAAAGCCTTTGGATGCCTTATGGAAGAAAGAGTATTTGGTAAACATCAAATGCATTTAGAACAATCTCTTTCAAACTTTTCCACCAAAATCTGCTAGGAAGCAAATAAACACCATATCACTGGGAATCTAAGAATATAATCCAAAGCACCGTACCAATACTGCAAAATTCTTTCAAGTCAATTATTTTAATCTTGAAAGTTCATGCAAGATTTGCATTTTACTCCATAACATACCCGTTCTTCTGTTACCACAGATTAATATTATTTTTTGCTCTAAAAAATAAAAAAAACAGAGCCCCCTCTGAAGAAGAATAATTTGTTTTTATTATTTATTTATTTATTTATTTTTTAAATATTTTTTATTTATTTCTAGGAGAGAGAGAGAGAGACAACGTGAGCAGGGGAGGGTCAGAGAGAGAGGGAGACACAGACTCCGAAATTGGCTCCAGGCTCTGAGCTGGCAGTCAGCACAGAGCCCGACGCAGGGCTCGAACCCACGAACAGCGAGATCATGACCTAAGCGAAAGTCGGACGCTTAACCGACTAACCCACCCAGGCGCCCCTATTTATTTTATTTTTTTAATGTTTATTTTTGAGAGAGAGAGAGCACGCACTCACACATGAGTAGGGGAGGAGCAGAGAGAAAGGGAGACAGAATCCGAAGCAGGCTCCAGGCTCTGAGCTGTCAGCATAGAGCCTGATGCAGGGCTTGAACTCACAAACTACAAGATTATGACCTGAGCCGAAGTCGGACACTTAACTGCCTGAACCCCCCAGTGCCCCAAGAATAATCATTTTTTAAATGTTTATTTATTTATTTTGAGAGAGAGAGAGTATGTGAGGGCAAGGTAAGAGCAGAGAGAGAGAGAAAGAAAGAGAGAGAGAGGAGAATGAAAATCCTAAGCAGACTCCATGCTCAATGCATAACTGGATACAGGGCTCGATATAATGACCCTGAGATCATGACCTGAGCCAAAATCAAGAGTCACTTAACCAAAGGAGCCACCCAGGCGCCCCTAGAGAATAATTATTTTAAGGCTTAGTTCTTTAGCTAGTTTTTTTCCCAAGGTCCCTTTTTAGCATCCAGGCCTTACTTTGTTGTTTAAATTTCCATCTGGCTTATGGATAACTGTTTTGGTTTTTGGGTTTTGTTTTGTTTTGTTTTTGTTTTTGCATAGTTTCCTAACTATTTAATAGGTGCATTGTTTTGCGAGAGCTACCAAAACAAAATGCCACAGATTGGTGGCTTAAATACTAGAAATTTGTGTTCAGGAGGCTAGAATTTGAAGATCATGCGTTGGTATGGTTGATTTCATTTATCTCTCCTTGGTTCATAGATGGCCATCTTCTTTCCATGTCTTCACAGGGTCCTCTCTCTGTGTCATCTCTGTACTAATCTCTTCTTATAAGCACATCAGTCATATTGGATCACGGCCCACCATACTCCTTTTACCTTAATTACCTCTCTCAAGGGCTTGTCTCTAAAAACAGTCTCAGTCTGAGGTATTGGACATTAGGTATTCAACATAGCAATTTGGGAGACACAATTCAGCCCATAACAATAGGGCTGAATGACATAACAGTACAACAACATAGGCTAACATAACAATAGATAATCCCACGTTTTCTTCTGAATGCCCCTTGTCTCTCAAGGATATTAACTATTCTCTGATGGAAAAATATGACTGTGTTTTGATGTATTTAAGCTGTGTCATGATGAAGTGAAAAAGAACCTCTTTGTCATAGAGCATTTTCATCACTGAGGCCTTGGGAGTCCCTTGTTAACTTCTGAAGGCCCATTTGGAGTTTTCACCTGACTTTACTTTTACTAGAGTGGACTCTAAACTAGTGTGTAGGAGCTTGTGTCCACTGTCCATGTCCTAAGACAGTGTTGTAGGAGAGTTTAGGACAGATTATAGTAGAACGAGCACTGGAAGAAAAGACACAGAAACTAGGCCATCAGCCCAGCCCTGACACTCCTCAGCTGGTGACCTCATGCAAGTCAGTGTCTGAGAGCTTTGGTATCTGTATCCACCCAATGAGAAAATTAGCCTAAACACCTTGACCTCTTTTTTGTCTCTGATGATTGTTAATCCATTAACATTCCACATGTAGTGGAAATGCCTGGGGAGGGGTCATTGGTAGCTTTCTGGATGGCCTTGTTGTCTACTCTGCACTTTATTTATTTTATTTATTTATTTATTTTTCTCTACTCTGCACTTTAGTGTATTATTGTCTCTATTTCTGTTTCCTACTTGTCTAGAGCCCTTCCTCAAACTTTTCTAACCTTCTTTTACATTACAGGAGCAGCATGGCTGTTTAGGCCTGAGTGTTCCTTAAATGCTATTTATCAATTTCCAGATGGCCATATATTCAGTTTATCTGTCTGCCTATCTTCTGTATCCCCAAAGAAAATCTAGAATTGATCTTGTCTTGTGGGGACACCAGAAGTTTCCCACTGTCCTGAGGCGATTCCTAAATGGAGAATGACCTTAAACTGAACCATGTAAAATCAAAGGCCTGATGTCTTTAAGGCCATAAATTAAGATTTGTCCTCTAAGACGGTACCATTTGTATTCTTGCTACAATATCCTTCTTAAGATAACATCCAGATTTTACTTTTGGACTTGGGGAAGTCAGTCCCACCACCGTTCGTCATTTTTTTTAAAGTCAGAGAATATATCTTACAAAGTTGAACATTACCATCTCTATAATTTGCACTGTACAATGTTTCTTCCAGGGGTACCTGGGTGACTCATTCGGTTAAGTGTCCAACTCGGGGTTTTGGCTTAGGTCATGATCTCATGGTTCTTTGTAAGTTCAAGCCCCGCTTCAGGCTCCACACTATCAGTGCTTTGGGATTCTCTCTCTCCCCCTCTGTCTCCCCCTTCCCTACTCATGTTTTCTCTCTCTCAAAGTAAATAAATAAACTTTAAAAGAAGAATATTTCTTCCACGTGGTAGACCTTTTGCTTTCTGTAGGTAGAAATCAAAGCTGCTACTCTCACTTCTCACCTTATTGTCATAAGTCATCTTTAAACACCCCCTCTTCTCATCTTGGGGAGGGAAATGCATCTCCCTATTTCACTGTAGTTAGCCTCAATTAATTAGTTAATGAATATCTAATATGTGTTTGGCACCTTACATAGAAATCACAGAAAAGAGTGGACAGTGAATGACCCATTTACTCATCACCCTAAGAAATCAGTTACTTTCATTATCTGTGTTCCCTTTATTGTTTTCCCACACATAGACACATGTTTTACATCCATCCCATTCATTTAAGAAACATTTTTTCAGGGACGCCTGGGTGGCTCCATTGGGAAAGTGTCCCACTTCAGCTCAGGTCATGATCTCGGGGTTCATGAGTTTGAGCCCCATGTTGGGCTCAGAGCCTGGAGCCTACTTCAGATTCTGTGTCTCTCTGTCTCTCTCTGCCCCTCCCCTGCTCGTGCTCTGTCTCTCCCTCTCTCAAAAATAAATAAACACTAAAAAAATATATTCAGTGCCTTCTGAAAGTTTAGACACTGTATTACACACAAGGGACAAAAGAGAACACACAGTGGTCATGCCCTTGTTTGAGCTGTGATAAATTCAATCAAGAGAATGTCCAGCGTGCTCAGAGAAGGAGAGGACCCATTTAGAAATGGGGTGCATGGAGGAAGACATGAAAGGTGTCCATGTGAAAGGCAGGGTGATGGGAGGAGAGCCCTGGGCAGGCAGACAAAACAATGTGTGCAGACATTCAAAGATGAATACAATTCCCCAGTCATCCTAAAAGGTAAATACTTCAGTATATCAATGGTAGTTAATTGTGTCTGTTTTTATTTTGTGATGTCTAATTGGTATAGGAAATATCTCCATAATACATTTAATTCGTACATGAACTCACAGATAAATGAAATCTCCATATGTAGCCTTATTCCATTAGCTCATTTCAACAGGATTGCTGCATTAAATCAAATGAAAATGAGATTGTCCATGTATTGTGTATTTCTCTTTTCAGGAACACCACATACTGCAGCAAAGTTGCATTTCCTCTGGAAGTGGTGCAGAAAGATAGCTGCTTCAATTCCTCCATGAAACTGCCAGTGCATAGACTGTATATAGAGCATGGTGTTCAGAAGATCACTTGTCCAAATGTTGATGGGTTTTTTCCCTACAGTGTCAAACCAACCATCACCTGGTATATGGTAAGCAAGCTCAAGAGCATTTTGCCCTCTCTAAAATGGCAATAACTGTTGAGTTAATATAGAAAATGCAGCATTTCTCATCAGATTTTTTATTTCTTCCTTCATAACTTTATTCAAACCTTTTAACGCTTCCTCATTTTATGCCATTTTAAAGGGGGTCATAGAGAATGCTTTGCCTCCACTCACCATTTCCCAAATTACATTCACTGGACAACTAGAATTACTATATTTCTAATAATTTCCTATGAAATACCATTTGAGAAATACTGCACGCTTCTCCTCACTGCTGAGCGGGGTCAGCAGCTGCCCTTTCATCTGGTGTATTTCAGCACCTTGATTAGTCAGTACTTTGTTTTATTATTATTTGTGTGTGTTTTCGTGTTTGCCCTCATTTGTGGGCACAAGCTTTCGGTGGTCTCTTCCACATCTAAGAGACTTGGAAAATGTTTAACCAAAAGTCAAAGTGTTGGAAGGCGGCACCTGGGGTAGTGGCATTGTTGTTTAATCTCTTCAAATATCCACATAAGCCAAGGCTAAAAACTCTTGGACCACATGTAGAACGAAATCGAGTGACAGATTATCCACGAGATGTACTTTGAGTGAAGTGAGTAAAACAAACCACATATAGAATCCATGTCTAGGGGAGGAGGCAGATGGAAGGAACGTGGTATCTGGCAGACTTGACAGCGGGGAGCCCCCCAAAAAGCCCGTGGTAATCACTGGAAAGCATGGTGGGCCAATTTGAGAACTGAGCGGCTGAAATTAGGAAGAGTTATGCTCTCAAATAGGGGGTGAGTCCAAGCGGCCCATGTAAGAAGTTCTGAAGGGATCGAAATAGTTCAGGTGGCTCAGAACTCTGAACAAATGCCACCTCCACTCAGGACAAGCTGCTGGGGGTGTGATCAAAAGTAAATAGGATTGGGGCGCCTGGGTGGCTTAGTCGGTTAAGCGTCCGACTTTCGCTTAGGTCATGATCTCGTGGTTCGTGGGTTAGAGCCCCGCGTCAGGCTCTGTGCTGACTGCCAGCTCAGAGCCTGGAGCCTATTTCAGAGTCTGTGACTCCCTCTCTCTCTGACCCTCCCCTGCTCACGCTGTCTCTCTATCTCTCTCCTAGAAATAAATAAAACAATAAAAAAAAATTAAAAAAAAAAAAAAAGTAAATAGGATTATTAGGGCACTTGGGTGGCCCAGTCATTTAGGCATCTGACTCTTGATTTCAGCTCAGGTCTTGATCTCATGGTTCGTTAGATTCAGCCCCACATGGGGATTCTCTCTCTCCCTTTCTCTCTGCCTCTCCCACACTTGTGCATGAGCTCTCAACAAGTAAATAAACAAATAAATACATAATAAACTTTAAATTAGGTAAATAGGATCAGGACAATATAGAGGAGGAAGAGAAGGACCAGCTAAAAATGGAGGAGCAGAGAGGCTCAGGAAATCTCAGGATCCTAGTTTGGAAGAGAGATCTCTGTGAGGTTAGAAAATGCTGCCAAACTCAAAATCTCAGCAAAAAAATAACTTTACATAAAAATGAACAACAAAAAGAACCAATGGAAAAATCCCATTCAACGTTACAAGGAAAAGGAGACTAATAAGCAGAGTAACATTTCTTCCAAAAAAGAAAAAGCATGCCAGAGGACATACTATGACTTACTATTTCAAAAATGAGCTACAAGGCATTAAGAAATGATACAAGATGAGAAAGAATAATGTAGATAAATAAGAATTAGAAAAGTCCAGAAATTGTATAACCCAGTAAAAATTTAGAAAGAAGAAAATAAGTCATTTCAGAAATGAAGGCTAAAACTGAGAGGAACATAATTGAAAATGAATGTGATAGATAATGCCTTAAGATGAACAGAAAGCAGAAGGGAGAAAAAATTTAACATGGAAAATAAATGGTGAATAAAAATAAGGAGACTAGAATGGATATAGCAGTAACACATAAAGTAACTTTATCAGAGATAAAGAGGGCTTTTAAGAATAATAAAAGGGTCAGTTCATCAGGAAGCCATAAAAATAGTATATGTGCTTCACAGCAGTGTATCCAAATGCATGGAGCAAAACTTGGGAGATTTAAAGGAAGAAATAGGCAGTTCATAATCATAGGTTAAAATGTTAGCATCTGACAGTTTAAGTCATTAATGAAATGGCTTAGGATCCAACTTTAAGAGTTTTCCATTGGTTGAAAATGGAACATTTGAACTTCAGGAAGGATATTAGTCACAATGGGTTAAATCTTAAGAATTAGCTTCACAAGTTCATACCATTTAAAAATAATTGGTCACATTTGGTGGATGATACAAAATCAATTTGTAATCATAAAAACTAGTAAGGGAAATTATCAAGTATTTTTTTCTGCCTTTCCTGTAAGAAGTGTTCACTGAGTAACGAAATAGTACAGAGAAGTGTGTTTTTATAAAAGAATATAATCACTCCACAACCCCAATAGAATTAATAAATCTAAGCATTAAGCATCAGTGACTGGTACCATCATGAGAAAAGAAACAGCTAGACATATTCTTTCCCATGAAAGAATAAAATCCCACTTATAATTGTGCCCAATGGATTAAACCTGAGTCTGATTTGGATCCTACTGCCATTTTATAGGATATATAGAGGACAGGGGAATGTATTGATCTACACAATGAGTTTGCAGTCAGCAAAATCCATACTGGAAAATTCTATAGGCCTTGGATTATTCAACAGATAAGTTGCAAGAAGAAAGAAAGGCATGATGCGAGATTCAAAGAAACATAGAATAGACCTTTAAAAATGGATGAGACTGTAGTGTCTATGGAGGTGATGAAATTATAAGTGAAAACAAGAGAATGATTTTACTGTGAAAGTATAGATAATGACCCCTTTGGGGGGTAGTAAAAGTTCTGAGATTGACATGGGGCATGTGGAGCCTTTCAGGAGTGATGGGTACTGTTCTATTCCCGGACCTGAGTGGTGGTTATAAAGATATTTGCTTTATAATAATAGATTAACTCATACATACATTGGAGTGTTTTTGTATCTATTTTATGTTATAATAAAATGATTAAGAGGGAGGGAGAGAAGGAAGAAAGAGAATGAGAGAGAGAGAGAAAGGCTGATTTAAGGTATATAATAACTGATTGCAGTATATGGGCCTTCATTAAATCGTGTTTTATTCAACTTAGGAGAAAACCAGGGAGCTCTGAGCACAGAATATTGATAATACAATGTGTTGTTATTACTTTTTAAATTGTGATATGATACTGTAGTTATGCTTGCAGGAGGGGTCTTGTCACTTGGAGATGCGCACAAATATACTTACAAGTGAAATTATGGAATGTCTGTGATTTGCTTCACAATAATCCTGGGGTGCAGTGAGTAGGTGTAAATGAAATAGCCCGAATTAATACATTTGAGGCTAAGTATAGTTGCAGGTACAGGGGATCATTGTGTATATTATGATGGAATATGGAATGTTCCATAGTAAAATGCATAAAAAATGAGTAAAAGAATAATATGAACAAATTTATATCAGTAAGTGTAATGTATTTTCCAGTTTTATTAAGATATATTCTTCTATTTACCTGCAGTTGAGTTCTCTCATCTCTAACCTTGTTCACTTTTTCTGTACTTTGAATACTCAGTAGGCTGAAAAAATTAATTGTATTTCCTTATGCAGTCTATAAATTTCCTTCCTTTTTCTTGGTACATTCCCTATGCCTGGAATGTCCCCTAGTCTTTCATTAGAACAAATCAGATTCTACATCTTCATGAAATGTGTGTTCCTTGTTCTCTCCAGCTAGAAATAATTTTTCCCTGATATAATCCCACAGCTACTTATTGATGCCTGTCTCCATGTCACTTTTCACTTCCTTTATTGTTTTACAGTCATTTATATATACTTTCAACAGCTGTTAAGGACCAATTGTATTCAGTGCAATATGTCAGGGGTTTATAATGAATGTGATATATGTTCTACCCTACCTAGTTTCAAAAAGAGACCACAGTTTAATTCAGACACATTTACCAATAAGAATTCTTGGGGCCCATGGCCCCACACATCTGACTCTTGATATCTGCCTAGGTCATGATCTGATGGCTCATGCAATGGAGCCCTGTGCTGGGCTCCGTGCTGATAGTACGGAGCCTGCTTAGTATTCTCTCTCTTCTTCCCTCTCCACACCTCCCCTGTTCCCATGCTCTTTTTCCCATTCAGCCCTCAGTTTGTTCTCAGCATTCAAGAGTCTCTCGTGGTTTGCCTCCCTCCCTCTCCCCAACTATTTTTCCCCTTCTCCTCCCCCATGGTCCTCCATTAGCTTCCTCCTAATCCACCTATACGTGCAAACATGTGGTATCTGTCCTTCTCTGCCTGACATAGTTAGCTCAGCATAACACCCTCAAAGTCCATCCATGTTGCTACACAAGGCCAGATTTCATTCTTTCTCATTGCCATGTAATATTCCATTGTATAGATAAACCACATCTTCTTGATCCAGATAGCCAACAGACACATGAAATGATGCTCAGCGTCCTTCATCATCAGGGAGATACAAATCAAAACCACACTGAGATACCACCTCACGCTGGTCAGATTGGCTAAAATGAACAAATCAGGAGACTATAGATGCTGGTGAGGATGTGGAGAAACGGGCACCCTCCTACACTGTTGGTGGGAATGTAAACTGGTGCAACCCCTCTGGAAAACAGTATGGAGGTTCCTCAAAAAATTAACAATAGAACTCCCCTATGACCCAGAAATAGCACTGCTAGGAACTTACCCAAGGGATACAGGGGTGCTGATGCATAGGGGCACATGTATCCCAATGTTCATAGCAGCACTTTCAACAATAGCCAAAACATGGAAAGAGCCTAAGTGGCCATCAACTGATGAATGGATCAAGAAGATGTGGTATACCCATCTCTGTATTCTTAATGATTTCCAGAATTTTTGGTTTCCTGGAGAATGAATGTTGGTGCTATTAACTAAGATATGAAACCTCAGGGAAGGAGCAGGTCTGGGGGGCAAGTAATGGATTTAGATGATGTCAGATGGAGTTAGAAGTGTCTGTGAGACACCAATGTGGCAGTGACCTATACTCATTGGCTACATGTGTATGTGTCTAGAGCTTAGAAGAAAAAATCAAAGCTGGAGACAGAGAATCGGATGCATCTGTATTATAGTTGAATACCTTAAGAAAACAAAATAAAATGATAAGAGAAAAAGGCTAAGGTGAAAATCTGGAGAGAATGTTCATGGGGTGAATAAAAGCAGGAAGCCTGGGAAGATCCAGAAAAAAAGTCTTAGCGGTGAAACCACTGCCATGGCAGATACCCAAACATGTGCGGGCGACCAGAAAGGACAATCAGTAACCTGACATCCTTTCTATTGTGTGATTATGAAAAGGTTGTGACTGATGTGTGCTATACTGCTTTTTATTTCTCCATCTTGGAGTAGTTGACACCTTTAATCCTAAGAGTTCTGCAATCTTGGGAGCAAAATCAAGGTTCTTAGAAGGGGCATTCTCCTATCACTGTATATCAATACTGACATTGCTTTCTATTGTCTACCTTCTACAGTCACACCCTGGATCCATCTGGGTTTCCTGGCCTTCCTACATTGTTCTTTCTCAGCTGATATCAGCTGAGTTCTGTACGCTGACATTGGAGAAGTAGCCTTTTTTAGTAATAACTGTGAGAGCTAAAAGACACATTTATCAGTTCCAGCAAATTTGTTTTCCTGTCGGCAGAAAGGTGAAAATGAATGAATTGAAAGAAGGAAAAGGAAACTAACATTTCTTGCATTTTAGCAGTAAAATACATTGTACTCGGTACTTTATATGTTCTATGTAACAATCAGCACAATCCTTCAGGGTAGATATCATTAGGAGCCAGAAGCTGAGAGAGGTAAACAAGAAATAGCTGACATTTACCAAGCGCAGGAATTCTTCCAAATGCTTTAATTATTTTCATTCTCTCAACATGAAGTAGACTCTACTGTTAGTTTCATTATATCGTTAAGAAAACCCCCAAGTATAGAACGGTTGAGAGATTTTCCCAAGGTCCCAGAGCTGAGAGCCAAGATTCAACCCTCTGCAATCTATGTCAGGAGCCCATAGTTTTACACTATTTTATTTAATTTACTCAAAACAATCCAGCCAATAATGGGAGAATCTGGAATTTCAAGCCACTTCCGTTGGGTTCCAAAGAGTATACTCTTCAAAAATGACACAGAGAGGGCACTCCAGTCTTTATTTATGGAGCATAAGGCATTTTGAAGTGCAGAGCAGGCTTTGCACGTGGATTAGGTTGTAAGGGAGACTTTGGGCCATAAGGAAACCTGTGGAAAGAGGGGCCTGAGGAGGCGAGAGGAGGCTCAGAAAACTGGGATTAGTGGGAACAGAAGATTCAAAGTATCTCTTTCAGAATCGCAGGGGACATGGGGCAGCCTTGACTTTCTCTTCTCTGCCTGTCTTCTCCCCTCCTCTCTTTCTGCATGGCAGCGTTTTCTTCAGTCTGGGCCAGGAATTCATAGTTCTCTTAATCCAACAACCCTGTGAGCTAAACTGATGTTCAGTAAATGTTTGTTGAATGAGTCAGGTTTTGTTACTCGCCTGGAAAGCAAACCATGGCTTAGAAGTGATTTACTGAATTTCAAATAGCCAGCATATAAAAGAACTTCTGGAACAAAACACGTATATAAATTGGAGGCTGCCTGTTTATTCTCGTAGGGACTTCCAAATACACAGGAGTAAAGACACAGGTAAGTGTGATCCTCTGGTTGTTGTTGTTATTCTTATTATTGGGTTTATTCAGAGACTTAAGCTTTAAAATATGGCGAGCCATCCTAACTTTCATGGATCATTCCTCGTTCTCATTGTTATAACTGGGTATGTGAATATTTTCCCCCAGAGACCTTTGTTGAAACCAAGGCAAATTTTCCTTTCTTCCTGAGGATCACAAGAACCACTTTAGGAGGTGTTTTGGAGATTACAGGTATGGCAGCTGCTGAAATGCTCTCAAGGGCTATTTAGCAGAATAGATATCATTCCGGATATCCGTTTGCAAATAGCTGGTTTTCCTTGTACTCAGCATGGTCATTAAAATTGGGATATTACCTCCACCTCTAATTCTCAATGTGAGCTTCATCAGAATTGGTCAGATATTGTTTATAAATCTCTCAGAAAATTGAAAAACTTTTGCCTCTTCTGCCAAAGTGCCACCAGGAAAGCACATTTCTGAAAGAGTGCCAGGCTTGGCCCTTTAGTTGGCTTGGTGCGTATTGTTAAGTAAGTCCAAGGACTCTGTAATAGGCTTTATTTTTAAGGCGGCTTGTTTCTATTTGATCTGACATCTTAGTTTGGTCCTTTATCTCTTTGCTTTCTCTACAGTCCCTATATAATGATTTATCACCTTTGGTATAAAGGAAGTAGGTATCATATGTTCTTTCCAAGCCATACACATTTGATTCTATGTATGCCTATATACACACACAGCATTTTAAATATAGTCTCAGGGCTTCTGGAGAGTTACGTTACATTCTTTAAACCTAAACCCAGGTCACATATCTGTGAAGCCCCAAGGCTGACTTAGGCTGAATGAGTCACCCACTCTGTATTTTGAGAGCACTTAAATTATACCCCATCTTTGTTACTATGATGACTGCACTTCTCTCCTCTGTCCTAGGTAGTGACCTCTCTCTTTCTGTCCCTTGAATCACATGCACACAGCACAAAACGGAACCAGTGTACTTCGTACTTAGGAATTAATTATATGCCTGAATGAATTAGACCAGACTGGAAAATTCCATGGGAATAAGGGCCGTTTCTGTTTTCCCGTCCACTCTGGGTGTGCCCATGTCCTAACACAGTAGCTGTCACATGGGAAGGATTTTATAAATATTTGTTGAATAAACAGTGGATTACATAGTTCCGTTCATTGGAAGTGACACCAGTATCGAACTCTTATAAAACTTTGTGAACAAGTATGATGCCTTTCATACCAACTTAATCCTGGATGCAAAAATGTCAGTAGATATTTCTAACCCAGTTATAGCTCAGTTAAACTGTTTGTATCCTCACTTGCAGGCTCCCCACCCACCCTATAGCTCACCCATCCCATGTCTCGTATGCCTTGCATTCATCTTCTGTTCTCATTTGCGTGCTGCTTGAACTTGCAACTCCACGTCTTGACCTTGCTTCTCTCATTCTTATTTTTGACCATGCAACACAGATGTATTGTGTAAATGTATTTCACATTTATTGGGTGCTAAGCATTGGCCAAGTTACTGCCCATGCACATTCACTACCTGCCCCTAAGAGTACATTTTGTAGAGGAAAAATACACATGAAAAGATATCACTACAATTACGCTAGTGAATGACTAACACAGAAGGCAAAATGCTGTAGGAGTGGAGGGGATTTGGTCACACTTTTCCCTGTCCCTGGAGTGATATCTCTCACATCTCCTCTTCTCCCACAGAGCTGGTAATATTCTACTTAACCCTTTAAGAATCCAGCCCACATTTTCCTTCTCCATGAAGTTTTTCTTTAATGTTTTCTGTTTAATCTTCCCCCCCACTGCCCTGCCCCAATATTCTTTTTACGATATTTGTTCTGGTTCTCCATTAGACTGCATACCTAGAGGTTAGGAACTGCATCTTCACCATTCTCGTGCCCTCATACAGCTCTTTAAAAGCTGTAGGTTGGTTGAATGGACGTATTTGTCCCCTTTTAGTCATGACGTCCTTCAATTCACACCCTGCACTTCAGCATGTGATTTATTTCCTCTCAAAATCTCGAAGTCATTTCTTGTGCTGTTCTTTACCTATACATTGTGGTCAGTTGCCATGGCCACCACTATATATTCTCCTGTCTAACTTCTCTCTTTTTAACTCAAAATGAGGAACTGACTGGTCAACTAAGTGGATGACTTGTTTTCTAGTTAGACAAGTGTTTGCTTCACAGTGGAAATCAGCTTACCGTTAACCGTTTATTGTATTTGGCAACATGTTTCTTTTATTCTTTGGATGCCTTTAGATTCTTGTTCATATATTTTTTTTTCCTGGATTCCAAATAAATGATTTTGAACTCTATAGGATTTATTTTTAGGAATAGTTTATTAGGTTTGAAAATATCCTGCATGTTTCAGGTGCATGTATCAAAGGTACCAGAGATGCAACCTCACATAAGCAATAGAGAGAGTTGATCACACACTGCAGGCTAAAGTTAATGGTTATTTGTAATTCAACAATGCCCCAAACGTACCCCTATCATCCACATGCACATTTAGAATGTAAAATATTTCTTTCATTTTCTTTTCTAACATGCTATAGGTCTAAGAACTTTGAAGTGGCTTTTTATTTCTTTTGGTTTAAACTAGCTCATTTAATATATTTGGATGGTTGGCTCTTTCTGAATAGTAGATTAGACCCCAAACTTTCCCACTAATTTTTATGGAATATTCCTTCATTCAAAATGTTTTCCTCGACAAAGAAACTCTAAGCGAAACCTGTCCCTGACCGACATTTTTATCCTTTATGGAAAGAAGAAAAGAAGTCATGAGAAAGCATACTTATACCATTGACATACAGACCCATTGAATACCCTTAAGTATATCCATCCCGAAATTCAAGTTCATGTACATGGGTGTGAATAAGATGAAGAAAAAGAGAGAGCTAGGAAGATAGCAACACATACCTGTTTTGTGCCAGTTTCCTTGCTATATAGATGTGCCTGATTCCATTTCTCTGTTCGTGGTAAGTCCATAAGAGCTGATCCTTTGTTTTACTCATAACTGTATTCTCAGAACCTCACACCATGGCTGGCATGTGGTTTATGATTAATGTTCAAGGGTGAATGAATCAATGAGTGAATGAATGAAAAGACTTTGAGTCAGAAGCATTTCTTCGTATTTGTAGCACATACTATGAGTCCTAAAACAATGTATTTTTAAATAGTTTTTACATAAATGATACTGGCGAATCAAAAATAAAATAAAATAAAAGTGTCTTTTAGTACATTCTTTGGAAGTGCTATTGACCAGTTCAGTACTAGTTGTTAGCTTCTTTTTGTAAAAAAATTTTTTAAATGTTTATTTAGTTTTTGAGAGAGACAGAGTGTGAGTGGGGAAGGGGTAGAGAGAGAAAGAGACACAGAATTTGAAGCAGGCTTCAGGCTCTGAGCTGTCAGCACAGAGCCTAATATGGGGCCTGAACCTGTGAACCATGAGATCATGACCTGAATGACATGAGCTGAAGTTGGAAGTTTAACTGACCTAGCCACCCAGGTGCCCAATAATTGTTAACTTCTTATCCTGAACAGTGTACCTTTACAGTTTCTTGCTATTTGTGGGAATCAATCTCATTTAAGAGATAGAACTATAGCACACTGTTAACACTGGGACCGGCCCAGGTGTGGCATATGTTTAGAACCATGGTAGAGAGACAGAGTCAGTTGGGGTTCAAAGCAAAGGCCTCAAAGCAGGTAGATCTAGATTTAAATTTTAGCTCTGACACTACCTAGCTCTATGACATTGGCAATCACTTGACCTTTCCAGGCCTTTCTTTATATCCTCATCTAGAAAATGGGCATAAGAGTATTTCCAAACTTGAATTAAATGAGATAATAGAGTACATGTCAATACATGTCTCAGTGTGTTTTTCCAGCCTCAACTAACTCCCAAGGAGAGGTGTTCATTCTTAGTTAAGAAGCTAGTGAAAAACCTTTGTTCTTCTGTCTGGAAAACTGAGTTTTGGCGTTGCTCTGTAGTATCTAGAATACCTCTTTATCTGTCTGTCTTATTTATTTTTCCACCTGTAAAACTAGAGCATATTCAGTCTGATCTGTCTACTTCATGTGGATTTAAGAACAGCTAAGCTAACAAATGAGAGAAGAAAATAGCTTTGAGCTGTTTAAACGAAAGGCACCACAAAAATCAAATAGAGTTCTATAGATAGTCTAAACTCAATTTAAACCAAATGTGACATAAATTCATTATAAGAATACAGGTCTCTGTGGCCTTATGCTTTGTGATAACCTAAGAGCATTGAAATATCTTGTTGATGTGACAAGCATCTAGAAACACTGTTTATCAAAACAGGATAAATCGCATTCAGAAAATAACCAAGCATCTAACAGCTTCCTCTTGATGATCATTTCCATGAATCAAAAGCTTAGTGATATTCTTAAAAGACCTAGTTCCTGTGACAATGACTTGCAAAATATGCCGTTTAGTGTAACTCATATTTCAAAACATAAGCTCCAGGAATTGTTAAGAAAACCTTAAGTATTCAAGAATCAAAGCTAAATATGTGAATACAGTAAATCTAAGCTATAAGCCAATAATAGCTTCCCAGAATTTTCAAGAACTGAAAAACCGTAGATACAACCCAGTCCATTTGTCACAAATTATTGATTTTTTAAAAGAAAGCAACGTTTTTCAAAAAGTAAGTGTTCAACAAATAATTTTGTCACAGATGCTGTATTATTTTCTTTAGTTATTTTTTTAAATTTTTATTTATTTTTGAGAGAGAGGGAGGGAGTGAGAGAGAGAGAGAGAGTATGAGTAGAGACACAGCATCCCAGGCAGGCTCCAAGGTCTGAGGTGTCAATACAGAGCCCGACATGGAGCTTGAACTCATAAGCCATGGGATCATGAACTGATCTGAAATTTGACGCTTAACTGATTGAGTCACTCAGGTGCCCCCATATTTTTTCTTTAAAAAAATAAAGTAAAATAAAACAATTTAAGCCAATTAGTGGGAATCAGAGAGCCAAAACAAGATTTCAGTTATGTTGAATGAGCTATTTCTATGTCAGAATTTTAAAAATCAACAGAAGTGTATGAAAATATAAGTTGGAGTAGAAATAAGCTTCGCTCTTGGTCAGACTCATAAAATATCTTTTGGTTTTAGATTCTGAAGTCTGTAATATTGTATTGTAAAAAAATCAAATGAGGAAAATAAGTAGAAAGAAAACAGAAAAAAGTTTGGAAGCGACTGATAGAGTGATTCAACACAGTGATCAAGAATGCTAAAACCACAGAGGCACCTGGGTGGCTTGGTTGATTAAGCATCCAACTTTTGATTTCAGCTCAGTTCAGGATATCACCATTGTCATGGGATCGAGCCCTGCATTGGGCTCTGCTCTGAGCATGGAGTCTGCTTGGGATTCTCTCTCTTTCAAAAAAAAAGTGTATACGCGCGCGCACACACACACACACACACACACATATGTAA
The DNA here is from genome assembly GCF_003009895.1 of Hyaena hyaena. Taxonomy (NCBI): domain Eukaryota; kingdom Metazoa; phylum Chordata; class Mammalia; order Carnivora; family Hyaenidae; genus Hyaena; species Hyaena hyaena. The sequence goes on from NW_024080716.1 coordinate 3,257,001, forward strand.
GACACATATATAAGATTGCCAAAAACCAGCCACCTAAACTAAGTCTGAATTATCAGAGTGGCTGGATTCTTAATATAATCAGTGAATAAATGGAGATCTGAAAAATAACTGTTTCTTAAATAGCAGCAGATGCATTTTCTTAAGTTGCCTTAGTTGTTTTTCAAAACTTTAACCTTAGTTAGCTACTAATGTGTGATTTTCAAACTTCAAATACTGGATCCTGAGACTGGAAGACCATGCTTTTGAATTCACATCTCAGTTTAGAATTCCTGTTTTCATTTTGCAGAAAATATAATGAAATGTTACCTTCATTCTTTACAGAGATATCATCAAATACTTGACCAAAATAGTTTGTAAAAGATGCACCCAGCATGGAGAGTTGTATCTTCTGTGCAAAATTAGATGAGTGTGTACATACGTGCACTTGTATATTTCCATGCATGCATCTCAATACTGAACGGCTTTTCTTTTCCTTCTTCTAGGGCTGCCATAAAATACAGAACTTTAATAACGTAGTACCTGAAGGTATGAACTTGAGCTTTCTCATAGCCTTGGTTTCAAACAATGGCGATTACACATGTGTGGTTACATATCCAGAAAACGGGCGTACCTTCCATCTCACTAGGACTCTGACCGTGAAGGTGGTAGGTAAGCATGGTTTTATATTAAGTGCACACTGAAAGAATGCAATCATTTTGTTTTGGCTCTTGATAGTTTATTTCAAACAAGTAAGTAGAGTCTATGAGAAAAGAGGTTTATCTTTTTTTGTTCACTGTGCTGGAGCCACAGTAATTCCACATACAGAGTAGCCATTCAATACCTATCGGTGTCTTGCATGAATCATTGGTCGATGTGACTGAATGAGGAGTGAAAACAGTGCCGAGTGAATCTGTGTTCGACTTGCACCCTTGCCATTTGTTAGCAAAATACCTTTGATCAGGGTCTCAGTCTCCTTATCTGCTGTCTGGGACTAAGAGAACCTTGCATTCACTATAGTTGGGAATATTAGAAATTATATATATATATATATATATACGTATATGTATATATATAATGTTAATCCAATTCCAGGCGAACGGTGGAAACTCAATGAATAGCAGTTAATATTATTGTCAAAAAAGTGTTGTGTTTGAATTAAATAAGCTCTGTCTTTTCTATGAACTGGAACTGCTGTAATTAGAGCTGCTTGCTGGCAGGGTTCAACCATTGCTTTGCCCTGAGAGAACGGGTGGTGGGAAATTAGGAAAGTAGAAAAGACAATGTCCAGGCATTGTCCAAAGACTCCCATCAAACAGAGAAATCAAGAGAACCAGAGTCAGGATAGGTGGCAATCAGGGGAGAGCCCTGAATACCCTATGCCCATGGTATTAAAAATGAGAACGTATCAGAGTGAAAATGTTTCATACCCCATCTTTTCATAGATAGAAATGTGGAGACCCAATGACACAAAGTGACTTGTTTATGAGGCACCTGGGTTAAGTGTCCCACCCTTGATATCCGCTCAGATCGTGATCTCAAGGTGGTGAGATCAAGCGCTGTGTCAGGCTCCGTGCTGACCACTGAGCGTGGAGCCTGCTTAGGATTCTCTCCCCTTCTCTCTCTCTGCCCCTCCCCTGCTCCCCTCTGCCCTTTTTTTTTTCTCAAAATAAATACATAAACATTTAAAACAACAACAACAACAACAAAGTAATCTCTTTAGAGATGCTCTGTGAGTTAGTGGAAGAAGTGGTTCCCAACCCCAGGTTTCATATTCTTGGTTCAGAGCCTTCTCAACTAGTTTGACATAATTTGGGCATAATTTTTAAGGGCTTTAACGTAATACTGCAAATAGGATTCAAATTGAAAAGTTTTGTAATCACCTCTCCTCTTCCTCTGCGTACTTTTGGAATAATGTTGAGATGGGAACTAATTCAGAAGAAAAAATCATATTAAATTCAGAATTTAACATGAATGGGGGTATCGGAGTGGCTCAGTTGACTGAGTGTCTGACCCTTGATTTCGGCTCAGGTAATGATCTCACTGTTCGTGAGTTCGAGCCCTGTATTGGGTTCTGTGCTGACAATGCGGAGCCTGCTTGGATTCTGTCTCTCCTTCTCGTTCTGCCCCTCCCATGCTCGTGTTCTCTTGTGCTTTCTCAAAATAAGTAAATAAACGTTAAAAAAAAAAAAAGAGAATTTAACATGAATGGACTTTAAAAGCCAAATGAATAATCTAATCTTAAATTCATCTTGGCAATCATGTCTGATATAGGTTCTTAAATGGATCCCGTTTTGGAAAGTTGAGGATAGGCATGCTTGGTCACCTTTATTTATGAGTAGAGAAGTTGACAGATGCTGATGTGAAGTAGGGTTCTTATCTAACTCTCAAGCAAAACACAAGTTTGTTTTTTAAAGCTGTGAAGTATTGAGTACTTATTATATACCAGTAGGATGCTTTAATATGCATGATTTAATTTAATCCTTATAATGAACCTGTGCAGTGAGTTTAATTATCCTCATTTTAGAGGTGAGGAAAATTAGCTTTTCAAAGATTAAGTAAAAATCCAGAGTCATATGGTTAGTGTATGACCAACTAAGGTTAAGAACCCTGGTTGTTAAATCTTCGAGGCATTTGCTCTTAAACACTACACTATACAAACCCTTGGGGGTGTTTTTCTTTCAATTCAGAAACATAGAATATTTTATTTATTTATTTATTTATTTTTATTTATTTTTTTTTACAAATAGTTTATCGTCAAATTAGTTTCCACATAACACTCAGTGCTCATCCCCACAAGTGTCCTCCTCCATGCCCATCCCCCCTCCCCCCCCACATCCATCAGTCCTCAGTTTTTGTCAGCATTCAAGAATCTCATGGTTTGCCTCTCTCCCTTTCCCCCACCATTTCCGCCCTTCTTCTCCCCCTTGTTCCTCCATCAAGTTCCTCCTAATCCTCCTATACGTGCAAACATATGATATTTGTCCTTCTCTGCCTGACTTATTTCGCTCAGCATAACACCCTCAAGGTCCATCCATGTTGCTACACATGGCCAGATTTCATTGTTTCTCATTGCCATGTAGTATTCCATGGTATAGATAAACCATGTCTTCTTGATCCATTCATCTGTTGATGGACACTTAAGAAACATAGAATATTTTAAAGAACAGTGATCCTAGGAATGAACAGTCAACTGATATAGACATCAGGTAGACTTGTGTGCTGTCTTCATAATTGTGATTTTGAATTTTCCATTTACATATTTGTTTACTTAACATTTGCTTATTTAGCCAAGTCTCATACTAGCCACTCTGGGCATGTTCTAAAGAAACATGTAGGAAAGAAACAAGTGAGGTAAGACATGAAAGCAACTTATTTTATGGTATGAGAAGTACATTTCATGGAAGCTTTAAATAGAAAAAAACACTGGTTAAATCTTCTGTCCTAAAACATGGAGGCTACGTAGTATTTTATGTTTGTCTCTTTGCTCGTTTTAAATGAATGAAGTGTTGCAATATACTGTATATTGAGCTGTGGGCCCTGTCAGGAAGAGTTGACAAATGATGCCAAGAAGTTGGGCAAAAGTTTACACAAGACCAGGTCTTGGAAATGGGTTATGAGAGTTAAGGGCTACACGATTTAACATCATCTCCCTTTTGTCTCTTCTTCTCGAACACAGGCTCTCCAAATGACGCATTGCCTCCTCAGATCTATTCACCCAATGATCTTGTAGTCTACGAGAAAGAACCGGGTAATTATAGCTGTGCCTCTTAATTTCAGTTAGATTCCCTTAATTACAAGGAATAAAATGTCACTTAAGTTAAAGCATGAGAATAGAGGGTTATTGTAAGGAAACAACATGGAGTGAAACTGAAATGTTATCAGAAACGAAGGCAGCTCTGGGGATTCACCCCTCCTTCCATCTCTTGGGCGTCTCTGGGATTCTCAGCTTCTCTCTCTCTGCAGCTGCTCCCTTCTTCCCTGCAATGGCTCCCCTCTCCTGATTAGTGATTTCTGTGTGGCGCACACTTTAGCTTGCACAGGCCTTGGGTTTGCCAAGACTTCAACAGGAGCATAAGACTTCCTCTAAGCTTCTGCTCCCCTGCAGAGGGGCAGAGGCAGGGGCTCGGAGGCAAGACTGTGAATTTACTGGTAAACAACTGGTAGACCTGGTAACAGCTTGATCAGAACACTCTCGGGTGTTTCCTGTTCCTGGGGCTGTCTGGGGCTGCTTTTAGTTTTCATAATTTTCCATTCTGGACAAAAATCTTCTGTGACCAACAGAATAAGGCATAATTTGTTATTCTTCTGGCGCAAAGCCTCCCACAGTTAAACTGAAAACTATAGAAAATCTTCTGATTTTCTATATTGTATCCTTTACAATAAATTCACTCCAAACCCAGTGAAAGGTATAAAAGAACGTATTTTTAAAATGTGCTAAAGATAACAGAGGTTGTGATCAAATGTAGGTAGTGGACAGTGATGCCCTCCTAAAATTACGATAAGGTTTCAAGTAGTGAGCTGCCTATAAAAAAAAAAAAGAAAGAAAGAAAGAACACACTAAGAGGGCCGCCAACCCCAAACAGACCACATTTCCTAGAGTTCACAGTGACATTGTATAGTAATATGAGCATTCTTCCTGCTATCCGGTAAACCCTTACAAATGACCTAGTCTGTTTTCTCTACCTCCACTTATCATATGGTTCCAAAATCTATGTTCGCGTTACCTTCCTGCATATTAATATAGAAACTGAAGGGAAACGCATAAGAACCATGCACTAGATGAGGGGATAGAGCAAGACCACTCAGTGAGACAAACCTGAGTTCAAATTTGGATGACAATATCATTTGTCATCTCAGCCTGCACAGTGTCTGAGAGCGAAAGCAGCTGATGTCAATAAATAACTAGGAAAGCAAGCATAGAATAGGGCTGTCCTGGGCAAACTGGAATGGAAGTCATTCCGGGTCAAATTCTGGTCGGCTGCTTATTAACAGTTTCATCGAGGAATGGCATTTAACATCTGTACGCATTAGTTTGCGTGTCTATAAAACGTGAATTTTAAAAAGACCCCACAGTACCTTGTTAAAATTAAATGAGACCACTAGTAAGTATAAATATTTAACACAGTGAGTTATATAAAGTTCTTAGTAAGTAGGCTGCCAGTCTTTGTCTCATTATTATTATTTTCTTCCTAGGGATCCCCTGACCTCGTGTTCTATCTCCTAATGATAGCAGAGAATGTTTTTCAAAAATACTAATACTTATAAATATTCATTATATATAAATATATATATGTAAATGGTATTTAAACTTATTGACTACACCCTGATAGCCTGATCTGAGCTGCCCCTCCGCATTGGCATTGCCCTTTATTTTCTTTGGGCCAAGCTCCAACGATCTGTAGAATCTCTCCTCAGTCACTGTTTATGAGGGAAATCAAGGATAAGAGTCTTCCATGGAAGTTTAGGGCTACAAAGTATGTTGTCAGAGCCTCTTTGAACAAACGCTGTCATAGTACAACATACATGGATTGTATAAAAAGATGGTCATTCTGGAAATTTTGTATAAAGCTGCCGAACCTCTTTTCTTGGTTTATTTTGTAATGAAGTATGGTACGTTTCTGTGATAGGCCACTTGGAAATTACTTAGAAATAGAATTTTAAGTACACTTTTATAGCTTCTGATTAATCGCAGAGCAGAGCCAGTATAGCCATGTGAAGGGTACACCCTGATGGGGTAACTTGTTCTTTTAGGTGAGGAGCTGCTCATTCCCTGTACAGTCTATTTTACTTTCCTGATGGATGCCCGCAATGAGGTTTGGTGGACCATTGATGGAAAGAAGCCAGACGACACCAATATTGATGTGACTGTTAATGAAAGGTACTGTTGGCTCAGACCAGGGGTGACCAACACTTGTCCCTCAGTCTAATGCCTTCTGGTGTATACTAATCATTGAAAGTAACAACTCTGACTTTTGCCCGTCATTACCGAAAATCAGCAAGATTTTCAAGTCTTTAAGGGCTGCATTCCAAAGCGGGATTCCTGGACTTGCTATTCAAGATCCAGATATCTTCTGATACTCGCACATTCGTGATTCTCCCTTCGAAGTAGATGGGATGCATAGCCCGCATGCATGAAAAGCTACAGTATAGGGCTCTGGATCCATGAGAGCTGGTTAATGTGGCCCTATTCTTTCCTTTCTCAAGTCTGGAATATAGGCCTCTATATTTGTGCCTCAGCTACATGTGTGTTTCTTGTCTTACAATAAGCATATATTTCCTATCTTCTTCCTCCTCATTCGTAACTCATGTAACATGCATGTCGCACTTGTAATAGATAATTATTTTTTTAATATTGCCTGAATACATTCACATTCTTTAAACTTTATTTTAACAAGCTGAGTCATTTTATTTATTTATTTTTTAAATGTGTATTTTTTAGAGAGAGAGCCCAAGTGCAGGAGGGGCAAAGAGAGAGGGAGACAGCTCTACGCTGATGGCAGAGAGCCCGATGCAGAGCTCGAGCTCATGAACCACAGGATCATGACCTGAGCCAAAGTCAGACACTTAACTGACTAAGTCACCCTGGTGCCCCCATTTTAATTCTAAATAAAGGCAACTTTTTTTTGAAGGGGCTTGGGTTGGCAAGGAGGAAACTATGGGTCTTTGAAGACAAAAGATTCTTCCAGAAATGAAGGAGACAATTACAAGACAACAGTTGGTTCAGGACAATAATAAAAAAAAAAATCAGCCGCTGACCAAGTACATGACAAAGTAGTTCTAAAACCTTTAGGTCTTAACGTGATATGCAAATAGATCTTTGGCTACTTGAATGTCTAGAAATCAAAAGATATGTCCTTCCTGATAGTAAACTCAGACTTTGCACAGAAGTTATAAAATGTCTACATTACAGCAGGTGCTATGCAAGATCCTTAGTCCCTAACTGAGTAGATTTTTTTCAGAGTAAGAGTGCTAGAGCAGAAATTTCAATATATTGTGATAAATGCAGTGACTGGAAAGTCTTAGAGGTTATCAGAAGCTTTGAGGATTTCAGTCTGTTGTAGAGGAGTAGGCAGCGCTTCTCAGATGGTATAGTACCTACATAAGGATTTGAAGGATGAGTAGAAATAAATGAGGTAGAGAAATAGAAAGAATGTTACTGGTAAAAGGAACGTCATGTGCAGTGGCTGGACGTTAGAGAAGCAGAGCATCTTTACGGGTACAGAAGGAGCCTCCTTCTGAAATTAGAGCAGTTTTTTTTCAGAAGGAACTGATTAAAGATGTAGCTGGAGGCACAAAGGGAGAATTCCTGATCATTTCTGGAATTCTGAACATTGTGCTTTCTATCCTCATAATAATGATGAATGAATGATAATGAAAGTCATGCTGTTCCTCCTTGCTGCTACTGCAACATAGTTCAGTGTTCATGGTGGAGCAGTGCAGTTCAGTGGAGGCTAAACCCTTCATAAGCCTTGACCAAGTTCTCATGACTGATGGTGAGCCCATTGGAAGGAGAACCTGGATGTCAGCTCTAGGAAGAGATTTTGTTTTCTCTTCATAGCAAGTAGTTCCAAGGGATTTTAGATCTTGATCTCGGACCCAAAGCACTTGATCTCTGACATGGAGATTTAGAGGTATTTATTTTTCACAACCTGACTTGCTTTGAGAAGTTTCTTCTTGTACTATGTTAGGATTGAACCCATGGGGTTTCAGCATTTTGACTGGAATATTCTACCTGTGTTCAAAACTCAAGCCTTGGGGATCCCTGAAGTGCATGAACTATTGCTATGGATGGTAATAATAGCCTGTGTGAATGTTTATTAAGCGTTGTTCTGATACTTAGGCATTGACATAGTCAAGCCTCACAGTTCTTGACTAAGTTAATACATGTAATGCACTGTGTAGGCATTGCTGTTTACCTCTCTTTCAAAGAAGGAATGCAAGGTTTGGAAAGATTACTTACTGTGCCCAAAGTATATAGCCAGTAAGTGGCAAAGTTTGTATCACAATCCAAATGGATCTGGCCTTAGAAGCTCCTCTCTACTCTGATACAGAATCTGTCTCAGAAGTTTGCAGGAAGGAGACCTTTTGCTTTGAAGAGATATCTATAGTATGTTGCCAACAATGAGGTTTGATATAGATACTGGGATTGTGTGTGGTGTAGAATGTAAAGAATGGTATTGGAGGGAAGCCTGCATGGCTCAGGCAGGTAAGCCTCCAACTCTTGGTTGGGACTCAGGTCATGACCTCACGGTTTGTGTGTTGGGCTCCGTGCTTAGATTCTCTCTCTCCCCCTCTCTTGCTCTGCCTCTCTCCCACTCATATGCACGCTCTCCCTTCTCCTTCTTTCTCAAAATAAATAAATAAACTTAAAAAAAAAGAATGACACTAGAATCTAGAAGTTATTCTCCCTTTGTAACTTGGGATCACAGGCACCACAGCCTGTAGGCATTCTGTCTGCCGTCACCTAGTGGGTCTGTGCTTGTCTACTTGTTTGATTCACACACGGCACATGGCCCTGCAGGCCCAATCATGCTTTGCTTTTCTTTCTATTTCTAGTGTAAGTTTGTCTACAACTGAAGATGAAACAAGAACTCAAATTTTGAGCATCAAAAAAGTTACTGCTGAGGATCTCAAGCGCAACTACGTGTGTCATGCTAGAAATGCCAAAGGGGAGGTTGACAAACCAGCCAAGGTGAAACAGAAAGGTAATGGATGCGCTCAGCAGATGAGTCCGTGAACTCCAGATGTAACATTATGGCGAGTAAGGAAAAAGAGAAAAATTGAGAAGGCAGTGCTCCAGCGCCTAGCACATCTGGCATATAGTAAGGAGTCAAAGATGAATTGAAAAATCGTGAAGGAAAATTTCCATCTATGTGAAGATACATAAAATATTATTTCTTACACTATTAGTAACTTAGTGCCCAAGTGTGGCTTAAAACATCCACATGATTGTGAAAATGCATAATTTTATATCACTACAGTCATGAAAAATGAAAAATAAAGAAAATGTTTCAAGCTACCAAAGATATAATAAAACTGGTAGAGTCACATATTGTTGGTGAATTGTAAAGACCCTTTTAGAAATCATTGATGACAGAGTTCGAGGGTCATGAAAATGACCATATCATATGACTTAATACTTTTGGAATTTTTCCTGAACAAATAACAGAAAGAGAATTATGTACCCATTGCTATTCTTAGAAGCATTATCTATAATAATGAAACATTATAAATAGCAACCATCTAATTATATTCAGTACTTAAGTAAGATATAAAACATATCTTCTTAAAAATGTAATCTTAAAATGATCATTTTAAATACTATGTAACAGTATTCAAGCAGGTTTATAATATGCCACCAGCCACAACTGCTAAAATGAAAATTATTTAAACAATGACTTAAAAAATGTAAAAGGATTTCTATGTTGATATCACTAACTTCCTCTACAATAAATAAAAATGATAACACTCTCTTGTGTGAGCTATTGCTACTGAAATAGAGTGTGTCTAAAATTATCTTTGGGTCTCTCACCTAACACAGAACCTCAGACAATTAATCCCTTTAAGAATATTTTTCAGTGATCTAGAGAAAGATCATGATGATTCATCACATGTGCAGTCATGTCATTGAGAATCATCGTGGATCTTAGTCTCAGATAGAGCCTATAATATGAATACCAAAAGGAAAAAAAGGAAGTTAATGCATAATTCTTACACTTTGCAAAGGGATTTAAACCTTTTTTTAAAGCTGATGCCAAAACAAATTTCACCTTAACATTTCATTACAATCTAGAAAGTAAAAAGCAAAGTCCTGGAGTGTATGTATATGGCACTTAGGAAGTCTTAGTGGATTGGTTCTGGATAGTTAATTGCTTCTGAGCCTCTGAAGGCAGTGTAAAACAACAATATTCAACCAAATAATGTAAGACAGTTTCCCGAAGTTCATTCCTAAGAACACTACTGGGACTCATTAGAGTACCGCGATTCAATATTTGTACTCTAGATTCAGAGAGCCTGTGTTGGAATCCTCATTTCCATGCATCCTAACTCTATGACCTTGAAAAATCACTTAACCTCTCTGACCTTCAGTTTCTTTATATTTAAACTAGGCAGATGATACCACTGTCTCATAAAGATGTTTTAAAGTACTCAGCACAATTACTGGCCTTTTACACATATATATTCAATGCTCAACAAATGTTAAGTCTACTTATTATTTCCACAAAATTTTCACAGATGTTATTTGACAAAGGTCAAACTTTTAGTACATAAAGTATCATTAAAGGCTAGATAAAACAAAACCAATCAAGCTACTTTAGTCAAGGGCCCCTTAGTGTCTTTCATGTGTTAACATTTCATTTATTCATCCTTTCCTTTTCAGGTAGTCCTGTTAAATTCGGTAGAGATCATTTGGGGTTGTCCCATAGATGACTGAGATTCTCATTTTAATTTCATCCTTGCTTTGTTTGTGAGTTTCAATTTGGATAGTTTCTAGATTCCACCAATCATTTCTTTTTTGATATTTAATGGGCAGAATTTAAGGTTTCAGAATTGTATTTTTCTGTTTTTTTTTTTATTTCCATCTCTCCATAAAAATATCCCTATTGATTTTTCTTATTTGTTCTTTTTTTTTTTCTTCCAAGATGTTATTTAAGTTGAAGTTAGTTAGCATATAGTGTAGTATTGGTTTCAGGAGTAGAATTCAGTGATTCATCAGTTAGATACAACACCCAGTGCTCCTCAAGTGCCCTCCTTAATGCCCATCATCCATTTAGCCCATCGCTCCACCCACCTCCTATCCAGCTACCCTCAATTGTTCTCTGTATTGAAGAGTCTCTTATGGTTTGTCTCCTTGTTTGTTTTTCTCTTATTTTATTTCTCCTCCTTTACCCCAATGTTCGTCTGTTTTGTCATGTTTTTTTTAATTCAACAGGAATATTGATAATACTCATTTTAAGTGCTTATTTGCTAATTCCATCATATTTGTCAATTCTGAGTCTGTTTCCTTTTTTGGCTGATTTTTCTTCTCATTATGGGTCTTTTCTTTTGCTTTTTGTTTTGTTTTTTAATTATATGCTGGACATTACATATGCTGCATCATTGAATGTCTGAGTTTTTAAAATGAGTGTTGTCCGGTTCTCACAGGTACTTAATTTACTTGTCTAACAGCTTGGATTTTTTGTTTTGTTTTGGTTTTGTTTTGTTTGTTTGTTTGTTTGTTTTTTAAGAGTCCTGCTTATCTTTGCAGGACTTTACATCTGAAAACATAGATAAATCTGAAAAAAAAATAGATAAATAAAAAATAAATAGATCCAATCCGCCCTTTTCTCTAAGGGCAGATTGGATTTATCTAGACTGTCTGGGGTCTCTGTTTAACACATGGGGAGCTACCCAAAGTTTCTTCACACGAGTCTTAACTCAAGTGCCCGCAGTCCTGCATGTGCATCTAGAGTTGTTAAATTCCCAGTTTTCTGCTGCTGTGCCCTTCATGGTACTTTTTCTGTCACTAGTAACTGTTCTTTGCCTGATCTTGTGAAGTGTCATCGACCGATGCAAAACTTTGTATTTTTCCAAAGACTTGAGGTCACCCCTTGCAGATTTATAGAGCTCTTTTTCTACACAGTTTTCTTCCCTCTTTGCCCAGGCCTATAAATTCAACCCAGGTCAGTAGTTCTGAACTCTGATTTCTGTCTCCTTAGCTCACTGTGATGACTGTACTTCTTTTTGTTTTTTCCCTTTCTATGTCACAGTCTAAAAGTGCCTTTAGGCAAAACACTAGGGTGATGGCGGGACTCAACTCTGTGGTGTCCTTTCTCCCACAGATCACACACAGATCAACTACCACTTATCCACCTTAGAAAAACCATCATTGTAAATATTATGAGAGGAAGCTAACCCCAGTATCAATCACTTCTCTGAGGCCAGAAGCTAAACCCAAACACACTAATTTTAATACACTATAGTAGTCAAACAAAGCAGGTCTGCAGATTAATTCAGTTATATGTCTCTGGTTTATTATCATATAGATAAATTATTCTTCTAATAGTTTGTAATTTAGAGAAACGGTCATTACACGGTTCCCAAAATTATCAAGAAGTCTCGGCAATTTGGCAGAGAAGAGACAGGTTCTGTGGCAGGGAATACTTGGAAATCCAAGAAGCTGGTGTTGGGCTAGAAGACTCAGTGGATAGCAAGGCCCCAACTGATGAAGATAAAAAAGAATAAGATATGGAGCACCTGGGTGGCTCAGTGGATTAAGCATCCAGCTTCGACTCAGGTCATGATCTCACAGTTCGTGAGTTCGAGCCCCGCATTGGACTCTGTGCTGACAGCTCAGAGTCTGCTTCAGATTCTGTGACTCCTTCTCTCTCTCTGCCCCTCCCCCACTCGCACTCTGTCTCTCAAAAATGAATAAATATTAAGAAAAAATAAGTTAGGTTCCCAAGGAGAAACAAAATTGTAGACCAATAACTTGAAACAGGGTGAAAGACTGCAGCTAAAGTCCTGGATTGGTTTAACTCAGGGCGGTAGCTGGAAATGTGGGCTTTGGAGCCTGTTATTACTGTAGAACTGCAAAAGGAATGGAGGGAATTCTGATTCAGGGAGGGGCAGCAGAGCAAGTGGCTAAATTTGGCAATATCCTAACTCAATTATAAGTGAGATCAAAGAGAGAAGCAGTTTAGAAGTCCAATTTGGTCAAATTGCATCACTCTTTCCTGATTGGAAACCCTTTTGTCTGGGATTGCATCAGAGTAAAGTCTTTATGCCAAAACATCAGAGGTCCAGCTGGGGCAGACAGAAAATGTGGGCCGAGGGTCACCCTTTCCCTGCAAGCCAGCAAAGCTTGATAGGAAAGCTTTATAGAACATTTCCTGCATGTGGTTTAAGCCATTGAGAAATTCAGCCTTGTGGATTATTTATCTTAAGAGTTCAATTAGTTAAATAACATTAGGAACTTGATATCATCAATATGGCCCCACAAAATATGGTCTATAAATATGACACATATAATTCAATGACCCAAAATTAAATTAAAAATCCCCACAAAAAAAGAAAATAAGCAGTAGTGAAATAAATGCGGCAGAGGGAAATTCCTGAAGGTAATTGATCTCTTGATCATTAGGCAAGATATCTATTGATATATATATATATTTTTTTTTTTCTTTAAATCCATTTCAGGTGCATTGACTGACCTCTTTTTTTTTTTTTGTCACTATTACACAATGTCCAGCCAGAGGAGCCAAAATAACTGAGCAAATAATGAAGATGACAATGGGAATTACCCCAGTGTGCTGTTAACATAACATGTGCTCAGAAATACCAAGGACACAGCAATTTTCATGCCAGCTACCCAAATTGATCTTAGCAAATTCTCAACAACTGCACTGACATAGCTTTTGACATTTGATGATGGAGTTTTCTTATTTTAAACATCATTATTCCTGAAACCAGCATAAGAATACCTGGTAATAATTCTGCACTGCGGAGTTCCACACTGTCTCCAAGATAGGATTAGCATCCTGAGTTGAGGATAATGAACTTGAAACTCTAAGATCTGCCCTTTAATTAGAGAACTCCAAGCTCAGCTCCAGGCTGCTTACCATTTCCCCCGTAGGGTAGATACCTGTTTTAAAGGGGATTTTTCCACTAGCATATGATCAATAATTAAACTTCATGGCAGAGCTCTGCAAAGATCTCTGGACTTTGGAGTCAGGGAGCCCGGATAACAATCCCAGCTTTGAACAAAATTCCTTTGTGCCTCATCTTGGCAAGCACTTAACACAAGGTTCAGGCGATCAAAGAAGCCTTTTCTCACTACCCGACCTGATACAACTCTACTGCCCCACTCCAGCCCCTCAGTCACCTCTATCACATTACCCCGGCTTATTTCCTTTATAGCACTGATCACTACCTAACATTAGTTGTCTTATCATTTATTTTCTTGCATTAGAATATTAGCTCTAAGGGGCGCCTGGGTGGCTTAGTCGGTTAAGCGTCCGACTTTCGCTTAGGTCATGATCTTGTGGTTCGTGGGTTAGAGCCCCGCGTTGGGCTCTGTGCTGACAGCCAGCTCAGAGCCTGGAGCCTGTTTCAGATTCTGTGTCTCCCTCTCTCTCTGACCCTCCCCTGCTCACGATGTGTCTGTCTGTCTCTCTCTCTCTCTCCTAGAAATAAATAAAAAAAAAATAAAAAAAAAAAAAGAATATTAGTTCTAAGAAGACAGAAACCCTTTCGGTCTTATCAACCATCGTATCCCCAACAGCATCTGGCAAATATTAGATAGTTATAAGTAATTGTCAAGTCAACTAATACATAATTTAAGCCACTCCTGCTTCAGATCCAAATATTCTATTCCCTCCTCAAACTCTTTGGCTTCATTATCACAAGCTAGTAAGGCAACCAAATGAAGTGGCTGATACATATTGGAGAGCCAAATTTCTTTTAAACATCCCGGAAGTATATGGTGTTTTATCTGGAATGTTCATGGAGAGCTTCTGTATTCTAGGAGTAGGATGGATGAAGAAGACATAACCTCTACCTAGAAGACTATAAAAGTATAGTTTTAGTGGGGAGTAAGAGTGGAGAAGCAAGCTCATAGACAAATTAAAATATAACACAAATGCTCTAATATAATCATAAACATTGAGAAGAGTCGAAATTTCTGTCAGGCAGATGCCAGGTGCAAGAGGAGTTTTACAAAATAATGACCTTGAAGCATGGACTTTAAAACCCAAGAAAGAGAAAGGACTATCCTTTCCAGAAGTCCCAGCATGAGCAAAGACATAGAGCTAAATCTTCCTGATGGTTTTGAAGAAAAGGCAATGGTAAATGAGACAGGTGGCTGGTGGTTTGGTCATAACAGACCTTGTTTACAGGGCTGAATTAATACATGTCTAGTTTTTAGGAAGTCAGGAATTACCTTATTCTATTTCTGACAATTCCAAAGAAACTGCTAAAATGCCTACCATATAAAAGTAAGCAGATTAGGTGGAAATCTGTTCATCTCTGTATAGTGCAACTTAATCTTCAGAATGTGTATCCTAGAACTATAAACCTGAGAGATACTTTCAAAGCCAAGCATACTTAGCATTTGGCCGATCCCTCTGTTACTTCCCAATGAAAACAAGATTTTTGAGGCTCCTTTCCGACTTTATAGGAAAAGTAAATTTCTTCCATGTGGCACTGAAAAGGAGATGGAATTAAGACTAATGGAAACACATTAAGATGTTCACTCAATCCAACTGCACCAACAATCAAAATTCTATCAGTACCATGGTCTTGTCTAGGTAGTGGTAAGGATTCCATCCCAAGAGATGGACAAATGGAAGATTTCAAAAATATTTTTGAGGGGATTCGTTGAGCAGATTGTGCACTGAATGAGATGACCTTCGAGATCCTGTCCGATGCTAAAATGCATATACAATATACCATTTACATACTATGAATATGTATTAATTTATATAACATCAAAGTCTCTTCAAGCCACCTACTGGTTAAAACACCTATGTCAGGCACTGGAAACGAAAAGATGAAGAGGACACAGGCTGGCACTAAAACCCCGTGCTTAAACCCTATCATGTTATCTCTGCCTGTCCACACGTACAAGCCAGGAGCATAGCTCAGCCGCTTGGCTTAGCCGGCTATTTGCAGGATGACAGATCACTGTGATCACCACGTAAAAATCAACTGTTTCTTTGTTGTTCACTCCATGGACAGCTCCAAGATACACAGTGGAATTGGCATGTGGTTTTGGAGCCACCGTCCTGCTGGTAGTGATTCTCATTGTTGTTTACCACGTTTACTGGCTGGAGATGGTCTTATTTTACCGGGCTCATTTTGGAACAGATGAAACCATTTTAGGTGAGTAATGGAAGTTGGATGTCAATACCTTCTACTGTCCTTTTCAGAAAGCATATTGGCTTGATAAAACCTAGACTAGCTGGGAAATCTAATCTAACTAACTTCTGTTGCGGCCCTTACTACTGAAAATCTTTCTAATGTAGATTATTTTGCTTTAATGGCTCACTATGTGTTTGGTCTAGATGGGCCTGTCTAAAGAGAAACATATGCAAGCCACATGTGTAATTTAATATTTTCTAGTGGTCACAGTAGGAAAAGTATTAAAAAGAAAGGGAAGATTATTTTAATAATATATCTTATTTAACCCAATAGACTCAAAATACTATTATTTTAGCATATAATTAATATTTAAAGCTGATGGTGATCTTTTAGTCTTATTTTTTGGTATTCGAAATGTCAAAATTTAGCCTGTGTTATATTTTCAACTTACAGCATATCTCACTTCAGACCAGCTGCATTTTAAGCATACGATAGCTACGTGTAGCTGTGCTTCTGTAACTGGACAGTGCAGGTCTACTCTTTGTACTTGAAGGTGGTCCATGCACCAGCAACACCAGCATCGCATGGGAGCTTATTAAAAGGAGAATCTTAAGCTAACCCCTCTACTGAGTCAGGATCTACATTCTAACAATATTCCCAAATGGTTCAGGTGCACGTTAAAATTTTAGAAGCACTGCACTAGTTCACATTTGCCTGGTCACAAGAATGGGGCAATTAAACATGCTGATTCTTAGACTCGTCCCATAAGATTTTCATTCAGTAGGTTTGTGGAAGAGACACAGAACCTGGATTATTCCTGAGAGGTGATTTTTATAATGAGGCAACTCTGGGAAAGATGGATTTATTGAATCTCAGTATATATACTTATATACATTTTTAATGTTTATCCATTTTTTGAGAGGGGGGAAAGAGGGCAGAGAGAGGGAGAGAGAGAATCCCAATCAGGCCCTATGCTGACAGACGGGCTTGAACTCACGAACCATGAGATCATGACCTGAGCCGAGATCGAGGGTCAGATGCTTAACCGACTGAGCCACCCAGGTGCCCCAAATCAAAGTATATATATATATATATATATATATATATATATATATATTTTTTTTTTTTTTTAATTTCTAGGAGAGAGAGAGAGAGAGAGACAGCATGAGCAGGGGAGGATCAGAGACAGGGAGATACAGACTCTGAAATAGGCTCCAGGCTCTGAGCTGGCTGTCAGCACAGAGCCCGACGCGGGGCTCGAACCCACGAACCGTGAGATCATGACCTAAGTGAAAGTCGGACGCTTAACCGACTAAGCCACCCAGGCGCCCCCAAAGTATATATATATATTTTTTTAATGTTTTATTTATTTCTAGGAGAGAGAGAGACAGTGTGAACAGGGGAGGGTCAGAGAGAGAGGGAGTCACAGACTGAAACAGGCTCCAGGCTCCGAGCTGGCAGTCAGCACAGAGCCCGATGCGGGGCTCGAACCCACCATCCGCGAGATCATGACCTAAGCAAAAGTCGGACGCTTAACCGACTAAGCCACCCAGGCGCCCCATCCCAAAGTATATTTTTAATTGTAGTTATTTTCAGGTATAAATAATTTAGACACTTTCTGAAAGTTCTGCTCCATTTACAATTCTAATATATCAGTGAGTCACAAACTAGGACAGGAACTATACATTTTCTGCATGGTATATTCATTGCCAGCACCTATGATTGACTATTTGCATCCTGATTGTGTTAATTCATAGTCAAATGAGCCAACCTTCATTTATTCTCCACTATAAACACTAAACTTAGTGATATGAGAGTAGTAGACACATCAGACAAAATCTGTAATTACACCTTAAAATAGTCATTTTGCCTGGAGACCTGTCACAGGTAGGAAATCACATAAAAATCTGTCAGATAATTCATACAGTTAAAAAAAAAAAGCAAACTTGTCTAGTAGGCAAAAGTTTGATTTAAGAAAGAAATGCAATACTATTGAGAAACTCTTCTAATTTATATCGGATCTCTCTTCCTTTTGCCAGATGGGAAAGAATATGATATTTATGTATCTTACGCAAGGAATGCCGAGGAAGAAGAGTTTGTGTTACTGACCCTCCGTGGAGTTTTGGAGAATGAATTTGGATACAAGCTGTGCATCTTTGACCGTGACAGTCTCCCTGGGGGAAGTAGGTATCTCACATGAGTACAAGCGATGCCACCCTGAATGGCAGAGGGAATCCTTAGTTTAGGGTCAGGTGTGGGAGTCATGGCAGAGCTCTGTGTTGGCATCTTGGGATATTTACATTCCAGTTGGTTGATGTAATAGACAGAGAGTTCTTTAGGAATAAAATTACATCATAAGTTGTAGATTATTCAAGTGCCATTTATGGTTGTATTCTAGCCCCCCTTGTAAGTATTAAGAACTCAGTGTCAGAAAAGTGTGGAGGCACAGTGGATTAGAACTTTTTAAATGCCTCAGTTATTTTATTTTATTTTCTAATGTTTATTTTTGAGAGAGAGAGAGAGAGAGAGAGCTGGAAAGAGGCAGAGAGAGGAGACAACAGAATCCGAAGCAGGCTCCAGACTCTGAGCTGTCAGCCCAGGGCTCGATGCAGGGCTCGAATCCACAAACCACAAGATTATGACCTGAGCTGAAGTCAGATGCTTAACTGACTGAGCCACCTAGGTGCTCCAAATGCCTCAGTTTTAAATGTTTACACACATTTAGATACGTAGAAGGTTTAAGCAAATTAGCATTAATTTCCCTAGAATTTTTTTTTTTAAAATACTGAGTTTAAACAACATTTTTACAAAGGCTGAAGTCTACTTAATTTTACTAAGAATGAGTTTGTGAAGAAAGTGCATGGAATCTTTCTTTATGTAAAGTACTCACTCATATAATCAGAATGTTTACCTGTGTCATTTGCTAATTTCCTTTTCCTCCCTTTTGTTTTCTAGCAAGCCAGTGCTATTCATATTCCCCTTTTTCTTGGGTCTGTTTTTTCCTTTCTGTCAGCTTAACCATCTGAGATGTAGTTTAAATTTTTACAAAAGCCAGTATGCTCTAATGGGTTAAAAAAAAGAAACTTGAATTGCTGAATGTTTTCAAGGAAAAGTACATCCCTAATTTTTCAGATTCACCCAGTAACATACAAAGTGAGAGCCTTTTTGAGTCTGTTTTAACAAATACATAATAGCATTCCTTAACCCACCGTTAAACTTTGTACTGTTGAAATGCATGTAATGTGTCTAATCTTCAGCAGAAGAAACTAATTTTCCTCCCCTAAAATCCTGCTTGTGTTAACCATTTCAGATGTTTTTGAAACTGTTATGTGGATAATGGAGATATAAAATGGACTTAAATGTTTATGCTCATTTTGAATTAGTCAGACCACGTATTTTATCTCCTGTCATCACCTAGAAGTCCATCATACTTGTGTTCTATAGCTGATAAATCTCTCAGGATCATTTTGCTGGTAAACAATGACTTGATAAAACAGCTAAAGGACAAATTCCATTCATTTTAAGACTTAACATCTTAAATCATTTATTCAGCCATTTATTAATTCATTCTGCCATTCAACAAATATTTATCACTTTGTGAAAAGTTAGATAAAAGTATGCAGTATCACAATGACCCTCCTGTAGGGGTTGATAATTCTTTGAAGAATTCAAGTTCTACATAATTACTCTTGTGTCTTGCTTTGAGGGTTGATCCTTGTGATCTGCTCCCCACGCTTCTTTTCTTGCTCTTTGCCTCTGAGTCTCCTTCCATGCCTACACACAGTCTGCCTCCAGCAACACTGCTTGGAGTAGATAATTACTTATTCCTCAATTCTTCTCCAGACTGCACAGGGAATCATAATTGCAAGTCTTTCCCTTTGGCCTCTGTACCTGTGAAGGTGAAGGGCCAAAATAACTACTTAGATTGTAAGCCCTGAAATATCTTTCCACAGTCCTCACGTATTCCCTGGAGTTGGCTCCTTTTTGAACTCCAGGTAAAGGATTATACAATCCTAGATAAGCAACCTTGAGGAGATGGATTATTCCCAAGAATTTGGTGACAGGAACTAATCAGAGCCCTTGATAACAGAATAAAATTACGCCGAATTTCCATTTTCCCTGTTTCTCTTCCTTCTTTTCTGACCTAAGGAAAGTATTTGCCTGTTAGAAAGGCAGACACATTAGCTAGCAGCTACTGAAACACATGGCTTCATAGTAATGATAGGAGTTTAAGGAGAAAGATCCAGGGACTAATTTAGGCTCCAGAACAGAGAGCAGAATAGAAGGCTGAGCCGAGAATGTGATGCCAGCCAAAATGCCATTCAGTTAGCTAGACTTTTTAAAGTTCCTATTCTAAGGACATAGACCAGTCTGAGTCAAGTAGGAGTCTGGCAACAGGGAGGGACTTTCAGAAAATGAATGTTCCTACTCTTGCTTTCCTGTGTTGGTGAGAAATGAATTTCCATGACTTTGACTCTATGAGGATTATCTTTTTAAATACCCACTGACATTAGGGAGTAGACACATGGGTATCGTTGGGGAGAAAGGGCTCAGGAGCTGATTTGACTGGGCTGCAGCGTGCCACATGGTTTGAAGAAATCGATTTCTGTACAATTCATCTATTTCTCATAAAGCTTTTGAAGACCAAGGTCACAGAAGTATACTTGGCTTCGTACCTGTTTAGAATTCTTTTGGGGGTGGAATGTGTGTGTATTGTTTTCAGTGCCTTGGAGAAGTGTGGCATTTATTGGACAGTGAGAGCACCTGAGGATTAAGTTGTTGCAAATGTTCTTGGTAAAAGTTTCAACTCAATTCCCAGGCTGTCACCCTAAGTTCCCTACACTTGCTCGCTAAGCCCCAGGCCTTGGGGGAGTTCTTGGCCAACACTAATCCCCATGGTGTTTTCTTTCTCAGTTGTCACAGATGAGACCTTGAGCTTCATTCAGAAAAGCAGACGCCTCCTGGTTGTCCTAAGCCCCAACTACGTGCTCCAGGGAACCCAAGCCCTGCTGGAGCTCAAGGCTGGCCTAGAAAACATGGCCTCTCGGGGCAACATCAACGTCATTTTAGTGCAGTACAAAGCGGTGAAGGAGACGAAGGTGAAAGAACTGAAGAGGGCTAAGACGGTGCTCACGGTCATTAAATGGAAAGGGGAGAAATCCAAGTATCCACAAGGCAGGTTCTGGAAGCAGCTGCAGGTGGCCATGCCAGTGAGGAAAAGTTCCAGGTGGTCTAGAAGTGGCGAGCAGGGTCTCTCCTATGCATCCTTGAAAAATGTATGAAAGGGACAATCATGAAAGAGGCAAAGAGAACCAAGGGCCCTCCAGGAAGGAAGGGTCCCCTTTCTTTGTTCCCAACGTATCGTTTCACAGACAGAACACAATTCTGTCCAAGCCTCCCCGGAGGGATAAATTCAGGGTGACCGTATGACTGGTTGCGGTGCTTCCTCAGGCAATACTAGCCAGTCTGTCACCAGTATCTGATGGCACTGTGTTCTTTGCAGGCAAAGACTTGGTTGATGCGAATTTCTCTGCATCCTCTGTCCCTGTTTCCAATCTCCATCCCCTCTTCCTCTCTTACGTTTTATAACCTTAACGTTGTGGAGCAGCCTTTTGCTGTGGAGTCCAAGACCCCTTAAAGATAACTCATCTGTTAACAAGGTCGTTGTGAGTTGCCAAGTACTTTTCTTTTTAGGTTTACTCGCCAGTTAAAAAGATAATCAATGCCCACGTTTATTTTAGCTGAGGACACTGAGCTCTTGGGCTCATCAAGCTGTGCAGCACACCCTCAAAGCCAGACTGACCCCGCTTAGGATTACACAGAACTCTGTCACTGAAAGTGTTCCTTACGATGGTTTTAAAGGGCTCGCCTGCCTTTTCTACGACATCTCTTGTGCCCTCCATCTCAGGTCATTGATGTCATGTTTGTCAACTTGAGAAATATACCATATTTTTAGAATTTCAGTAAACTCCTGGATATCTGTAGGTCGACCCATATTTCTCCACCGCCCGTGTCTACGGTGCCTTGAGCCAACTATTTACAGTTTGCAAGCAGTCCCACCCTTGGTTCAGTCTGACAGGAAGCTTCTACTAATGGTGCTAATAGAGAGTGAAATAACAGCAAAATGCTTTTAGGGCATTTTCTGGCTTGTGAGAAAAGCACAGAACAGGGTGTTCAACAATTTGTCTTTTAATCTCAGCCTTGCTAATGTGAATATTAGGAAAGTGATTTCTCCTCACTCGCTTCTGTCTCCCCATTGTAAAATGTGGAAGTTAGACTCCGTGACCTTGAGAGTTGCTTTTAGCATTAATATTCTAAGAGAATTAACTGGACCACTCAGTACTTTCTATATTTTATTCACTAGTACAGTTAATACATTCACGCTAAACAAGTCAGTCTCTTCCGTGAAACTTGCTTTACTTTGTTTTAAATGAAATTGTACTGTTATTGGGACTTGGAAAAGTGAAAACTAAGTCCAGAGTTTACAGAGTGGTAAATATATATATATGCACACATACACATATATACATATATGCACAAAAACATGAGTTATAAATGTATGTATATCTACATTGTATATATACATATACACATGAATTATATATGTGTATATATGTATGTGTATATGTGTGTATATATGCATGTATATATGTGTGTATACGTATGTATGTGTATGTGTATATATATGCGCACACACATGTGTACACAGGCATGTGACTTTAAATAGCTATTGACACTCTTGTCCAGTTTTTAAATTATGTTTCTATTGTAGTGCTTTTGTGTCAGTGTTTTCTGTACATCACTTGTAAATTCATAGCCCACAGAGTAGTAGTTGTTTGTTCTTGCCTTTCCTAAATTAGTGTAAATAACTTCCTGCTGCTGTATTTGGTATGGGTGCAGTGGAGTCTATGCTCACCGCTAGGCAGTGGCCATTCCACTGGAATGAATTGATCATCTACTTTGTCATAGGCACATACAACACACTTTGAGACTAAGCTATGGTAATCTCAGCATTCAACTACTGCGGAGATAAATCTCTATTTGGACTGTTGGGTAATAGAGAAAAGAAAAATAAAGTACCTATAGAAGAGCATGAGTATCCCATGAAACACCATAATTCATAATTTAAGGGAACCCTTATACCAACGTTATGAACGTTGATAACCAATTCTAAAACCATATCCTATGTTTAAGTGCCCTTCTGCAGTGCTAAAGTCCATAATAAATCATTTCTCTACAGTGAAGGTATTATTTTAAATTGAAGAAAAGAAAAGCTTCATGAATTCTTGACGATAAAACTATGGTATAGAGTCATTCTTGGATATTTTTTGCGTATTAATGCTTTTCCTTGTTACAAACCACAATTACCCCTCCTGTTAACCCTTCATCCAGAAAAGCAGGGGAAAGCTGACACTAGAAAAGGCTTGAGTATCAATTGCATGAGTTTTGGGTAATGGAAGACAGTCCCCTCACAGGTGGCCATTCTCTTGCCAAAACTGCATTCTTTCTGCACTTTCGGATTCAGTATTTATTCCAAGTGCTTTTGGGTATCCCTAGAAACGTCTTGATATTCTTTTTCTTATTTATAGACTGGCTTTTGATATTGAACATTTCCAAGTGCTAAATCAAAAGCATCTCAAATCTAAATGATATGTCTCATTCTCAAAAAATTGTGTTTTATGGTTTTCTTGTTTGTTTTATGTCCCTGAAGATGGCCAGTACAAAATTTTTGAGAGAGATGAGGAAATACAATTTTTGTCTCTACTGTTTAAAAAAACCTTAATGGTAAAAAAAAAAAAAAAAAACCACATTTTAATGCTTTTAGATATATGATACAAAGATCTTCTGCACCCGAGTTAACAAAGAACCATGACATATAAAATGTCTAATTACACAATCATACAAAATTGATTTCATTATCTTCTGTATTGTAACTTAGATGATTCCCTAGGATTCTAATAAACAAGCACTCCATTGTATTGGGAAACAAAAGCATTATTCCACTTGCTAATCATCCACTTCTTTCCATAGGTTTTAATGTTTTAAGATTGTCTTATTATCTTTTTTATTTTATTCATAAGCTTTTGTATTTTCCATTTTCCATTTGATTTGTAAATTTGTTTCTTTTAAAAATAAACCATTTATTTTCAGCTTTGGATTTTATTTTGTGCATGTGTTTTATGTATTTATTTTCATGTTTGGTCATAAGAAATGAGAATAAGAAGAATTCATGATACACATCAAAAGAAATGTTAGGAGTTACATTAGTTAAATTTCTCTTTCTGAGAGAAAGCTGAGAAGAATGAGAACTTTATATCAACATTTTATTTACATGTAGATAAAAGTTGCTTAAGTAAAATGAATTCTTCTCATATACCAGGTGTGTGTGTGTGTGTGTGTGTGTGTGTGTGTATGGAGACAGGTGAAGAATAACAGAGCTTCAGAGAGAGAGAGGGGAGAGAGAGAGAGAGAGAGAGAGCAATAGACTAGGAGATTATTTCATTAGTTTTCTTTTTTATTCGCGTCTATTTTCAATAGACAGAATTTTAAAAATTTATTATTCACTTAAAAATCCACATATTAAGGTGATTCTCTGAATTACCGTGAACAATTGCTTCAAATTCAATTAACACTAGTCCATACATTAGTTTAATATTATGTTCACTAGACACTGAATATAATTTAACCAAAGTGATTAATTCAAATGTCTACCACATGTAGATATTTACATGCGCGTATTTTTAGGTTTTTAGCAACCTTGTAAGCTTGCTCTTATTATATGCATTTATACATGGGTGAATGCAGATTTAAAGATATTAAGATAAAAACAGATAAATGGAGAAACAAGTATTTGAATTCAGACTCATCTTCCAAATTAGGTGCCTCCCCCACCCCACTTTTTTATTTAATTTTTAAAAAATGTTTATTTTTGGGGGAGAGAGAGACAGAACGTAAGCCGGAGAGGGGCAGAGAGAGAGAGGGAGACACAGAATCCAAAATGGGCTCCAGGCTCTGAACTGTCGGCACAGAGCCTGAAGTGGGGCTCGAACTCTGAATGGTGAGATCATGACCTGAGCTGAAGTCAGACGCTTAACCGACTGAGCCACCCAGGCAACCCCACCCCATTTTTTTTTTTTTTTTACTGCACTTCATGTTTTAAGAAAGAGAGAGAGACGTTTGTTGCCCTTGCACACACCAATAATCTAGCCAAAGAACAAAATTACAGTCCTGGTGTTCTTCTAGGTGAATTCCAGGGAGATTATGACCTTTAAAGGCAGGAGTATTCTAGAGTATTGATGAATTATAGATCATAAAGTATGACTTCAAAATTAATTTAGTACTACACAAGAAATCTGGTCTCATCAGTATATAGCCCTACCCCACTTTTTGAGCCAAACAGAATAAACAACTTAATTTATGACTCTCTCGCCATAAAATCTTCAGCATTAAAAAATAATAACAATTCACAACCTCAATTACAGTTTTTACAATATGGAAGACATTAAAATATATCAAAAAGGCAGCAAATTCCTTCAAAGTACTGTGTGAAGACCCCTAGGTATAGCCCAACCCCCATCTGCTAAGCATCTTCTACATCCATTCCTCAATGTCTGGAATTCCACCAGACATTCCACCATATTTGTTTCTTTTTAGCATTGCCCTCTCTCAAATGCAAATTTTGCATTTTCAGGATGAGGTACCAATAATTTTTTAAAAAAGATAAAAAGCTAGAGTCTTTCCTTAAAGGACCTAAACAGCATTTTATTTTCAACAGTGGTATTCCCATTGGACAGAACATTTTCCTAATGAGACTATTTTGAAGTGAAATACACAACATGCACATGCACACACACACACTTTGAGTGCACAAAGATTTTTTTTGTTGATTATCTATCCACATTGTTTTAAGGTTATATTGTATTCTTCATGAGATAAGAGAAGCAGTGGATTTTCTTTTACATTGTCAAGTTTATGAAAAACAGCTACACGGGGCGCCTAGGTAGCTTAGTCGGTTAAGCGTCCGACTTTCGCTTAGGTCATGATCTCGCGGTTCGTGGGTTCGAGCCCCGCGTCGGGCTCTGTGCTGACTGCCAGCTCAGAGCCTGGAGCCTGTTTCAGTCTGTGACTCCCTCTCTCTCTAACCCTCCCATACACACACTCTCTCTCTCTCTCCTGGAAATAAATAAAACATAAAAAAAAAAAATTGAAAAACAGCTACACAGATTCTGAGTAGGATGGGGATAGGGAGTTTCCAAAACACACACACACACATGCACAGGCTTTGAAGATAAGTGACAATTTAGATTTATCTTTTAAGATCAAAATAAAAATTCTCTAAAACTATTTTGCACTCTTGATAAAACTAGTTAAAAGGTCTTAAAAATTGAACACATGTCTCTTTTAATTACCTTTCAGGTTAATTTTAAATTTACTAATTGGAAAGAACTAAGCTGGTAAGGAGCACAGCTCCTTCATTCCACGTCAAATTTGTAATCATCAGATTCACTGCAAACTTTCCGCTCGTCATCACAGGCTAGAAAGTCTCTCCATCACTGTTTCATCTAAGGCCCCAAAAGGGGAGGTCTCCAACCTCATGGTCTGTCTATAGCAACTGTTTTCAGAATCGTCAATGGCTGTGATTTACACATTTGGAAATCCTTTCCTTTATGAAATCACATTGTTTAAGCCCTTAAATCTCATATGAACTAAGCACTACATTTATCTCCACAACTTTCCATTGGAATCTGTCCAAACCCACCACAGTAACTGTTAGAAGTTAACGCATTATCAGAAGTCTTTAACTGATTCCCGCCCATTGTCTATGTTGTTGCTCCTTTAATTGATTTTTAGTCCAACTCTTCATACATATACTTGGAAAAAGGAAGGGAATTTTGCTTGATAACCAGGTCAATACTATGAACTGTCTGATGTTGTGTCCAAAAATTTTAAGAACCAAGAGATAAAGCTGTGTGGATCTTAGGAGATGCCAATTCCCTATTGCTCTTTGCTGATAAGACTAAGTCTGAAGCATTGTGTTCAATCCTGTTCCAGATATTACTCTAGGGAAACACATATATAAACTAAATATTATTCAGAGGAAAATGATAAAAGTGGTGGGGGAGAGACTTAAAAGCATGTCTTCTGGGGAAGAAGATAAAAAGTCTGAAGTTGCTCCAAATCTAAAGATGAGAAAAAATGTAGTGAGAATTTTATTTTTATTTATTTTTTATTTTTAAATGTTTTTTTTTGAGAGAGAGAAAGATAGAAAGAGACAGAGTATGAGTGGGAGAGGGGCAGAGAGAGACAGAGACACAGAATCTGAAGCAGGCTCCAGGCTCTGGGCTGTTAGCACAGAGTCCTACACGGGGCTCAAACTGACCAGCCATGAGATCATGACCTGAGCCGAGGTTGGATGCTTAACCCACCAAGCCTCCCAGGTGCCCTAAGCAATGAGATTTTTAAACATTTGAAGGTATTAGATCTAAGACCACCAGATAAAAGTGGCAGGGATGAATAGTTTTTTAAAAAAATAATTTACAAACAGCTGAAATTAGCTGCTTTTAGAGGTGGTAAATTCCTCATTCCTGAAGATAGCAGGAGCTTAGCAATCATTGATATGAGTAAGGTAAAAGATTCATTAACTGGGTAGATTATTTAACACCGAAAACCTATATTCCTCAGTGTTTATTTAGTGCCTCGCCTTTGTAGGATGGACAATGATGAACTCCAGTTTATGTACGTTTCACTAGGCATTGTCCTATCTTTCCATTTTCCTATAGATACAGTGGAAGCAGTTTTTGACTTCATTCAGAGAAGCCGAAGGATGATTGTTGTCCTGAGCCCAGACTATGTGACAGAGAAAAGTATCAGCATGCTGGAGTTTAAACTGGGTGTCATGTGCCAGAACTCCATTTCCACCAAGCTCATTGTGGTTGAGTACCGTCCCCTTGAGCATCCACACCCAAGCATCCTGCAGCTGAAGGAATCTGTGTCTTTTGTGAGCTGGAAGGGAGAAAAGTCCAAACATTCTGGCTCTAAATTCTGGAAGGCCTTGCGGTTGGCTCTTCCCCTGAGAAGTCTGAGTGCCAGCTCTGGCTGGAATGAAAGCTGTTCTTCCCAGTCTGATATCAGTCTGGACCATGTTCAAAGGAGGAGAAGTCGTTTGAAAGAGCCCCCAGAACTCCAGGGCTCAGGGAGGGCAGCAGGCACCTCTCCGGCCCCAGATACAATGTCCAAGCACAGAGGGAAGCCCTCTGCGGCCTGTCGCTGCTGTGTCACCTACTGTGAAGGAGAGAGTCACCTCAGGAGCAAGAGCCGGGCAGAGATTCATACCCAGCCCCAGTGGGAGACACACCTGTGTAAGCCTGTTCCCCAAGAATCAGAAACTCAATGGATACAAAATGGCACCAGATTGGAACCCCCTGCTCCCCAGATCTCAGCCCTTGCTCTTCACCATTTCACGGATTTATCCAATAACAATGACTTTTATATCCTCTAATTACCGTATGGTGGGTGGTGGCTGCTATCTATACCAGCCCTCTTTGTGTCATGAACCTATGGGAATAACTGACATTTGTATCATCTAGTGGACTACCAGACTGTGTCCCCTTTATTGATTTTTAAAAACTATTTATTTCTAGGACACAAAAGACCTGAGGACCTGAATCCAGAATTATTGCCTCTAACGGCCTCAGAAGAGCACACTCTTCTTGGGCCCTAGAAGGTCAGTATGTGAACGTTGCCTAACGTCTGATCCTTTATCTTGCCTGATGGTTTCAAACCGAGCAAAGAATTTAAGTGTGTTTCCTCTGAGTTTGTTGACCCACCTCATGTTATGAGTCAGTCGGGTGTACTTGGGCAATGACACTTACAGGGTATGCATATCCCAAGGGAGCATTCTAGAAATGAGTTGGTTCTGGTGGGAGCTGTAAGACTCAGTTCTACAGAAAACCTATGGCACATTTTCCCTGGAAGAACCAAACACACTCACACAGGGATATATGGCGTTCTGTCACTGTAAACTAGTGCTCTCTAAACTGCCTAAAGTTGTTAGCATCAATAAAGTTCTATTTTTATGTGATTTCATTTGTACTAACAGATTTTTATCTGTCTCTCTCCCCTCTTCTTTTTATGGCTTTTGAATTCATGTCAGAAGAGCATTCCACTTTAGGAAATCGAGGCTTGGTTTAGGTACTAGGAAAGTCTGAGGTGCCTCTTTAGCTTCTTTCTCATGTGGACGAGAGGAGATCTGGGAAAGGACAGAAAGCGGGTGAGGAAATGTTCCAAATGAAATGGAAGTTTACACAAAAATCTCGTATTTTTAGAACTGACAGCTGAAAGATTCAGAATTGCTAGGGATTCATTGTAATATTTGGTGTATGAATCCCTTCTCATTCAAGATTCTGAAAAGAGATAGTCAATTCAAATGCCTACAAGAATCAGAAAGTAAGAAAAAAGAGAAAAAAAGGGCCAGATACAAGCATAATACATAGGCTGTCCATTGAAGACTCATGTTTATAGGGACATAGGTATTACATATTTCTTTACTTGAGACATTTTGACACAATCATAAAAGGCACATGACATTTGATATCCCAGTGAGGGAGATAATAGAGATAACTGGGCCTGTGGATAATTGAAGAGTATTTCATAAAAAAGGAGCAGTGTCTACTAAGCTCTATCACAATATTTGTCACTCTGCCCCATTGTTGACAGATTGCTCAGGTTTTCAAAACAATCTAAAAATTAAGATTTGTACATAGTCTCTCAATTGGGATGGCTTAAACTAAAATTAAAAAAAAAAAGAAAAGAATCAGTAAAAATGCATGAACATGCATTCAGCCTAAGGGCCACTAGTTTGTCATTTCGGAACTAAAGTATTCATCCAGAGTATATATCTGAATGGGGATTCAAGTGTCCCTGGCAATAGTGAGACTGGAGAGCACAGGCTGGCCCCAAGGACATAATGAGAGACTTCTATTCCATCCCCAAGTCAAAAGCACTTGAATCCTCAAAATAAGGCTGATCTGATTTAGCATTCCATGAGAGAAGAAAAAGCTGGAAAATAGTGCTTTTCCATCTATTCTGGTGGGAGAATGGAGGCTCCCTGTCTGGTGAGTTTACTGTAAGAAAATCAGAAGCACAGTCTGCTACCCAGAACAAGAGCAGAATGAAAAGAGCAATCAACCATACCAGACATGAGCAGTCACCCTCAATACATTAATGCTGGCTGCTCATGAGCTATGGCCCAATGAGTGTCAGCCTTTCTCAGTCACTAATAGTGAGGGATTCGTGGAGGAAAGAAGCTGGACGTTTCATTCCATGACTGCACTTGGAGAGAAAAGCAGAAAATCCCTTCTCTGTCCTAACAAACTATTAGATTCTTTTCCTGTTGAAAGAAAAACATATGGGAATAAGGACTCCCCAGAGAAAATGTGACGCATCATGGAACTTGGAATTAAGAAGTGACAGGCCACCCTACCTACCTAAATATCCAGCAGAAAACGATTGAGCACAGTCCACATTCTATATTGCATTTCTTCTTGAAGAGATTAATTCATCCTTGATGGATGGTCAAGGATCATCACTTGGAAGACAGCAGCTTATCTTCCAGTCTGTTAAAAGGAGAGTAATTTAAGTTGCTCCAAATCCCAAAAAGGGAGAGAATGCTTTTACACATAATCAGTCTTATTCCTTATTAGCTCAGTATCCCAAATACAAAATATCTTTACAAAATTTGATAAATTACTTTTGTTATTTATGAACTATTTTTTAGTGAAAAAATATAAAGGATGAATGGGAAAGACATGGGAATTAAACATGAGTTCTTGTGAATGAGTAGCTAGATAATTGTGTTCTCAAAAGCAAAGTTGGTTCTGGTGAGTACCAGAATAATGGAAATAATGGAATTCTTGTAGTCAATTCAAATGAATAGATTCAAAAGAATCTATTTCCATTAATGATATAAAGACAATGTAAGCAGTATAAAGTCATAGCTTTTGGCATTAGCCATACAGGGGTCAAAAAGATAATGGAGCATTCTTTTACTGTATCAAGAAAGGCTAAGAGGTTATGTTATTAGCCTCTGATCCGACATGCCATACTTGAGTATAATATTCAGTGCCAAATATTTCAGTGAGGCAAATGATAAGGAAATTTCCTCATGGGTCATGCATATTCATAATTGATATGATATGATTGCAGGTTAAATGGGTATCACTTACATAATATTGCCTGTTTAGGAACAGGAGTTTTAAGTCAAGTAGAGATGAATATGCATATTGCTTCTCTCCTAATTATCTGTTTGACCACGGGCTCTATGGGTCTCAATCTCCTACTAAGTAAAATGGGGCCTATTACTAACCTCACTGGGTTTTGTGGGCATTAAAAGATATAATGCATGTAAGTGCATAGCACAGTGCCTGGCATATTATAAGTGCTTGATAAGTGTTGGCCAGCACTCTACCCATAGTGGAATCATGCTCATGGTTCCAGAAACTTACATTTGCATAATGATTGATGGCTTACTAATTGATTTCCTATGCATCACTTTTCTTTCCTTATCTTTCTTTCTCTTTTTTTTTTTTCCCTTTATGCTCACAAAATGCACAAAAACAGTACAGAGCAGGAACACTTCATTTAGGTTAAGTGACTTTCCTAATGACACTCAGCCAATTAGCAATATGGTTGGGCCTCTAATCTAGACTTCTCACTCCTGATCTAGTGCCAGTTCTGGAACTATTCCCATAAGATTTGTGTGGAAGTATTTCTAATTGTAACTATTTAATCTGGACCATTATACATTCAAATCAACAAGTCACTTTATGTAAAGCCACAAAAAGCTAATTAAATGTCATATCAAATGTCTGATGTGTCATCTAGCCTTGCCATATTATGATTTTATAGAATTTCATTTTTATATTATGACATTTGCTTAAGAATTTAAAAGACAGAATCATTTTTGTGTCTTCTAGACTCTATGATCAGGTTATACTTTTTATCTCAAATTATTTGTATTTGTCTTAATGGAAAATAAAAATGTATCCACCTTATACCTTGAAAAACAAATTTAATCTTTCAGCAGCTGTGATTTACACTGTGAGTTTTAGTTATCATTTCTTATAACTAGTAAGAACCCTAGTGATAATGTGTACACTTCCAGTTTGAAAAGTTGCAGTGATTGGTAACGTGCATGAAAAAGTCATCAATAATAAATTGACCTAAACATAAAGAGAGAAGAAGAATACACAATAACAATCAATCCCAATGGCAATAATTTCAAACTTTTGTGTGTCTAAAAAGCATTTGGGGGGCATCTTAAGATGAATATTCTAGGATGGGCCCCTCCCTTAGAGGAGCAGACTTATTGGGCACTGAGCATTGTCTAGAGGTCTACGTTTTAATATAGCACCCTTGATAATTCAGGTACTCTATGGGTCAACTATCAACTACTACCTATGAAAGTTCTTTCAAACCCTTTCCATATTTTTTATTTTATTTTTCAGGTTATAAGAGGAGAAAAGCTTTATTAGAGTCTGGTCCAGGGCTTCTGGGAAGGTGTGTTCCTTGATGCATCCATATTGGAGCCATTTGGGGTTCATGCATAAAAATGCATATTTCTTCACCCATCCAAGATTACCTAAATTAGGATCTCTAGTGGGGCAGATTTGCACTTGGAATAAACTTTCCGGGTGATTCTGATGCACAAAAATGTCTAAGAACGATTAATTTGTATCTCTCTTTAACTCCTCTTTTACCCTTGTAGGCTCTGATTTTCTCCAGCCAAGGAGGACCACAAATCATCCTTTAAACAAGGTGTTTGCAGACAATAGATGAGAATATAGGGCATGCTTAGCCCTTGGAGTTGCCTTGGCACAAGAAGACAGTTAAATAGAGGAGCGGTTAGTGCAGTGTATTTCTAATATATGAGAACATCAAACCTTTGGAATCTGGTAGGGTTGCTATAGTCATCACATGGATTAATCAGCTTCAGATAAACTGTACTGTGCTAACAAAGAACCCCAACATTTCAGTAGCTTTACATCACAAGACTTACTTCTTCTTTATGCTATATGTCCAGATAGGGCTTACATTTCTGTAGTTTTGCCATCTGAAATGTGTGGCTTCCTGCTATTTTAAACTTTGAAATATGACACTTATTACTCTCACTTACAATCCGTTGGCCAAAATAGCTGTAAGTGCTGATCTAGTCATAGAGAAGGCTGGAAAATTCATTCTTCCTGTGTTCCTGGGAAGAGAAAAATGAAATGGACTTGATGAACACAAAGCATTGTGTTAGGCTAAGAGTGAGATATTGAGAGTGCCTGAAGAGGCAAGAGAACTACAAATGGAGTTATGTTACATACCTTGATAATGAAGGAAATGAAGGATTTTCCTGCCAACACCCACCTCAGCTTGCCAAGGTGCCAAGGCAGGTAGTTGTGAAAAAAGAATATACAGAAATGAATAGGTCTTGCCCATGATTTTCCCTAAGAAAAGTTATAGAAGGAATACATAATAATAATTATAGCTTCTGGTTAAGGAAAAGCGTTCTTTTCTTTAAATTTCTACGTTTGGTTAATTTCCATTTAGTGGCTTTAGGTAGTTTTCTAAGAATGTGATGCTCAAACCATCTGCCAACGAGGCATTTCATTTTTGAATATCCAGGGAGTCTCAGAAGGATTGAAGACATTTAGAACACAGCAGAGCATGTAACACGATCATTAGAAAGTCTTCCTTGATCTATTTATCTGAAGAGCTAAATGGGGAATTCAAACCGAACATGCTAGAGCTCAGATGAAGGAAGAGACAAACACTGTTGTGGGTATTATGAAGTCGGCTGCAATTTATGCATCTGCTTGATCTCTCTATGATTTGGATTATTTGTATTAAAGATTTGAATTTTTATGTCTTCTCTAACGTTGTGCAGTATCATTTGGTCATGAAAAAATCTCTCTCTGGGTTGGTCAAGATCCGTGCTTATGGAGCCTAAATCCATAATAACAAGCTACAATGCTGAGCAAAGAAAAAGTTTGACTTCTTAGTATGGAAAGGACATTATGGACGTACTCAAAATTCTTTAGAGAATCATTGACAAAGTTTTTCTCCTGGATGATACAAAACGCTTAAAAATATTTAAGTGGAAACATGGCTCTTTGAAATGGCTTCATAGAAAGAAAGCAGAAAGATTTCAACTCTAAAGTCAGCCCATGAGCTATTTATTTTATTTTATTATTATTTTTTTTTGAGACAGAATGAGAGCAAAAGCAGGACAGAGACAGCGAGAGAGAAAGAGAGAGGATTCCAAGCAGACTCCACACTGTCAGTGGAATAGTGAGCTGGAACTCACGAACTGTGAGATCATGACCTGAGCCAAAATCAAGAGTCGGGTGTTTAACTGACTGAGCCACTCAGGTTCTTCATGAGCTATTTTTATCCTACTCTAGGTGACAGGAATTGTAATATGCTATGCTTTATTGACAAAAAAAAAAAAAAGTAGATCGAAGCCGACATGTATTTGTTTTTCATTTAAGACACAAAGCGTACATAACAATGTGTTACTTTTCTATTGCCAAAAGCCATGGTACATGCTTGCAGTTAATTTATAATTCAATACATGTTTCAAAACACCTTAGGCAAGTGGTTCTTTTAAAGAATTGCACAGGGGCGCGTGGGTGGCTCAGTCAGTTGGGCGTCTGATTCCTTTTTTTAAAAAATTTTCTTTTCTTTCTTGTTTTCTTTCATAGTTTATTGTCAAGTTGGTTTCCATATAACACCCAGTGTTCATCCCAACAACCCTCCTTCATGCCCATCACCCCCGCGTGTCTGATACTTGATATTCACTCAAGTTGTGATCTCCTGGTCATCATATGGAGCCCAGCATCCATCTCCATGCTGAGTGGGGAGTTAGCTTGGGATTCTCTCTCTTTCTCTCTCTGTCTCCCTCCCCCCTCCTCTGCATGCTCTCTCTCTCACACACAAAATAAATAAATAAGCATTTTTAAAAAAAATTACACATATTCGGTGCCTACCTCAGACTGCTAACTTTCCCAAAATGACAGATGTATACTCTTACAAGGAATAACAGACTTCAGTACCTTTTTAATATTTGAAAATGTTTCAGTGAAAAATCAGTAATAACATATTATAAATTTGGACAAAAAGAAAGGTAAAAGCAAATTCTGATCTTTTAGACAATATATTTTTTCCTTAGAGTAAAATGTAAGTTTTGTTGCCAAATATTGGAATTTGAGTCCTTTATTTTCCTATCTTGTTATGAAATTACATAAAATATGAGACAAATTAAATGCAGTTAATAAAATTATAGAAAATAGTCAATGTAGTTGATCAACTGCAATTAACCAAAAAAGGCTGGAACCCTAGGATTCATTACATCCATGTCATCGGTCATCTACAATAGGACAATGTCTTCAAGGTATAACAACTTGGCTGTTGGCAAAGACAAGTAAATGACTTCCTAGAAGAAACAAAGGAGGAAAGGGAGATTAAGTGAACCTATTCCCTCATTTACAATCCTCAGCACTGCGATGTAAAAGAGAAGGGAGATGGGTAACAATTCCCAAATAGCAGATGGACAACTAACATGCGGAGTAAGTGTCAGGGTTTAGAGAGGAAAGTTGAATGGTCATTTCTATAAATAAGGACCTTTGATATAGTGGAATCAGGAGACCTGAAGTGGAGTGCCAGTCTCCTATTTACTGTGTTCTTTTCAGACACTTTTGCTCTCAAGTTCTCAATTTTCTCATGTATTATAGGAGTATAGTATATCTACCTCAGTAGATTGATGTAAGGGTACAATTATATAATAAATGTGAACCTCTAACATCTGTAAATTACATGCTTGGTAGTGGTATTATTATTGTTGTTATTTTTGTTATTATTATATAAAAGAAAGCTGGAGAAAAGGAAGAGGCTCAAGAGAAATTCCTTGACCTGCTGGGGTACTTTCCAGACCAGACAGTCTAACTGGAATCTTTCATACCTAAAAATTAAACAATACAGTTTTGTATGACTCTAAGTGTTGAAGTCTACAAAAAAAAAATCACAGACTCTGAAAAAGTAAACAGTTTAAAAATTTACATTTTTTTTGTACTGCCATATAACCAATTACCTTAAAGCAGCTTAAAGCAACAACTATTGGTTATCTCACATTTTCTATGGCTCTGGGTCAGGAATTTGGGAGGGATTTAGTTGGCTGTTTCTTATTCAGAGCTTCTCATGAGATTGTTGTCAAACTGTTGATCAGGGCTATGTCCATCTGAAAACTTGACTGGGGCTAGAAGATCCACCTCCAAATGTAGACACATGAGTGTTGGTAGGAAGCCCAGGGTTTCATATGAATCTCTCCACAAGATTGGTTGAGTATCCTAGTGACACAACATTGTCTTACCCCAGAGCAAGAGATCCCAAAGAGAGAGAGCAAGGAGGAAACCATAGTGCATTCTATGACCTAGCCTCCAAAGCGACACAGCATCACTTTTGCAATATTCTATTCGTTAGAAATGAGTTCCTAAGTTCCTTCCAAATTCAAGAGGAAAGGGATTCAGCTCTAACTTTTGAAGGAAAGAGCATAAAAAAAATCTGTGGACATATTTTAGAGCCAGCACTGTAACAGACCACCACTTTTTTTTTTTTTTTTCAGTTGAATAAGTTGAAGTCGAGAAATGGGAAGTGATTCGTCCTCAGTTTCTTAACTTCTTCCCTAACACGATAAGCTAACTAGCTGTAGAGGTACCACAAGGCAAATGAAACCTACCCGTCTTGTGACTAGAACATTTCTTCTTCCTGGTGGAAGATATAGAATGGGGGAAGAATTAAATCATCTGTAGTCCTGGTTATCTCTGTCTCTGTTTTCTCCCTGTCTTCCTTCTCTCTTGCTTTCCCTTTCTCTCTCTCTCTCTCTTTCTCTGTCTCTCTCTCTCTCTTTCTCTCAAAGTTCTCCTCCCTCCCTCCCTCCCTCCCTCTCCTTCCCTTCATTCTATTCTAGGGCTGTTAGCCACATTCTTGGTCTGGGGTTGAGTATTGAAATAAGTTTTATTCTGGGCTCCTCTAAAGAGATTGAAAGTGGCTATTTATTCCAAAAAGCAGCCACTGCAAGAAGGAAGATGAGGAGGTAATGGCTTTCTCTGGAGTAATCCAGGTTCTCATCTTCGCTCTGAACTGAAATGGTTATATATAAATACTCAAAGCATTCATCCTGTGTATCTCAGACTTCTGAGCCCCCAAAATGAATGGAATTGGACTAGTAAGTCGGCAGGGTATTACAATGCTATGCTTCTCTGTTTCACTGAGTAATGCTTAAATAACTCCTTCTCCTCCACCCATATCGCACACATCAGCATCCAAGGTCTAATGATATTTGAAGGAATATTTGAAAGATGAAAGCACTCTTTCCAAAGAGTCATAAAGATGCTTTTGTCTGTTTAGACCTAGTTCCCGTATTACATTTCTCGTTTGCAAAGCTCAACATCCAACTTCTCTTCTCCTCCTCATCGGTTGCCCATCACTGTCTGGGGATAGTGGCTATGAGAAAATACATTAAGCTTACCATGAGTCTGCTCATAGTTCAACTCTGGTGCCTCCGATTTCTCTCAGAAACTTTTAATCCTAAGTCACAAGGTCACCATTTTGTAAATTAGCTTGAAGAAATATTACTGTTTGTCTTAAGAGCTTCATGCCGTTATTTTTAACTTATGTAAACCTCAAACAACCTTCTTATTGTGATATATGTCCATATATTTCATGATGCCAAAAAAAGTAAAGGGGGCCTAATTTTAAAACTACACATACACAGTGTAGAAACAGCAACATCCCAGGAATTAGGAGATCTCAGTTCTGATACAAGCTATAATTCTTTTTTTATTCTTCTGCTATGAGACTTAGAGCAAAGCACTAACTGCAAAACATTCTCCCCATCAATACAATTCAAGGATCATTATATGTCTTTCTATCACCAATATTCTAAGAGTCAGTATAATCATAACAAAGCAAGACTTTACTATGTGTTTCAGGACACAACCATGGTTCTCTCCTACTAATCTGAAGTCAAATGTCTAAGAAATTTGATTCTCCACAAGTGCATAAAATGCTAGTTAAGCTGCACAAAGTGAAACCAAATCTCAGGGATTTCTCCTCCTCACTCATTCTGAGACAATTGCTTGCCAAGTGTTGATTCTACTTCCAAAAAGCTTTTCTAAATTCTTCTCTTTTCTTCTCCCCAAGAATCCTATGAATTTAAACAACATATACACTAAACACTATTACCGAACACATCATGTATTTTTATGCTCCGTGTGCCTTTGCTAATATTACTTCTGCGTGGAAGGCCCACGCTTCTCCCCTTCCATGTAAGCACTCTCAATGTTTTCAAACCTTTTAAACTTTCTCAGGCAGAATTGAATGCTTCTTCCTTTATAATTTTATTGTGCATAATATTTCTGTTATTGAATTATGAATTTCTCTATCTCTCTTTCACCTGCTGTCCTGTGAACTCCCATGGGCTAATGCTATATATTGACTCTCTAATTTGAACACTTAGCATGATGACAAGCACAGAACAAATTTTCCATTAGTGTTTCTTTAAATAAATTAATTATCATGAACACTATCTTTGAAACAAAGTGATAGAGATTTGTCTCTTTCTTTCTTCTATTGCTCCTCCATTATAGATACAATGTTACAGAAAAAGCATCAAAGGCTCTTGTTCATCACTGTATAAAATGTCTTCCAATATTGGAATCCTGGGGCTCCCAACACCACATCCAGCACCATTAAAATGTGGCCCTTGGCATTGCTTGAGGACAGATGATTCATGCCCTGGTAGGGTTGGTAAGAGCCCCAGCTGTGCCATGCCTGGCCTGGTCGCCACTCTTGCATTAAGGACTCCCACCCTGCTACACTCTATCTGCAATAACAGCTGAGGCTGGGATCAGTACCATGCTCATTGGCAGATGCTCTGTTTGTGATGTTGCTATTAAATAGGCTCGAAATGACAGAGCACTAAGCTGTGATAAACACTCTCTACCTACGGTGTATCATAGAGTATTTCTGGCTAATGAATTCAAGCAGAAAAAACATTAAACGGATTGTTTAAAATCCACATGATATCAGAAAAAATGAAATAAAGAGCTTTGTTGATTCAAGGTCAGTTGGTAATTCAGGGATCAGTTCTTCCAAGAGCCCTGAGCAATATATTCTTTTCCTATCTGGGTCAATATATTCTTATGATATATGTTACAGCCCTCCTCTCCATACTCTTTGCCACTGCTGTGATTTAGGGCTCATCACCTCTTTTACTGGCTTTTTAGTTGATTTGAATGCCATCAGTCTCCCCTCTCCAAACCTGTGTACACTATCACCAAATCCTTCTTTCTAGGACACAACTCTGACTGTGACATTTGAAGTCTCAAAGATCTGGACACACCTAATTTGCTAAAAGACAAAGTTTTTTCTGGTTTGTTTTACCATTCTTTGAGGCACTCTATTTTCTGACCTCAGCCTATCTTCAGCAACTTACCTTTTCTGATTCCAAACGTGCACAACACACAACCCAACTAAAAGACTTACTGCTTCTTGAATACTTTCCCATCAGTGTCACCTTATCCACATTGTTACTGTCTGGGAAAACTCTTCAGTCATCTCACATGTCCACTCTGAAGATACAATCCAAATTCCATTTTTCTGATACCACCAGCAGAAAATATTTTCTTTCTTATCAAATCCCCCATAACATTTCTTGTGGGTTTTGTTGTTGTTGTTGTTTATTCACTCATTTAATAATTTTAATCAAACATCTACTCTGTGCCCACAGCCACTGTAGATACTCAAAGCATTTCAATGAATAAGAATGATCAAATTGCTTCCTCTTCTTAAGCTTACATTCTAGTGGCAAGAGACAGACAATTAATAGATTAGTAAAATCCAGAGTATTTTATATTGTGATAAATTCCACAGATTCAGATTACTTTAGATTAAGCAGAAATATGGGATAGGAAGTGTTGAGAGGAGATTTTCAGTTTTAAATAGCATTCATAGAAAGCCCCAAGGAGAAGATGGCTTTTTCCTGAAGCCCAAAGTAAGGTAGAAGAGTGAACAGACTTATTAGCAATTGTAAAAGGCGTAAGATATATATATATATATACACATATATATAAATATATATATATACATATATATAAATATATATATTTATATATATATATTTAAATATATATATAAATATATATATACATATATAAATATATATATATAAATATATATATATATATATAAGTATATATATATACATATATATACATATATATAAATATATATATATATATTTAAAAAAGAAAGAAAGAAAAAGGAAAGGGAAGGGAAGGGAAAGGAAGGGAAGGGAAGGGAAGGGAAGGGAAGGGAAGAAAAAAAGGACTCCTGTGGTTAGAGTATAAGAAACACGAGAGAGACTAGAAAATGAAGTCCACGGTGACAATAACATACATGTTTGTACACCATTGTAAGGACCTTTCAGTTTAGTCTGTGTGTAATTACAAATGTATCATTCACAGTACCAGCAAGAATGGACGGCACACATAAAATGGGAATTTTAATGATAGTTTAATAAAATTTTCTACTTACAAATGTATGGACAAGATTTAGGAAACCCAACATGGAATTGTATGGTACCCAATACCAGTAGCAGTGAGTAGCATGAGTACCGATGGCCTAAAATAGAAAGAAGAAGGAGTGGTAATGAGGAATCAAGGGTGTCTGTATGGAGTGGCTTACTAGACAGCACCTGTGGCTTTTAGTAGAGTCAAATAGTCAACACTTGTTGACCACATAGAAGCAGAGGAAAATCTAGACCTCACTCTCCTCCTGCCTACCAATCTTTGGCTAGTGCCTTTAATTGCTCAGTCCAACCAGAACCCAAAGATCAAGGAATCTTGTACACACAATCTGAAAAATTTAGTCTCTTTGGGCATACAACAATGTAAGGAAAGACATAAGGGATCTAGGGAGCACACAGAAAAATCCAGATCTGGGATCTCTTGGAAGGTTCTGAGCAGAGGGGGATATGATATGCCTTAAATCTTATCAAGATACTGCTTCTTTTGTAAAGAATAAGCTATAGGGGAACATTGTTGCAGGTGAGAGGCTACTGCAGTAAATGAAGTGAGAGATTATGGGGATCTGGATTGGTATGGCACAAGCGAGTGGTGAGAAGTGGTTGCGAACCATGCTTTTTAAAAAGTTAAGCTTACAGGAGTTTCTGACATATTAGATACAGGATTTAAAAGCAGAAGATAAAGACAAGTTCATAGTTTGGGCCTAAACAACTGGAAAGAAGGAGTGGCAGTATTGACTAAGAGGGTATATTAGAGATTTTTTAAAACTTCAAGATGCTTTAGACTTCAAAGTGATCATGTTTAGGAGACAGCTTCGTGCGAGGAAGCCGCTATTCAAGAGAAAGGACTGCTCAAGATATATTCATTTAGAAATCATCAGAAGCCTTTAGGAAAAAAGTGAGGAAAGCAAAGGTCCAGGGAGTATCCCTGAGGCATCTCAGTTATGAAAGGTCAAGATGATGAGAAGTAAGCAATGAGGAGTCTGAAAATAAGAAAGCCAGCAAGAAAGTAGGACTCTGGGAGTCAAGTGAAGAAAATGTTTTAAAGTGAAGAAAATAATCAATATGGCAAGTGCTGGGGCTGAGTCAAGTGAAATGAGCACTGAGAGCCGACTACTGCATTTAGCAACAAGAGAGGTCACTGTGGACTTGATGAGAAGAGCTTTATGGAGTGGCAGAAGCAGATCCTGCTTGAAACAGGTTCAAGATGGAGGAGAAAAAGAACTGGGCACAGAAAGGAAAATAATTCTAAAAGAATTTGCCTGTAAGAGGCAACAGAGAATGAGATGGCTTCTTGAGGTGTATGTGGCAACAAAAAGTACTTTGCTCTTATTTCTTCCATACTCTTAAGAATAATAACAAAGCTTCACTTCAGAATTGTTGTCTTGACTTTGACATGAGACCATTCAACATACCTGTGTGTTATCATCACCCATATTTAGCTGCACATGGACATATAGGTAAAGAGGAACATTAAAAATTCAGGATAGGGAGGAGAAAATGACTTGAAGAATAATCCTGTGTGAAATGAATCTAGTGTAAAACTGGAATGGGTTCTTTAAGAAGCAGAGAGTACAGAGCAACAGGAACGTTTCTAGTAAGGGAGTCAAGGGAATTCTGGGAAGTTGAGAACTGTCTTTTCTGGTTCTCTTCTACGCGTTCTAAATGGGAAATAAGATAGCCTAAAATAAGAATGGGAGCTATTTGAGACCAAAGGATCAGGTATGAAATAGTCATCTAAGAAAGTAAGAAAGTGAATTGTCCTGGGCTATGTAGTATTATTTCTGAGGTGCAATAAGGTTCTACTTGAGAAATGATACTGCATGGATGAGATTACTATGAGATTTAGCCACAATAACAACCTAATCCCATTTCTCCAAACTATTATATTTTTTAATCATCCCTATGTCTTCGCCGTTGTCTTCATCCTAAATGCCCACTACTCTATGTTCCACAAGCACTGTGTTCACTTTATGAACTTTTGTTCATTGTTTAGACATGACACAAATATTACTAACAAATGCATAACCAAGACTGTTTTTCTTTCTGCAACGCAGTATTTATTTTCCCTTTTCACAGTAATGACATTCTGATTTACCTTTTTAGAGTATTCAGCTCTTCCCTTCTCTTAGCCCTTGTTTTCTGGGCAGGATT
Organism: Hyaena hyaena; assembly: GCF_003009895.1. Lineage (NCBI taxonomy): Eukaryota > Metazoa > Chordata > Mammalia > Carnivora > Hyaenidae > Hyaena > Hyaena hyaena. The sequence goes on from NW_024080716.1 coordinate 3,299,599, forward strand.
GGATCCAGAAGAAGGCATATAATCTAAGCCCACTCAATCAGTAATACTTTTATATCTCCAAAACTAAGTTTATAAAAGGTATATGGTCCAAATCAGTCCAAAGAAATTTAACTGGGACTACTGGAATTTTCAAAAAGGAAAATGATCTTTTGATTAGGTTTCTAGGGGAATAAAAGCTGCTAAACTGTCATCTGCTGGATGAAACCAACAGAAGGAAAAAGAGTGAAGCAATGAAGAGAGAATAACTTCCTGAAGACCTATTCTGAATCTCTGGATCCAGAAATGCCTAAAGCATTTTCTCTATGGACTTTATTATCATATGAACCAATAATTTGTTTTTGTTTGTGTTTTCTGTAAAATGGTTAAAATATCTTTCATCTATAAATAAAAGAACCATGAGTAATACAATTATTTAATATGATGAAGAGTCAGAGTCTTGTCAGACCACTAATCAAAGCCCAAGCTCCTGAGAATTCCTGGACTTTCACGGACCCCCTAACATGAACGGTCTTTTTGACATTTGAGAGAAGAGCTCTTGCCTAGGACTGTCCCCTTAGCTCTAATCCTCTATTTATATTTCAAGTATGATGAATAACAGCAGTCAGGCCATTAATGCAGAGATAATTAGCTAAAGATAATTAAAAGGAAATTCTTCTTCCTTTTGAAAGCCACCCAAAGTCTACAGTTAAAGGTTCACTCAATTATGACAGTGCCTATATTCAATACAAGTCACATACTCTGTAGATAAAACCTGCCCTTGAGAGAGACCAAGAAAAGTTTAAAATCAAACTGTCTCAAAGGAAGTCTTCTTCCTATTACATTTCATTAAACTGCTTACTCTTAGGAAGAGTTTCAATATATTTTATTCAGAGCTATTAATCAATTAATTAATCAATTATTGTTAATTTGGCAAAAACCAGAACAGAACAGAGAAAGATTACACACAAAAAGGCAGAGAGAACATCTCCAAATATATTGCATAATTACTTCCCAATTTTGAAAAGTAGATCAAAGACATACCATGTTAGTTATTCTTGTGAAACACGTTATCTTTTGAAGAATTAAAAGAGAAAACATAAAAATAATGCAACATTTTCCTCTGGAGTGTAACAGATTCATAATCATGACCTTAACACACTACATTGTTTTCCTACATATACTTTCATCTAAAAAATCCTAGCCTACCAAAGAAGACATCCAGATGGCAAACAGACACATGAAAAGATGCTCAACATTGCTCATTATCAGAGAAATACAAATCAAAACCACAGTGAGATACCACCTCGCACTAGTCAGAATGGCTAAATTGAACAGCTCAGGAAACAACAGATGTTGGCGAGGATGTGGAGAAAGGGGAACCCTCTTGCACTGTTGGTGGGAATGTAAACTGGTGCAGCCCCTCTGGAGAACAGTTTGGAGCTTCCTCAAAAAACTAAGAATAGAGGGGCGCCTGGGTGGCTTAGTCGGTTAAGTGCCCGGCTTTCGCTTAGGTCATGATCTCGCGGTTCATGGGTTCGAGCCCCGCGTCGGGCTCTGTGCTGACTGCCAGCTCGGAGCCTGGAGCCTGTTTCAGTCTGTGACTCCCTCTCTCTCTGACCCTCCCCTGCTCACGCTCTCTCTCTCTCTCTCCTAGAAATAAATAAAACATTAAAAAAAAAACAAAAAAAAAAAAACTAAGAATAGAATTACCCTATGACCCAGCAATTGCACTACTAGGAATTTATCCAAAGGAAACAGGAGTGATGATTCAAAGGGGCACATGCACCCCAATGTTCATAGCAGTGGTATTAACAATAGCCAAAGTATGGAAAGAGTACAAATGTCCATCAACTAATGGGTAAATGGATATCTACCTATCTGTCTAGATAGATAGAGAGATAGATAGATAGAGAGATAGATCAATAGCTATACATATACATGCACAATGGAATACTACTTGTCAAGAAAAAGAATGAAATATTGCCCTTTGCAACAACATGGATGGAACTGGAAGGTATTCTGCTAATCAAAGTAAGTCAATCAGGAAGACAGATATCACATGATTTTACTTATATGTGAAATTTGAAGAACTTAACAGATGATCATAGGGGAAGTGAAGGAAAAAATAAGATAAAAACAGAGAAAGAGGCAAACCATAAGAGACAACTAAATACAGAAAGCAAACTGAGGGTTGATGGTGGTGAGTGATGGAAGAGTGGGGTAAATGGGTGATGGGCATTAAAGAGAGTACTTGTTGGGATGAGCACTGGGTGTTATACGTAAGTGATGAATCACTGGGTTCTACTCCTGAAGCCAAGACTACACTGTATGTTAACTAGACTGAGAACAAACTTAAAATAAATAAATAAATAAATAAATAGCCTAGATATACACATTGAAAACTATTCAGGGAATTACATAAAGTGCACAAAACAGGTCACAGTGATTGGCTATCAAGCTCAATTAACTATAAAAGGTGACCATCTCCTGAAGCATATTTATGATGGCTTACACTAACAAATCTATACCAAAAAAAAAAAAATGCCACAGCTGTGTACTTTATCAATAGCTCCTTTCATAGAGAGTTTTCTTCAAAAAAAAAAAAAAAAAAACCTTCCAGCTCTATAGTCCTTTTCAGTCTTGCTGACCTTGAAATTTGCTATAAAGATTGTATTAGAAGATAGTAGGAGAGAGAGGAAGATGAAGGCTGGTAGGACTTACCTACCCAGACTCACATTTAGTCACTCCAAAGACAAGAAGCTGGTATAATTATTTCCATATCAAAAATTAGATAACAAAGATTCAGAAAAATTAACTTCTACCTTCATAAGATCAAGTAGCTATGAAGTGGGAGAACTAGTATTTGTAACCAGATAAAACATAGTTCTGAAGACTAAGTTTTCTTTAGCAAATCAGGCTGCTTAATAACCTTTCCAAACAACACGATTCTTCAGTGATTGTTTATATTTTTGGCACCATTGACATATTATAATAATGAAATATGACCAAGAATGGCTTGATGATTAATAAGCCTTATTATTTTGTCATTGCAGATCAGAGATTATAATAAGGCTACATTAGTGGTCTTGTGAATCAAAATATAACTTTCTGTTATAACAATAGCAGTAGCAATGTCATATTTATATAATGTTTTACAGTTTCAAAATATTTGCACATACTCTACCTCCTTGTGATTCTGTTCTTGTAACAGACTGTGAAGTAGGCAGAGCCAATTTTATCCTTAGTTTTTTATTTTTTTAATTTAAATGGTTATTATTTATTTATTTTGAAAGAGAGAGAGAGAGAGAGAAAGAGGGAGCATGCAGGTGCAAGGGGCAAAAGAGAGAGAGAGGGAGAGAGAGAATTCCATGCAGGCTCTGTGCTGTCAGCATGGAACCCAATGTGGGGCTTGATCTCACGAACAATGAGATCATGCATGACCTGAGGCGAAATCAAGAGTCAGATGCTCAACCAATTGCACTACCCAGGTTCCCCTGTCCTCACTATTTAAAGTTGAGGAAACTGAGAGACAGAGAAGGATTTTGCTTAAGTAGAATGGATGCAGAGCTTAAATGGAAGCACAGGCCATTCATTCACTGATGAAAGATGAATGAACTCTTTGAACAAAAAATTTTGCATAACTTTTATATAATACTCTCATTTCTTAAGAGATCTCCAATCTCTTATTTATTTTGTGAATTTGAGCCTTACATTATAGAGTATATAAAATATGTTAATAATAGTGCCTGCCAAGGCCTAACATCATTTCAAGCCCCAACCTACAACCCCTAGTAAGAGAAGCTGACTTAAGTTGTTCTTTGAGTGAGTTTACTCAGACTAATTCAAGAGCAGCAAATCCATATACAGGCTGCAAACATACGGTCTAGCATAAAATATCTGCTCATAGAGACAATGGCTACTGAAAAGAGAGACACTGAAAAAGATACAGACTGAGGGAATAGAAGGGTCAGATGAGTTAAAGGGTGGGCTAAACAGAGCATGAACTCTTGTTCTTACTCTGAACATATAGTAATGCTGGCAATTATATTTTAATTTATTCTAATATTATTCAAAATATTATTTTGTAACTTATTGTATTTTAAATAAATTACAAACAATTAGACAAGATATAAAGTAAAAAAGGGAAGCATTTAGATGCCATAAATGAAAAATAACCCCAGAGCCATGGCACTAATCAAAAGTTGAAGCCATATTCTTTTTGAAAAAGAATATATGCGTTAGTGACTTGATTTTTAAGCTGCATGCAAAAATTGCTCAATGCAGCAAGAGCTGTAGCTAGGCTCTGAGTATAACCCGGAAGCCAAGTAAGTGCTACTTCGTATACGCATGGAGTCTTCAAATCTCTGAAATCTCTTCCTACTGTACAATGGCTTCTGAGGTCATAGATATGAATCAAGTCACCAGTAAAAGTTTGAGATCTTAGTTCTATACTTGTGTGTATCTCAGATTTATAGCACTGAACTATTTGGAAGAACCTGAGGTCGAAAAACCAATACAAAAATTGGAACCAGTATTCTCGTAGGGCCTAGTCAGAGGCAGTGATAGAACTGCCCCATAGAGGAATTTCCAACACTCAAAATTTGCATAAGACCCCCTAGGAGATGACCACTGAAGATGTTCTTACTTACAGATTTTAAAAGTAGAAAGGCAGATCACAGACCAGCAATTGAAAAAATGAGTATGTTTGGGATCACAGGGAAAGAAATATAAGAACGATTCTTTAAAATTAGCGTGTTTATATGTACAAGTGCTCAACATGATTTTAAAAATACTGAAAAGAAAAAAAGAACAAAACCGTAATATAAAAATAAGTAGTTTTGACTGTTAGTGAATTTCTTATCAGCAAAAATTGATGCTAGCTGACTTTTGGAATAATATTATCAAAACTCTGAGGGAAAAAATAAGACTGTCACCCTAAAATTATATACCAGCTAAACCAGAATTCAATCCTGTGGATGAAATGAACACATTTTCAAAAAGAAATAAATGCTAAGTGAAAGTACGCTCCATGGAATTTATAAATAGAGAATACACTTAAGCAGGAAAGAAAGTAAACCCAGAGGAAGTAGCATGCAAGAAGAAAATATGAGCAATAATTAATAAATATATTAATAACTAAACATAAAGATTAAATATTAATTTTTAAATAATGATTTCTTTTGCATATGTAAAGAAAAGGAGGTGGAATTAAGATACTAAATAACATGGGTGACCAGAGGGGAGTAATTAATATGGTTGTTAAAGTAGATACATCTTTTTCTAGTTTAGGAGAAATAAATTTAAGTTTAATGTTTTAAAAACACTAAATAATATTTTAGATATATTAAAACATAATAAAAGCCACTAAAATAGTATTAGTATACAAGTTTAAAAGCAGTCGATTAAAGGGCACCTGGATGGCTCAGTGGGTTAAGCATCTGACTTCAGCTCAGGTCATGATCTCACAGTTTGTGGGCTCGAGCCCCGCATCGGGCTCTGTGCTGACAGCTAGTTCGGATCCTGGAGACTGTTTCATATTCTGTGTCTCCCTCTCTCTCTGACCCTCCCCTGTTCACACTGTCTCTCTCTCTCTCTCTCAGATATAAATAAAACATTTAAAAAAATTTTTAAAAAGTAGTAGATTGATACAGAGGGGGAAATATCGATAATCTAGAGAAAAGACAATGCTATCAGCCCAATAGAAAGATAAAAGGAGATAACAAAAAACGCATGATAAAGAGGTAACACAAATGAAGACGGTACAAATAAATATAAATATACTAGTAACTGATCAAACATAATCTCTTCAAGACACTTCAAAGTAAAGGAAACATATACTGATTATGAGTATACTTATCGGTATCGGAAGATGGTGCACTCTGAACTCACATTAGCAGTTCCTTCTGTAGAGTAGGAAGAGAAATGTGAATGGGATTGGTTGAAAGGAGGTCCAATTTACCCTCAGCATTTTGTTTCTTCTAAGAAAAAAGAGACTCGAAGCAAATACCACAGTGTTACCAGTTGCCAAGTCCGCATGGTAAGTGTGGGGACATTGTTAAATTCCATATTAGTGCTTTATTTTTTTTTAAGGTCTCCATTTTCCATCAGAAGTTGTAAATCACATTTTTTTTTTACAAATAGTTTATTGTCAAATTAGTTTCCACATAACACCCAGTGCTCATCCCCAAAGTGCCCTCCTCCATGCCCATCCCCCCTCCCCCCCACATCCATCAGTCCTCAGTTTTTGTCAGGATTCAAGTCTCTCATGGTTTGCCTCTCTCCCTTTCCCCCACCATTTCCGCCCTTCTTCTCCCCCTTGTTCCTCCGTCAAGTTCCTCCTAATCCTCCTATACGTGCAAACATATGATATTTGTCCTTCTCTGCCTGACTTATTTCGCTCAGCATAACACCCTCAAGGTCCATCCATGTGGCTACACATGGCCAGATTTCACTGTTTCTCATTGCCATGTAGGATTCCATGGTATAGATAAACCACATCTTCTTGATCCATTATAAATCACATTTATAGTTCTCTGAAGTGAAAGTCATGAAGTCCTGCTTCTGCTGGATGTCAGTAGATAATTCCAGACCTGGGGTTTCCAAGAAACAGCAACAAATATTCAAGATTCCTCTGAGCACTTTCATCATCTACTGACACGTTAAAATCAACTCACTTTACTTAAGGAAGCTTAGGAAAGTCTCTCTTGGTTTTAATTTAAAAATTTTTGTCCAGAGTTAAGGTGGCAGCTTAATAGGAGTGTCTAGGCTTCTCTTCTGCCTCCATACAACTAGATGACTATCAAATCAGTCTGAATACCCAAGAAATCAACCTGAAAACTGACAGAACAAACTGCACAACTAGAGACAGAGAAGAGGCCACGCTGAAGAAGGTAGGTAGTGCGGAGACATGGTTTGGGGGAGAAACAGATCAGATGGTGGGTGCTGCAGAGGGGAGGGAACCCTGGTCACAGAGGTGAGAGAGAGAGAGAGAGAGAGAGAGAGAGGGAGAGGCACCCAGGGGAACACACAAGGAGAACACTTCCCCAAAGCCATTGACAGGGAAAATGAGAGGCTGATTACATTAATTTTTGCAACGAGCGAGGCTTGAAAACATGAGTTGTAAAGGAGGAGGGGAGTTTGACTGTGATTGAGCCCTGAGGGCACTGCACGACTTCTGGAGAGAAGACAGGCAAACACCTGGGAAGGACCATGGTGGAGACAGAGAGCTGAAGAAAGCCTGGGGCACAGAGTGGGGATAGCATCCGCTCTTCTTGGAGGTGTCCTTCACCCTGACACCTCTCTTTAGACAAAGGAGCTGGCTAGCGCCATTCCTCCCACTCCCTACCCCTCAGCACAGGCACAGAGACACCTGCTGAGGATGATCTCCCAGATATTAGCTGCCTAGTTTGCTTGCTGCAGCTCCCATACCCTTGCGCTCTGGTATGACATTCCTTGTGGGTCAAACCGGCAACCAGACCCTCCTCAGGGAGACCAGTACAAGCCCCTGCCAATATCACATCTTTAAAGCCTGGAGTTTTAAAAGTCCACAGTCTTGGCTGAGATAAAGTCTAAAGGGCACGGCACTACTCATGAAGAGAAGGTAGGCAGGCAATCCAGAGGCAGGCAGCATGAAAACAGTGCTGTGAAAAATGTCTGGGATGCACATTGGGGAGATTGTTGGCTCTTTCTCAGAGCACTTTTCTGGGAGCAGCAAGTACAAAGACCCCTTTCTGGAGACAAAGGAGCTGGCTGGCACCATTTTCTTCCCCTGTACCTCAGGGTAAACACAGAGCCCCCCATCTGAGGTAAACAGCATAGCACGGACACAGGCTGCCTAACCTACTTACACAGGGTCCCATACCCCTGCCCTCTGCCAGTACTGCCCTTCTAGACCAAGTCTGCCTCAGTCCCAGCATGGAGGGCTCCTTTCCCAGAAGATCAGCAGAAGGCCCTTCCCACACCATGTCTCCCATCCAAAGAGTTCTGCAAGGCTTCAGTTGACATATTATCAGGTCTCCTTTAACGGGCAGACCACAACATGCCTAGTTAACCCTCTGGCCGACGTCCAAACACTCCCCACTGCAGGCAAGTGGCACCTCTGTAGACAACTGTCCTGAAGAACAGAGCAGTCAAAACATAGCAGCAGAGTGCGCACAGCACATCCCAGACACACTCCCTAAAACACCAGGCACTGGACACTATATGACTACTTCCTCAAAAAGCCATTACTCTCACAAGTAGGAAATATAACAGGCTTTTCTAACATACAGAAGAAGACAGAGACTTAGACAAAATGCCGAGATGGAGGAATTCATCCCAAATGAAACAACAAGATCATAGAGATCTAATCAAAACAGATATAAGTAAAATGTCTGATGGAAAATTTAGGCTTGAGATAAGAATGAAAGATTTAAGGGAAGTCCTTACGTCAGAGATAAAAGAGTTCAAAAACAATCAGTCAGAAATGAAAAAATATAATAGCTGAGATTTGAGAGACTAGATGCGATGAACACAAGGATGGAAATAGAAGAGGAACAAGTAAGTAATACAGAAGATAAAATAATGGAAAATAAGGAAGCTGAACAAAAGAAAGAAAGAATTGCGAAATATGAGAATAGACTTAGGGAACTCACTGACTCCCTCAACTGTTATATCGTTTGCATTATAAGAGTCCCAGAAGAAAAAGAGAGAAAGGAGGCAGAAAATTTAGTTGAGGAAATAATAGCTGAAAATTTCCCTAATCTGAAGAAGGAAACAGACATCCAGATATAGGAGGCACAGAGGATTCCCATCAAAATCAACAAATGCAGGCCTATGTCAATACATTATAATCAAATCGCTAAATATAGAGATTTAAAAAATCCTTACAGCAGCAAGACAAAAGAGGCCCTAACTTACAAGGGAAGACCCATAAGGCTAACTGCAGATCTTTCAACAGAAATTTGGCAAGCCAGAAGAGGGTTGAATCATATATTCAATGTGCTGAATGGGAAAAATCTGCAGCCAAGCATACTCGATCCAACAAGGCTGTCATTCAGTATAAAAGGAGAGATTTTTATACTGAATTTTTTTTATAATTTATAATTTATATAATTTTATATATAATTTTTAATTATATTTAATTTTAATTATATATAATAATTAAATAATTATATAATTATATATATATAATAATTATATTTAATTTTAATTATATATAATATAATTTTTTTATAATTTATATAATTCTTTATAATTTTATAAAGAATTTCCCACACAAAATCTAAAGAGAGTTCATGGCCACGAAACCATCCCTTCAAGAAGTATTAAAGGGGAACTCTTTGAGTGGAAAGGAAAGGCCAAAAAGGACAAAGATAAGATAGGAGCAGAGGAAATCTCCAAAAATCAATTGACGAAACAAGTAATAAAATGGCACTAAATACATATCTATAAAAAATTACTCTGAATGTAAACGAACTAAATGTTCCAGTAAAAAACATCAAGTGTCAGAATGGATAAAAAAATAAGACCCATTTATATGCTGCCTCATATAACTCATTTTAGACATAAAGACACCTGCAAATTGAAAGTGAGGGGATGGAGAAATATTTATCATGCAAATATACATCAAAAGAAAGCTGGAGTAGCAATGCTTACATCAGACAAACTAGATTTTAAAACGAAGACTGTAACAACAGATGAAGAAGGACACTATCTCAGCATTAAGGGGGTCTATCCAACAAAAAGACCTAACAATTGTAAATATTTATACTCACAACATGGAAGCACCTAAATATATAAAACCATTAATAACAAACATAAAGGAACTAACTGATAATGATAAGAGTAGAGGACTTCAGCACCCCACTTACATCAGTGGATAGATCATCTAAACAGAAAATCAATAAGGAAACAATGACTTTGAATGACACACGGGACCAGATGGACTTAACAGATATGTTCAGAACATTTCATCATAAAATAGCAAAATACACATTCTTTTCAAGTGCACCTGGAACATTCTTTGGATCACAGTTCAGGCCTCAACAAATACAAAAAGATTGAGATCATACCATGCATATTTTCTGGCCACCATTGCTATGAAACTCGAAATTAACCACAAGAAAAAATTTGGAAAGACCACAAATACATGGAGGTTAAACAACGTGCTACAAAAAATGAATGGGCCAACTAGGAAATCAAAGAAAAAATATATATATACGGAAACAAATGAAAATGAAAACATGATGGTCCAAAATCTTAGGGATGCAGTAGAAGCAGTCCTAATAGGGACGTATAGAGCAATAGAGGCCTATATCAAAAAGCAAGAAAAGACTCAAATAAACAACCTAACCTTGCACCCAAAAGAGCTAGAGAAACAACAAACTAAGCCTAAACCAACAGAAGGGAAATAATAAAGATTAGAGCAGAAATATGTGATATAGAAACTAAAAACAAAGCAATAGAACAGATCAATGAAATCATGAGCTGGTTCTGTGGGAAAAAAAAAGTCTATAAAATTCATAAACCTCTGGCTAGACTTATCAAGAAAAAAAGCTCTCACTTTTTTTTCCCCCAAATAATTAAATCACAAATGAGAGAGGAGAAATAGCAACAAACACCACAGAAATACAAACAGCCATACAAGAATATTGTGAACAACTATATACCAACAATTTGGACAAAAGAAGAAATGGATAAGTTCTTGGAAACATATAAACTACCCAAACTAAAACAGGAAGAAATAGAAAATTTGAATAGACCAATAACCAGAAAAGAAATTGAATCAGTAATCAAAACACTCCCAACAAACAAAAGTCCAGGACTGGATGTTCTTCACAGGAAAATTCTACCAAACATTTAAAGAAGAGTTAATACTTATTATAATCAAACTGTTCCAAGAATTATAAATGGAAGGAAAACTTCTAAATTCATTCCATGAATCCAGCATTACTCTGTTACCAAAACCTGACAGACTCCACCAAAAAACAGAACTCCAGGCCAATATCCCTGATTAGCACAGATGCAAAAAATCTCAATAAAATACTAGCAAATCAAATCCAACAGTACATTAAAAAAAAAGCATTCACCACAATCAAGTGGGATTTATTCCTGGGCTGTAAGAGCAGTTCAATATTAGCAAATCAATGTGATACACCGTATTAGTGGAAGACAGGATAAGAACCAAATGATCCTTCAAAGAGATGCAGGGAAAGCATTTGACAAAATATAGCATCCAGTCATGATAAAAACCCTCAACAAAGTAGGGATAGAGGGAACATATCTAAACATCACAAAGGCCATATATAAAAAACCCACAGCTAATATCATCCTCAATGGGGAAAATTGGAGAGCTTTCCTCTACAGTCAGGAACAAGACAAGGGTGTCCACTCTCACCAGTTATTATCATAGTACGGAAGTCCTGGCCACAGTAATCAGAGAACACAAAGAAATAAAAGGCACCTAAATTGGCAAGGAAGAAGTCAAACTTTCACTATTTGCTGATGGCATTATACTCTACAGCCCCCTAAAAACCCCCAAAACTCTCCACCAAAAAATTGCTGAATACACCTATACTAAATACACAAATCCAGTAAAATCACAGGAATCAAAATCAATGTACAGAAATTTGTTGCATTTCTATACACCAATAGTGAAGCAGTAGAAAAAGAAATTTAAAAAATCAACCCCATTTACAATTGCAGCAAAGACCATAAGATACCTAAGAATAAACCAGTACCAAGAAAGTAAAAAGGTCTGTACTTTGAAAACTATAAAACACGGATGAAAGAAATGGAAGATGACGCAAAGAAATGGAAAAGATTCCATGCTTATGGATTGGGAAAACAACTATTGTTAAAATGCATATATTACACAAATTAATCTACATATTTAATGCAATTCTTATCAAAATACCACCAGCATTTTTCACAGAGCTAAAACAAATAATCCTAAAATTTGTATGGAATCACAAAAGACCCTGAATAGCCAAAGCAAACTTGAAAGAGAAAAGCAAAGCTGAAGGCATCACAATTCCGGACTTAAAGTTATATTACAAAGCTATAGTGTTCAAGACAGTACAGTACTGGAACAAAAATTGGCACACAGATCAATAGAACAGAATGGAAAATCCAGAAATGAACCTACAAGTATATGGACAATTAATCTTCAACAAAGCAGGAAAGAATATCCAATGGGGGGGAAAAAACATAGTCTTTTCAACAAATGGTGTTGGGAAAACTGGGCAGCAACATGCAAAAGAATGAAGCTGGACCACTTTCTTACACCATAGATAAAAATAAATTCAAAATGGATTAACGATCTAATTGTGGACATAAAACCATTAAAATCCTAGGGAGAAAACAGTCAGTATCTTCTTTGACAACGGCCATAACAACTTCTTACTAGATATGTCTCCTAAGGCAAGGGAAAGAAATAAAAATAAAGAACTGGAACCTCATCAAAATAAAAAGCTTCTTCACAGGGAAGGAAACCATCAACCAAACTAAATGACAACATATGGAAGGGGAGAAGATATTTTCGAATGACATATCTGATAAATGATTAGAATCCAAAATATGTTTAAAAAAAAACTTATCAAACTCAACACCCAAAACAACCAAATAATCTAGTTAAAAAATGGGCAGAACATTTTACAAAGAAGACATTCAGATGACTGACAGACACATGAAAAGATGCTCAATATCACTAATCATCAGGGAAATACAAGTCAAAACTACAGTGAGGTATCACTTCACACCAGTCAGAATGACTAAAATCAACAATACAAGAAATAGCAGGTGTTGGGAGTGGATGCAGATAAAAGGGAGCCCTCCTATACTGTCGGTGGGAATGAAAATGGGTGCAGCCCATTGGTGCAGCCACTGTGGAAAACAGGATGGAATGTCCACAAAAAGTTAAAAGTAAAACTACCTTATGATCCAGCAATTGTGCTACTAGGTAATTTGCCCAAAGTATATAAAAATACTAATTCAAAGGGGTACATGCATCCCCATGTTTATAGCAACACTATCAACAATAGCTAAATTATGGAAAGGGCCCAAATGTTCACTGACTGACAAATGGATAAAAAAGGTGTGGTATAAATATACAATGGAATATTATTCAGCCATAAAAACAGAATGAAACCTTGCTATTTGCAAAAAAACATAGATGGAATTAGAGAGGATTATGTGAGCAAAATAAATCAGAGAAAGACAAATACCATATAATTTCACTCATATGTGAAATTTAAGAAACAAAACAATGAATATGGAAGGGGGGAGAGAGAGCAAAACCAAGAAACAGATGCTTAACTATAGAGAACAAATTGATGGTTACCAGAGGGGAGGTATGTGAGGGGATGGGTTAAATAAGTGATGGGGATTAAGAAGTGTACTTGTGATGAGCACTGGGTTTTGTATATAAGTGATGAGTCACTAATTTCTATAGCTGAAACTAATATTACATTGTATATTAACTAACTAGAATTTAAATAACAACTTGAACAAACAAAAAATAAAAATTTCAAATGTACACATATACATATAGGCCTAAGAATTCTCAATAGTAGATTTGAAAAAAGATCCATATCAGTACAAATATATAAAGCTCATTTTGTTTGATTTCATCTCATTTGATTCAACAAAAAGCATTCTTTCTTTTAGCACGCAGTACACCAGATTGGTGAGTTTGAAGACTTATAAAGCATGAACCTTACCTTTAAGTAGCATATTAATTGGTTGAGTTGATAAATGAAAAAAAAAAAAGGAATTACAATACAGAATAACAGATATAAGGATAGAAGAGGAAACAGGTGCATGGGGAAAAAAAAGTTAATTCCTACTGAACATGATGAGAAAAGCTTATTCAGAAGCAGGAGTAATGAATGTCGATTTGAAGAACAAATAAGAGTTTAGTAAAGTATCTCTCTCTGATTCAAGATACATCTGCGGCTGGTTTAGTTACAGTTAAAACATATAAAAGGAAGAATCTAAAATGTCATCTTTGATCATCATAAAATCCATATTCTTCCCAATAGATCTACATGATCCTGATAGGGTCTTGTGAAAGCTAAAGGCTTTCTGACATCAGTAGATACAGTAGGAGACCCAGAGACTCTCAGATTTCTCAGTATCTGCTTAGGGGAATTGACTTTCTAAAACACTTATAATATAATATTTACTTTAACAATTGTATGTTCATGCTTCACTGCTTCAAATAGGACATCCTTGACAACAAATACTACAAATACTAGAAATTCGCCAAAAACTGACTAAAACAATAAACAAATGCATTGATCTGCTTATAACTGGAGGCTTAGCAGTCAGACAGGACCCGGTGAGACGTGACTAACAATGATTTAATGATAAAAACAAAGGCGTAGATGCATAATATGTATTTTCTCTTCACTCTGCTGCCCTAAGCCTTGGCTTCAATCTAAGACCAGAGCCCTTCGTGATTAACATACAGCTACAGAATTGTACAGCATGGCCTCAAGTTATGTTGACATCCAGAGGAAGTAAGTGTTCTCCCTCTTTCATATAATGTGCATACGTGTTTGGGATTATCATCTTCTTAACTAGTTTTTCTTCTTCTTATAAAATATCCCTCTTTATATCTAGCAACACTATATATATTTTTTATTATCTTTGGTATTAATATAATTTATTCATTATTATTTTTTTACAAATAGTTTATTGTCAAATTAGTTTCCACATAACACTAAGTGCTCATCCCCACGAGTGCCCTCCTCCATGCCCATCCCCTCCTCCCCCCACATCCATCAGTCCTCAGTTTTTGTCAGCATTCAAGAGTCTCTCATGGTTTGCCTCTCTCCCTTTCCCCCACCATTTCCCCCCTTCTTCTCCCCCTTGCTTAACACTTTATATTTTTAAGTCTAGTTCATCTGGTATAAATATAGCCACACCAGCTTTCTCATGTTTATTGTTGCATGATGTGTTTTCTTTTTTCTCTATTATTTTCAACCAGCCTGTGCTCTCTGTGTTTAAAGTGTGTTTCTTGTAAACAGCATATGGTTGTTGTTTTTTAAGTTCAATTTGACAATCTTTGCCTTTTAATTGAAGTGTTTAGTTCATTTTTATTTAATGTAGCTATTCATATGATTTATTTTTTTCAATTATTCTATTTATTCACTGTTCCTGTAGTCTTTCTTTCCTACCTGTTTTTTTTGGGGGGTGGAGGGGGTGGAGGGGAGTAAATCACTGTCTTTGGTATCCCTTTTCGCCTTCTGAACTGACTTTTTAACTAAACCATTTTATGTTGTTTCTTACTTGTTGCTCTAGAGATTACAATAAAAATCTTTAAGTATTCAGAGTTTACCTTCAAATAATATTATAGAATATTACTTCATGGGATCTGAAATGATAATGAGGCCATTTTCATCTCTTCTCACTTCTTATACTCTAGTTGTTTCATATTTTACTTCCACATATTTTATATATCATAATATATTATAATTAGTTTTTTAGAAATAGCAGTATTTCAAATTTAAAACTACATGTAAACATAAGATGTTTTAAGTCTTTTTTTTATAACTGCCCAGATATTTATCTATTCTAACATTCTTCATTGCTTCCTGCCGATGCAGAGTTCCATCTGGTATCTTTTTTTTTTTAGCCTGAAAAATTTCAGTTAGCATTTTGAAAAGTTTTTATAGTGCAGGTCAGCTGGAAACAAATTCTGTCTGTCTGAAAATGTCTTTATTTTGAAAGATATTTTTACTGACCGTAGAATCCAGCGTAGACAGTTTTGTTCTGTTCAAGTGTAACACTTTACAGACTTATGGTGAGAAGTCAGGAGTCATTTATACTCCTGCCCTTCTCTATGCAATATGTCTTTCTCCTTGTATGTGTATTTAAAATAAGTTCATTTGATACAATTTACATAAATTATAACTCACACATGTTATGTGAATACATTGATGACATTATATATATATATGTATATATATACACACACATATATATCAACACATATACATGTATTTATATGCCTGTATAATCACCACCCTTATCAGGATATAGAATGTCTCCATCATTCCACAAAGTTTTCTTTGTCAATTTCCTATGGTTTTTATAAAAAGTCAGATATATTTGTTTTGTTCTTCTGTATGTAGCAGTTGGTTTTCTTTGTCTGTATTCAAGGTTCTCTCTTTATCTTTGACTTACAGTAATTCGACTATGAAATAACCATGTGTGCTTTCCTTGTTTCTATCATCATTGAAGTTTGCTAACAAATTTTAGGAATTTTCAGCCATCATTATTTTAAAGTACTTTTCTCTTCAATTCTCCTTTACTTCATTTTATGAGATTCCAATTGTGTGTATGTTATACTATTTGATATTGTCTTACAGATCTTTGAAATTCTGTTCCCCTTTTCTATTATTTTGTTTCTCTTTGTTTTTCAGACTAGGAATTTTCTATTGATTTATCTTCATACTACTTACATATTATCTTGCTACTTCCAATCTGCTCTTAAGTTGAAAAATACAAGAGTGAATTTTTCATTTCAGATACTGTAAATGTTAGGTCTAGAATTCCTACTTAGTTTTTCTTTTTAAGTTTCCATTTCTCTGCCAATATTCACCACTTGTTCATTCATTACAGCTGTGTTTTCCTTTAAATACTTGAACATATTTATAATATGATATCTGTTTGAAAGTTCGTGTCTGTTAATTCTAACATTGGATCATCCTTAATCTGTATTTTTTTAAACTATTGATCGCATTTTTAGCGTTGTTTGTTCATGACTCATTACTTTTTATATTACATTGGACATTTTTCTAATATGTTGTGGAGATACTGAATGCTCTGATCTTCCAAAAAAACATGATAATTTTTTTTTTCTAGCAGTCTAAAGTACAAATCCTTGTGTCAAAGTTCAAACTCTTTTCTTCCGTCTTTGGCAACAGGTGAAATCTCTGCTTAGTTCTTGCATCCTCTGGCTATTGCCTTCCTTGTGTCTGTCTAGATTCTGTCCTGCATTTATATCGTTCAGGGGTCAGTCAAGGAATTGGGTGGAAGTAATATTCAGATTCTGTTTTTCCCCTCTCTGGATTCCTCTTTTCCAGGACTCACCAGTTCTTTTTTTAGCCATGACAGTAGCATTAACTTGTGTCCTTTTCTCTTCAAATGGTATCTTTGTGCCTAAATTCCAGCTCTGATGTGCAAACTGGAGCATTTCTTCAGGCAAAAAGATGCATTAATGCAAAGTTCACCCTTCATTTAAGGATAGACTCCCCTCCAGTTTGTGTACTTTTTGTCACCCCTCAGTGTTTTCTATTTTTTTTTTTTATTTTGAGAGAGAGAGAGAGAGAGGGAGAGAGAGAGAGAATCCTAAGCAGGCTCTGCACCATCAGTGCAGAGTCAGAATCAGGGCTGGAACTCAAGAAGCTAGAAATCATGAACTGAGCCAAAACCAACAGTCGGATGCTCAACCCACTGAGCCACTCAGGCGCCCACCCCTCAATGTTTTCTATTGTTTTTCCTTAATTTTATCCCATGTTTATAATTGTTATCTATTAGAAGGTCAAATTGATTCAATCTATTCTATCATTATTGAGAGCAGATTTCCCTTCATTCTTATATGATTTACTATAACATAACGATTATCATTGCTTTAGTACTTCATAAGAGAAAGTGCATATTCTTGTGAAAGTAAATATCATTAGTATAGGGTCTCAGAGACCCCTTTCCTAATTGTGTAGCTGTTAACTTCAATTATGAATCACAAGGAGTTAACTTGGAGAAGAAGGCTAGGAATGGAATCGACCTGCCTTCCCAGCAGGGGGAACAGCACACACAGAAGCTTTAGCGGGAAGGAATGTTTTCTAAGGACACATAAGAAAATGTCAGTGTCGTTGGGGCGCCTGGGTGGCTTAGTCGGTTAAGCGTCCGACTTTCGCTTAGGTCATGATCTCGCGGTTCGTGGGTTCGAGCCCCGCGTCGGGCTCTGTGCTGACTGCCAGCTCAGAGCCTGGAGCCTGTTTCAGTCTGTGACTCCCTCTCTCTCTGACCCTCCCCTGCTCACGCTGTCTGTCTCTCTCTCTCCCTCCTAGAAATAAAAAAAATAACTAAAACATTAAGAAAATGTCAGTGTCGCAAGCGCAGAAAAAGTAAAGAAAAACTCTGGTTGCAGATATTAACAGTGGCCAGATCGTGCAGAGCCTTACAAAGGGTGTTAAGTGTTTTGGTTTCCAGCTCCAGAGTAGTGGGACATTATGAAAGGATTTTTGAACAAAGAAAGAAGAAGATGAGATCACTGTGTTGTAAATCTTATTCTGGCCACCAGAAGAAGAGTGCTTATGGAAATGGATAAGAATAGAGGAAAGAGACCAGCCATGGCTTATTTTAGTAATGGTACAAATGAGAATTTATACTAGCTTGGACTACTTCGTGCTTACACTGAAACAAAATGCATGGATTTAGAGAATCATTAGGTGGTAGAGGGTTAGGATCTGATAGATATGGGTGTAGGGAGGAGAGAAGTGCTTCTCTTCACATGGACAGGAGTCTGTGTCTGTTTTATTTAATGATGTAATTCAAAACATGTTAAACTATGCCTGGCACACAAGAGGTTGAATTAATGAAAGATAAACCTGATTTATCTTGCACAACTGAATGAGTGACATTACCTTTCTTCAAGATAAGGAACACCATTAAACACCGATAAAGCAGGGGGCACCTGGGTGGCTCAGTTGATTAAGTGTCCGACTTCGGCTCAGGTCATGATCTCACTGTTCGTGGGTTTGAGCCCTGAGTCAGGCTCTGTGCTGACAGCTAGCTCAGAGCCTGGAGCCTGCTTCACATTTTGTGTCACCCTCTCTCTCTGACCCTCCCCTGCTCACACTGTCTCTCTCTCTCTCTCTCAGAAATAAATAAAACGTTAAAAAAAATTATAAACACTGATAAAGCAAGGCTTGGGGTGTTTGTTTGCTTGTTTGTTTGAGTTATTGTGCTTTTGTTTTAATTTGGTTGAAAGAATCATTAGTTCTATGTTAGAGATGATGAGCTTAGGATAGCTTTGATATATCCAGGTAGAAATATCAAGTTGGCAGCTAGATTCAAAATTTTAAAGTACAGATGAAAGCTCTGGGTTAATGTACTATGAATCATCTTACTTGGTGGTAACTGAATTCATGGGTAAAAATTAGATCACTTAAAATGTAAGCCTGGAGTTGGAAAAAAAATGAAAGAGTCCTTCAAAGTAAGTCCTAAATTAATCCACCTATTACGTGTTGAGTAAAGGAAGAAAGAACCAGGAAGAGTAAAAAGAAAGGGTCATGGAGATAAGGAAAAACCTGAGAGAATGTGGCATACCAAATGCCAAAGGACTATGTTTCTTCCAGAAAGGTTGCTCCTTAGAAGCGAGTGAATTCAAGACTGTAAAATATCTATTGGATTTGGTTTTATGGAAGTTATTGTCAGTAAAAGTGACACCTGTGTGCACCTTTTTCTCCAATATTTCCGTACCCCATAATATTTTATTTTCCAAAAAGGAAACATGGGTATAGATAAAATAAATACATATGATACTTTTTTAAAGACTACTTCTTGAGGTCAATTTTAAGTTTATTTATTGATATATTCTCCCGCTTACAGATTCTTAGCCATGCCCAGTCCACTAATAATTCCATGGGGAGAGAAGGCAAAATAAGGAGGCAAATCATAACAGACTCAAATACAGAGAACAAACTGAGGGTTGATGGAGGTTGGGGGTTGGGAAGCTGGGATATATGGACGATGGGCATTAAGGAGGGCACTTGTTGGGAGGAGCACTGGGTGTTGTATGTAAGTGATGACTCACAGGAATCTACTCTCGAAGGCAAGACTGCACTGTATGTTAGCTAATTTGACAATAAAAAAAGGAACACATTCTTCATTTCTACTCACTATATATATATACACACACACATATATATATATATATTTATATGTATATATAAAATTTCTTTCTTTTTGGTTATTTGCTTGGATTTCCATCTCTCTGCTTACATCTTAGATTTGTTTTTGCATGCTGTCTATTTTGTCCATTAGAGCCTCTAGCATATTAAGCAATCATTTTAAATTCTTGGTCTGATAATTGCAACATCCTTTCCGTGTCTGCTTCTGATGCTTGCTTTGTCTCTTCAAGTTATCTCATTTGCCTTTTGGTATGCCAGGCAACTTTTCCTTAATAGCTTGACATGATGTACAAAGTAAAAGGAACTGCTGTAAATAGGCCTTTAGTAAACTGGTAGGGGGGGTGGGAGGAGGGGACGTATTCTATAGTGTTCCCAGGAAGTTTCCGTCTTTCAGTTATCTGGTTATAAGTGGCTCCACAAGGGTCTTCTCAGTTTCCTCCTCCCCCTTAGGTGGAACACAATGGCTAGAGTGGGCTTAAGTTAGTCATTTCCCTTCCCCAGGTCAGCTGGACTCTGAGATTCACCTAGGCAGTCTAAGCTCTGGTTTACTAATTCCCCCTAAAGCAGGCCTTGTTAAAAAGCAGAGTGCTCTGGAATAGTTCAGAATGGTTCCTTTCCTCTTTCCCCTGCTGGAAGCCCCAGGGAATTTTTCTCCTATATTTACTATGAGAACCAGGTCAAAGTCCTGGAGGTAAATCTCACAATGTTATGTTGGCCCCCCTAACTGTGGCCCCATGGAGTTTTAACTCTCAAGAGTGTCTATGCTAAGATGACTCAGAGCCCTCTGCAATTCATCAGTGACAGTCCAGGTTTCCCACGCTGGCACTTCTGCTGTGGGAGGTCTGCCTTTCTGAGTCTCTGCTCTGCTGAGCTGCAACTCCCTGTATACCCCTGTGGATCACTCCACTCTTTGTGTCACTGCCTCTCTTACGGATCTAAGAAGAGTTGTTGATCTTTCAATCTGTTCGTCTCTCTACTCGTTATTTGAGTAGAACAGTGACTTCCAAGCTCCTCTTAATGCCACTTAGATGATGAAACTTAAGGCAAGATACCTACTGAAATATACTCCAGTCCCTGATGTAGTAGTGAGGTATAGTTGATATCTGTCATCACTTTCTTCCTCTCCAACTACTCATTCTAGGGTTTTCTTATCCTCAGCTAGCATGTTGGCTGGTCTGAGTTGCATGCCTGGTGTGGTCGAAGCCTTCTGTGGTTACTGCTGTCACCCTGTAATTATTCCTGAGAAAGACGGCAGCAGGGCAGTTCCAGATATGCTCCTTCCTGCTTACGTTAGGTGGCAGGGAGCACCACTTCTGATAATTATGGATGACCGCATCCTTATTACACCAATTTCTTACTTTACCTATTGATCCACTGACACATGGAGCCAAAAGAAAATGGTAGATGCAGTTTGAGGTTCATGAGAACTCTTACTGTGGCCCTAATTAAATTGTTGACTCCTCTGAGAACCAAGGAGTCTAATTGACAATGTCTGAGATTGCAGTGACAAGCAGGACCGATCAGGCAATTGTGGCACAGGGAGAAATGGAAAGAGAGGAGGGTCTTGTTATCTCTACCTATGTCTTGAGTCCCAGATAGAGCACTATACATCAAGTCTTCCTCTTAAAGGAAAAAAATAAGAGTATACTGTTTTCACTTCCAATTGCATATACGTTTGTGGCTTCGTTCCTTTTCTTTTGCATTGAAAATCCAAATAAATCTCATGTGTATTTTTTCCACCCAAGAAGAAGGTAGGGAACATAATGGAACATAGGTTGTGTGTGTGTGTGTGTGTGTGTGTGCACGTGTGTGCACTTATTTATCTACCTATCTATCTAAAAGTCAAGACAATGGAAGAATCATATTCTTCAAATGTTGGGTATCTAGTTATCCTACTATCATATTCCAACTTAAATTGTCCTGCCCTTCTGCTTTAATTTTCTTTCCTTCTCCACACCCCCGCAGCACACAGTGGAGATATCATAGTCTAAACTTACAACCCACCCCTGCTATTTAAGGAATCCCCCACACACATCTGTGCATTTAGCTTAAGACTAGCTGAAGGGTTTTTTTGTTGGTGTGCGTTGTGTGGGTTTCCCAACTGGAGTCCTAATTTGCAACACCTACAGCTTGCTCAACTCATTCTGATGCTAGGGTGGTTTCCTTCTGTGAATAAATGTCAGTGAGGTGCTCTAGGCAAAGCTATTGCCCTCGCGGAGCCTATGAATTTCGTTTGTTCCAGGAATAGACTCCCTATTCCAATATGCAAGTGAACATTTGGAGCAGGTATATTAGCTAAGCCAGCTTTAGGAGATTAAAAGAAATGACTCCTGCTGCCAAAGGCTAAAGGGCATGCTTTGCTGTACATCATAATGTTTCATCCAAACCAATTATATGCAAGCATTTTTTGAGTGTCTACTATATGCCAAGCGCTGAATATTTCATATTCTACAAATGTTCATGTGAGCAAGTAATGGTGCGAGGAATAAGCAGAAAATACATAAATTAAAGAGGGATGTATAAATTGGTAGCAGCAGTAGTTAGGACAACCCCAATCATACAAAACCTAAAAGTAAAGGAAGGAATGGTGATGTCAGCAAGATGGTGGAGTAGGTGATCCCAGCCTTTGTCTCCCACAGGAAAGAAAAGTTTAGACAACCACTTACAAGTGCAAATAGCCTTGGGAGGTCTCAAGAATCCAGTTAAAACCCTGTAGCAACACAGTGAGGCAAACACATAAACAAAACAAAACAAAACAAAAAGCAGAGAATACCCACACAGACTGGATAGCTACGGAGATCAGCGTAACCAAGACATCCAGAGATGGCAAGGAACAAAGAAGACAACGGATGCTACCATGGGCCCTCAGCGGTCTCCTCTGCAGGGACCACAGCTGTATTTGCCATAGAGTACCCCAACAGTCCCTGTAACAGCCATGGACTCCTTGCAGCTCTCACAATGGAGGATTCAGCAGCACAGACCCAGTAACCTTCTCCACCAAGGACACCAGCAGCTTTTGTCACTGACACAAGCAACAACCATCTCTCCCTCTGACCCTCCAACTCCACCCTGAGAAGGGGATGATGGTCTGGCCTCCAAGAAGAAGCCACCATTACCCACTATGGGGCTGGAATGCCCTGAACCCCAGCCCCAATACATCCTGGACTCCAGAGCTATGGTCACTGCATGCATAACCAAATTCCAGATCCTGGCTCTGGAATTATACTCACTCTGCACATACTTGTGCTCCAGACACTGGGTTCACAGCTGTTCCATGAGTACCCAAACCTGGGACACCAGAGCCATGACCACAGCAGTAGTATGGAAGGTACAGAACGCCATCAAGAAGATCAAATACATATCATGGGAATACCAGAAGGAGAAGAAAGAAAAGGAGGCTCAGGAAACTTATTTAAGAAATGATGGTTAAAACCTTTTCAAATCTGGGGGGAGATATAGATATCTAGGCACAAGTACCCCAAGGGTCCCCAGTCAGGATCAACCCAAAGAAAACATTACCAAGTCACATTATAATCAAGCTGTCAGAAATCAAAGGCAAAGAGAGAATTTTGAAAGGAACCAAAGAAGAAACAGATCAGCTTATCCAAGACAGCCCCCATAAAACTATCAGCAAATTTATCAGCAGAAACCATACAGGCTAAGAGTGAGCAAATGATATATTCAAAGTGCTAAAACAAAAACAAAAACAAAAACCTGGCATTCAAGAATACTATACCCAACAAAGCTGTCTTTCAGACATGAAGGAGAGATAAAAGCATTCCCAGACAAAGAAAAGCTGAAAGAGTTCATCACCACTAGACTTCCCTTGTACAAAAAGCTAATGGGAGCTCTTTGAGGTGAAATAAAAAGAAGCTAATTAATAACATGAAAACATGAAAGTAAAAAGCCCACTGATAAAGATTAGCATATAGTCAAATTCAGAATACTCCAAAACTGTAATTTTGATGTGTTCATCAGTTTTAACTCTGGTATAAAGAATAGTGACAATGTATTATGAACAACTATAGCTACAATAATTTGTTAATGGATAGATACATAATATAAAAAATGTAAATTACGACATCAGAAACATAAAACACATTTTTAAATGCAATCAAAGTTAAGTTGTTAAAATAGACAATTATAAGATATTTCACTTATGCCTCATGGTAAACACAATGCAAAAAGCTATGGTAAGTACACATAAGATACAGAGAAAATGGTCAAAACATATACCACTGAAGTAATGATCAAATAACAAAGAAGATAGGAAGACAAGAAAGAAACCAAAGAACCACAAAACAACCAAGAAACAACAAAACAAAAATAGTAATTTCTTACCTATCAATAATCTTTTAAAATGTAAATGGATTAAAGTTTCCAAGCAAAAGATAGAAAGTAGCTAAATGGATACCAAAACCCAGTTATAAACTGCCTATAGGAGACTCACTTCAACTTTACGGACACATGTAAGGGCAGAAGAAGGGATAGAAAAAGAAACTCCATGCAAATCCTAACAAAAAGAGAGCAGGAGAGAATATAATCATATGAGACAAGATAAATTTTAATTTGAAACTGTCAACAGACACAAAGAAGGTAATTATATAATTATAAAAGAATCAATTCATTAAAAGAATATGACAATTGTAAATATGTATGCATTCAACATTGGATCACCTAAATATATAAAGCAAATATTAACAGAAATTAAGGGAGATAGAGACAGCAGTACAATAATAGCAGGGGAGTTCAATATCACAATTTCAACAATAGATATATCATCCATATAGAAAATTAATAAGAAAACACTACATTTGACACTTTAGACTTATGCTTTAGACCAAGTGGACCTAAGGTACATACACAGGACATTCCATCCAACAACAGCAGAATATATATTCTTCTGAAGTGCACATGGAATATTCTCCAGGATAGATCATATGTTAGACCACAAAACAAGTCTTGACAAACTGAAGAAGATTATGCCCTTTTCCTGAGCACAGTGTTATGAACCAGAAATAAAAAATGGAAAGGAAACTGAAAATTTCACAAATATGTGAACAATTAATTAATTAGTCCAAGAAGGAATCACAAGAGAAACCAGAACTATCTTGAAACCGATGAAAATGTAAACACAACATAACAAAATGTATTATATGCAGTAAAAGCAGTGCTAAGAGGGAACTTTATAGTAATAAATTCCTACTTTAAGAAAAAGGAAAGTTCTCATATAAACAACCTAACTTCACACTTTATGGAACCAAAAAAAGAGAAACAAACGAAGCCTAAATTTAGCAGCAGAAAAAAAAATAACACAGATCAGATTCAAAGTAAATAAAGACTGGAGTAGCAATTAAAAAAAAAAGATTCATGAAACCAAGACTTATTTCTTGAAAAGATAAGCAAAGTTGACAAACCATTAACTAGACTAGCCAAGAAAGAAAACAAGAGAAGAATCAAATAAATAAATAAATATGAGGCATTGCAGCTGATATTACAGACATACAAAGAATCATAGAAGACTACTCTGAACAATATACACCAAAAAATTGGTGTCTTAGAAGAAGTGGATACAATTCCTAGAAAAATACAACCTACCAAGACTGAATCATGAAAAAATAGAAAATCTGGAAAGACCTATAATGAGTAAAGAGATTGAATCAATAAATGTGGGGTACATGTATTAAAAATGAAAATTAAAAATCATACAATCATTTCAAGAGAGGCAGTAGAAGTATTTGACAAAATTCAATATTGTTTCATAAGAAACATTTTCAACAAATTAAGTACAGGAGGAATGTATTCAAACACAATAAAGGCCATATATAACAGCCTACAGGTAACATTGTATTCCATTGTGAAAAGCTAAATTCTTTTTCTCTAAGATCAAGAGTAAGACACAAGTGCCCATTTTCACCACTTCTTTTCAACATAGTATTGAAAGTCCTAACCAGAGCAATGAGGCAAGAAAAGGAAGTAAATTCTCCTAAAACAGAAAGAAAGATGTACCATTATCTGTTTGCAAGTGACATGATCTTGTATATAGAAAACCTTAAAGAATTCATCAATAACCTGTTCAAATTAATAAATATGTTCAGTAAAATTGCAGGGTATCATATCAACCTGCAAAAATCAGTTGCATTTTTATACTCTAACAATGAACTGTCCAAAAGAGACATTTAAAAAACAATCCCATTTACAACAGCATCCAAAAGAATAAAATACTCAAGAATACAATTCCCCAAGGAGGTGAAAGATCTGTACACTAAAAACTGTAAGATATTGATAGACAAAAATGGAAGACAACCCAAATAAATGGAAAAATATCCCCTAAGCATGGACTGGAAGAGGTAATATTGTTAAAATGCCCATACCCCCCCAAACACTTAATAGATTCCATGCAATCTCTATCAAAATTCTAATGTCATTTTTCACAGAAATAAAATTTAAAATTCCTAAACATCGTATGGAACCACAAAAGATTTCTAATGGAAAAAGCAATCTTGAACGGGAAGAGTAAAACAAATGGCATCACACGTACCCATTTCAAATTATTTATGTAGTTATAGTAATCAAAATGAAATGATACTGATGTAAGAAAAAAAAAAGACAGACACACAGGCAAATGGAACAAAATAGAGAGCCTAGAAATAAATCCATGTGTACACAATCAACTAATACACAATGGGGCAAAGTTAGTCTTTTCAATAAATGGTTTTGTGAAAACTGGGTATCAAAATGCTAAAGAGTGAAATCGGACCTTTATCTTACATCATACATAAAATTGAGTCTAAATGGATTAAAGACTTAAAAGTAAGACCTGGAATCCTAAAACTCCTAATAGAAAACACAGGGAGAAGAAAGCTCCTTGATATTGGTCTTGGCAATAATCTCTCTCTCTCTCTCTTTTTTTTATTTTTTGGAATTGTTACCAAAAGCACAGTCAACAAAAGAAAAAACAAACAAGTGAGCCTATCTCAAACAAAAAAATCTTTCTGCACAGCAAAAGAATCCTGAAAACAAAAGGTAAGCTGTGGAATATTAAAAAATATTTCTGAACTGTATATCTGGAAGGGAGCTAATATCCACATTTTACAAGAAAATCAGACAATTCAGTAACAAAATAAATGAGAACAAGCAAAAAAAAACCCCTAAATAATCCAATAATCCAATTATTTATGAGCAAAGAACCTAATTAGGAGCCTCTAGATGAGTCAGATATTTTTCTGAAGAATACATCCAAGTGGTCAAGACGTGTAAAAATAATTAATATGAAATGTAGGTCAATGGGTACAAGCTTTCACTTATAAAATAAATAAATCCTGGAGGTCTGATACACAGCATGGTGACTACAATTAATAATAATGTACCTTATACTCGGAATTTGGTAAGAGAGTAAGTCATGTGTGTTCTTACCACACACACGCAAAGTATAACTATGTGAGGGGCGCCTGGGTGACTCAGTCCTTTAAGCACCCAATTCTTGATTTTGGGTCAGATCATGATCACAGGGTTTGTGAGGTCGAGCTCTGTGACACGCTGACAGAGCTGAGCCTTCTTAGGATTCTCTGTCTCTTCTCTCTGGCCTTCCCCCAGCTCATGCTCTCTCTTCCCCCCCCTCTCAAAATAAATAAATAAACATTAAAAAAAAGAATATGTGAGGTAACAGTTATCTTAATTAGCCTGCTTGTGGTGATCATTTTCAATATATACATATACCAAAACATAATGTACATCTTTAGTATGTATAATTGTTTTTTTGGTCAATCATACTTCAATAAAACATGAAAAAAAAAAAGTAGGTAAATAGGATACATACTAAAAAGTTTTATGGGCACTGTCTTTTCAAGTGGGCCCCACACCCAACGTGAAGCTTGAATTCACGACCTTGAGATCAAGGCCTGAGCTGAGACTAAGAGTCAGACACTTAATTGACTAAGCCACCCAGGCACCCTTGAGTTATGGTCTTTAAATAAGGGAGTGAATATGAAATATTTTTAAAACTCTAAAGTACTGTTTGGAATCATCACTTCTCCCTTCCTAGAGTTTTTTTTTTTCCCCTCAGTAATCTCCTCTTTCAAGAATCACCAATTATATTATATATATTATACATCCATCGTTTCCGCTTCTGAAACACTGCACATGGCCTATTGCAGCTTTCTTACATAGAAATTACATGAGGCATCATGAACGTTGAGTCCCAGAATTCTCCCAGGGCTTACACTTTCCCTTTGTTTCCTCTGGATACCAGGCTGGGCTAGAAAACCATGCCATCTTTTCCCCAGTCAAAACCACTAATTTGCATGTCTAGCTAACGGGCCACGCCTGTTCTAGCTGCCAGTAGAGAAAATTTAGGCAACAATCTTTGACAAAGTTGTTGCTACTACTGGAGTCTTTGTTTGTTTTGTTTTGCTGTTCCTTTGTCTATTTGTTTTATCATAACAGGGAAGGAAGCCTTAGCTTAAATTTCTGACATAACACAGTTTCAAATTGTAGCGGTCCAGAGTTTGAGGAGACCTCAGGGAAAATCGAGAAAATGGAAGCAATCTCCCAAATCTGGCAGGTTACCACCTTTACTGCGATGGATCAACTGGAATTACCAAGGAACTGCCAAAATGAAACAGAAAAATCCCATCATTTTTCTGATACAGGTTTTGTGTGGAAAACAGAGGAAAAAGTTTTATGTAGCTCCCCCTGGTGGTGTATTCTTAAAATGTAACACCACCTATAGTTTTAGCGCAATTTCTCTTTTGCATCGCTGTGCACCTACTTGCCCATCCTAAATAAAAATTAACTCTGAAATTATATTACAATTCTTTGCAATCTGATACTCCTGGGAAAGTGTCAGACATCAAGGCACTTGGCGTAACAGATAATATATAGTACAGCAAAAAGCAGTTTCAAAAATTAATTTTCATGACACTGGCTAGGAATTCCAAGAATTTTTGGTGCCTGAGGCACAGATATAATTTGAAACAATAAATGCTATTTATTAGTTAATATTTATTTATGCCTGAGTCAAACTGTGGAATGCTTTATTAGATTTTTTTTTACTCAGTAAGCCAGGATGATCTAACACAAATTTTGAATTGAAATGTCTTGCTATTTGTTTTTAATTGATAAATCTGGCTGCAGTTTGGGGAATGAGGGAGAGTGGGAAGCAGGGAAAATTAATGACAGAGGAGCCTGTGATCAAAGGCTTGTAGGTAAAAGATTGTAAGAAAAGAACGTGAACTAGGGCAGTAGCAAAAAAACAAAAACAAAAACAAAAAACCAGAATGCCCAGATTCTGGTGACATTTCTGGAATACAGTCTGTGGGGTTTGGCCGTGGAGTCAATGTAACTGGCAGAGTAGTGGAGGATACAAGCTTCATGTCCTTGAATTTTCCATTGAATTTCAAACCATGTTAGTACCTTTCTGCAGTTGTGCATACCCATGTCTTTCTTCCTTGAAGCCGTGATGAAATTCATGTCTAGTCTGGATCAGACTGAGAGAAGGTGACATGTATGGATGAGTCTGCCTAATTATTTAACCTGAAAAACCAAAACATTTAGATTCACTTAAACTGATGTTTGAGGACAGGCCATAAAACCAGGGCTGTTACCTGATGTGAAATTAGGGAAGATAAGGAAGGTAGTGAAGGTAAATGAAGATTGCGCATGTCCTTTCTACTCTACTTTGCTTATATAACATAACATCTTTATTTATTTATAGCTTTACAGTTCACATCTTCTATACCAGGCATTTTTCTAGGCACTTAGGATTTAAATGAAAAGAAGAAGAAATCCTCATTGTCAATAATTTTACTATCTGGTGGTTGAAATAGGCAAGTAAGCAAGCAATTCTAAGACACTGTGATTAATATAATTTTTATATAAAATGAAAGGTTACTCATGAAGTCACGATAGGACAAAGGAGGGGGCAAATCCTAGACATGGAAAGTTCTGGAAGGCTCTCTAAAAGTGGTAAATCTGAAGTCAAACAGAGAATGAGTAAGCAATTCCTGATGGAAGTAGGAAATGACTATCCTTCCAAGCAGCAGAGGAAAAGAGCCAGTGAAAAGTTCTAGAGAATTAGGAGTATATCAGTATGCCTGAATTAAAACAGAGAGAGAGAGAGAGAGAGAGAGAGAGAGAGAAGTAGTTTGGGAGAAAGGGGCTTAGTAAGAGATGAATTTTCAGAAATGACTAGGGACTAGATCACGTGAAATATGCATTTACTCAGAGTTGGGACAGGAGAAAGGGTATTCCTCCACTCCTAATCCCTATCTTATTGTTAAGGAGTTAGATATGCGTCTTAGCATTTAAATAATATCCTTTTTTGTTGGCACATGTGGGTCCATCTTCACCTATTGGGGTTTCTCCAAACCAAAAGACTCAGTATCAGCAATTTGTTCCTAAGAGAAGAAAATCTTTCTGTTACCACAGGCCGTGCTATGCTTGAGCCATACACGAAGGCTGCCTGCATGTGGTCTTATAGGAGGCAATGCAAATCTAGTGTCTAGACAGAGAAAAGAATCAGAGGCTGGTATTTTGTTTGAGATGTGACTAATCCACAATCAAGCAGCAGTTGTTTCCTGTAAATGAGTTTTAAATATTATTTCCAAACCAGAGACAGCCTCTCAAACTATAACCCCCCACCTCAAACATATGCTTAGTTGGAAAGGTTCTGCATAAACTCTCCTCAGACCTAAAAGAAGAAATCGATCGTAAAGTCACCTTTGGGCTGGGGTCCAAAGCAAAATGAGAAATTATGGAATAGATTCCCACGGTCCTAAGAAACAATGATGTCCTACAAAGGAATTGTGAGGTTGAGGTTATTTATATCACTTTAAGATAAGATTATGTGGAGAAATAATACATGTGTATTCTTTATCTCTTTTTGCTTTCTCTGAAGGATGAGAGGGGTTACAGAGATACACCTTCTAGGGCAAAAACAGATGTGTCAAGCCTTATGTGTTGGGAGCCATTCTGAGCCCACTAGTCGAGAAAACTCCTAGTGAGGTTAAAGCAAGTTTGCATGGTCTCTTCCCAATCAGATGATGACTGATATCCACCCCCACTCGATTATTTCTGCTTGAGCACTGACCCCTAGGGTACCTTGTTGATCAATATCGAGAGTGACTTGTCCCCTTATTCTGGCCCTGGTATGATGATTGCACCTTGTGAAGGAGCTTATTGTGGGAACTTCTTCTTTTGATTATGGGAACAGACATCATGTCTCCAGAAGGTCCTGTTTCCCTCCATACTTTCCCTTGAGCTATGAACAGGCTAATGACCCTTAGTCATAAAAGACTGACCTTTACATGTATAATTCTGTTTCTACCGTTGCGTTAGTCCAAGATGTTCATACAGCTCAACATGTAAATCAACTAACCAAAAATGTCTTTCATGCCCTAGCTATTCTAGAAATCATAAAAGTAGACACAAAGGTAAATGCACTCAAAGAGGCTATTCTATGTATTGGAAATAAGCTAAACTCTTTAAAGGTATGGTTGGCTCTCTGGTGCCATAAAGCATATAACTGGAAAATCAAGTCTTGCCAAGAGACAAAGAGCCTAACTTAGAGAGAAGGAACAGATAAGGGCAGAAGATAAGTTAGTACATACACCTTTGCTAACTGATGGTGTATAGCAGCCCCTTCCCTAAGGCCTACTTTCCACAAACACCTTCCCTTACCCTGGCCGCTGTGATGAAGATGGATAAGAGTATCTACAAACCTATGACTTAATCTTAGCATTATTAAAATGTGAACACCTTGTTATTTTCTTAGTTACTCAACTTCACTATAATTGGGGCTGTTCTGCAAGAAGACTTCTGTAAAACCTGTTTCTGTACATTTTCCAAAAACATCTTATCACAAAGAACTATCCATTATAAAAATTCCATTTCATGATGCCATGTTAACATTTGACCTATAAATAAAGACACCAAAACCGACAGGACGGAGATGCCTGCCTGGTGATCGGAAAGGATCTCGGGGCTCTCTCACTCTCTCTCGCCGACACCGTCCATCCTTCAGGGACCCCTGGACCTGTCCGAGCCAGCACGGCCTCCGACACTTATGGACACTCAGTGGGGATAATGTGAAGTGGAGTGAGTGTGTATGTATGTTTCAGGGAGCAGGCACTTGAAAAACATCTTGTGGATCATGTTAAGAAGTCCAAGGTATGCTAACAAGTTCAGACTTTACATCCAGATGGCATTGAAGAAGCATCACAGTGTTTTAAGCAAGGAAATGGCATGATCATATTTATACTGTGTAAATCACAGTAAAGCTGTCATGAGAATAAACTGGAGGAAAACATAGTGAAGGGAAGAAGTCCAGTTAGAAACATGTGCCACAGTCTAGGCACAACATGGCGATTGATCTAGTCTGGTAGGAGAGTGGAGGTTAATAGGTGGCCAGATTCAAGTGATTTGAAGGACACTCAAGCAACAAGACTCGGAAATAGACATCATCAGTGGTGATGAACAACAGGTTCGAGAAGAAGGTCTTGCCTCAAATTTTTGTGAATATGTGCTACTGCTTGCCTGAGGCCTTTTTTTCCCCGATGATGGGGGCATACTGGCTCTACACTCAGGGAAAAGGGGAAGTGCCATAGTTATGGTCCCAGAAACAGCTATCAAGCCTGCTTCCAGAAGCCCGGTATCTGACGATTTGATCTAAGGCCTGATCATCTTTTCTCCGCTAAGTACTCCTTTGAGAAATCTAATCTGCTCTCCCATTGAATGCTGGATTTCTTTTAGATTATGCCACTTACGCTAGATAAAATTTAAATATTTGTCCAAATTGCATTAAATAATGTTTTGTTTAGGGGTGTCTGGGTGGCTCAGTCAGAAGCGTCCGACTTCGCTCAGGTCATGATCTTGCATTCTGCAAGTTTGAGCCTCGCATCTGGCTCTGTGCTGACAGTTCAGAGCTAGGAGCCTGCTTTGGATTCTGTGTCTCCCTCTCACTCTGCCCCTGACCTGATCGTGAACTGTCTACCTCTCAAAAATAAATAAGCATTAAAAAAAACTTTTAAAAATAATAATTTCTTTAATGAGTGGATGTTAACTAGACCTATGGTAATGATCACTTTTCAGTATATATTATTAAATTATGTTGTACATCTGAAACTAATATCATGCTATATACTCAATCAAAAACAAAACCACCGAGGGGCGCCTGGGTGGTTTGATTGGTTAAGCATCTGACCTTGGTTCAGTTCATGATCACAAGGTTCATAAGTCCAAGCCCAGTGTTGGGCTCTGTTCTGACAGCTCAGAGCCTGGAGCCTGCTTCAGATTCTGTCACTCTCTCTCTCTCTGCCCCTCCCCTGCTATGCTCTGTCTTTTTCTCTCTCTCAAAAAATAAATAAACAGTAAAAATTAAAAAAAAAAAACACTGGAACACACAGGATTATTTCTGTTGTCGTTTTATATAAAAATATGATCATGTCACGTACACATCTCCTCTGACTTATTTAACTTCAAGCCTTCACTGATCAACTAGTTTTAATCATCTTTTTTAATGGCTATATAATATTCCACGACATGGATGTACCACCATGTGTTCATTCATTGTCCCATTAAGAAACATTCTCTTTGTTTTTCAGGGTTTTAAAAAATATTTACTTTTTTTTTTATTTTTTAGGAGAGTGCAAGTTGGGGAGAGGCAGAGAGAGGGGGACAGAGGATCTGAAGCAGGCTCTGTGTCGGTAGGCTGACAGCAGCAAGCCCAATGTGGGGCTCTAACACACGAACCAGGAGATCATGACCTGAACCAAATTTGGATGCTCAACCCACTGAGCCAACCAGGAGCCCATTTTTCAATTTTGATTTATTTCATTTCACTGCTATGACTAATGCTACAATAAATATTCTTATACATAAACTGCCCAAACAATATTTTTGATACCTTTTTTAACTTTTTATTTCATTTAGATAGCATTAAATCTGGTACTGTGGGTTGAGTTGTGTCTCCTAAAATGTATGAATTGAAGGCTTAACCCATAATGTGACTGTACTTACTGATGGAGCCTTTAGGGGGTAATTAAGATTAAATGAGATCATAGAGTGGGTCCCTAATCCTAGAGAGATGGTGTTCTTGTAAGAAGAGGAAGAAACACTCTTTTCTCTGCCCCACTGTTTTCCTCCCCATTTTTCTTTCTCTCTTTCTCACCACATGCTCACAGAAGAAAGGCCAGGTGAGTGCACCGTGAGAAAATGGCAATCTACAAGCCAGAAAGAGAGATTTCACCAGAAATGGAATCAGCCAGCACCTTAATCTGAGACTGCCAGCCCCCAGAACTGGGAGAAAATAAATATCTGTTGTTTAAGCCACCTGGTTTATGGTATCTCATTATGGCAACCCGAGCTGATTACTATGAGTACATTCATTTTTTTAATGTTCTTATTGTTTATTTTCAAGCTCCTCTTTCCTATTTTTTAAATTTTATTTTGTTTTTTCAAAACATCCTTTCTTAAGAGAATAGATTCTGGACCCGGACTGTCTTTCACTTTGGTCAAATTCCTTAAGTTTATTTGATTCAACTTTCTCAAATGCAAAAAGGGAACAATATTAACCCTTATTTCCTCGTAGGATTGTTGTGAAGATTCAATACATTAATAGTCTTTTAAACCTACATGGATTTCTAAAATTATTGTTATAAAATTTCTATCTTATTCTTTTATGTCTTTTAAATGAAACAACCATCGTTTTCACCAAATTAAATCGAACTTTTCTATTTCTCTCTTATTCTCTCTAACATAGCTCTTTCCCCTCCTTTGAAAGACACTCCCCCTTTCTAATTTCTTCGTGCCACAGCCTCCTTTCCCCTGGTAGATAGAGCTTCACACACTCATCGTTATTCTTCCTCATAAAGGGTAGTCAAACAGACCATCTATTGAGTTTCCCACCAGATCAATTGACAATTGATTCCATTTGGTCACTAGGCAACATATTTTAGGAAAAGAATGTTGTGAATACTGTTTTTGCCTTGATCCTCCAGGAACAAAAATTCTCCAAATCATCTTCTGCTTTGTTCTGGGATCTATGTGAGCTTAAAATAGCTTTCGCATCGTCTGCCTTCGCTTGCCCCTTCGTCATGACATAAATTCTTTCTAAGTATAGAATCTGTAGCAAGATCCTGTTGATAGAAGAAACGCATTTATATGTTTAGAAACAATACCGAGAAAGAATGTTTGGACAGAATATCAAGGACGACAGGTTGCCAAAATAAACAAATAAAAAAGGAAGGAAGAAAAGAAAACTGGCTTGAGCTGAAACACCCTGGCAACAGTTTCTCAGTACCAGTTCGCGCTTCGGATTCTCATCATCCTTTGTAGAACGGGGGGCATTCGTTAGGCTCTTTTGCCACAATGGCCACTAGGGGGCACTGTCTATCAGCCATGAGGGAGGTAAACAGAGAGTCCCTAATTTGGGGAAAGGACTGAGGTGAAATTCGACAGTAGGGTCAGACAGCATCCGGGGAAACTAAGGTATAACTAACCGGCTCAAGGCAAACTTTTGCTGCAACCAAGAGTGAAGTTTAAAAAAGTCTTGTTAAAATGTGGTGGGTGTTCATCCCAGATTTTATTCTCCTCCCACTCACTCTGAACATAGACGTTGTAATTGACTTGCAGCTTTATCGCTGCATGTGCCTCAAATTATATCATCAGTGTGTTGCCCAACATTTTGGTACAAATTGCGTTTCCGAAATTCCAAATCTGTTTAAATGAGGATGGGTGGTTTCACTATTGAAAGATGGCATAGGTAGGTATTTTTAAAATGGGAAAACTTCATTTAGGAAAGCAAAATATTACTTTAACGTTTGAACACACCTGCAAATTCCTTATTAGGTTGATTTAAAGTGTGACACATTGCTAAGCTACTTGAGGCTTGATTCATTAGACCTACATACTATCCAATTAGACCACTGGCAAAGCATGAATTCAATTTCCAAATCCCTAAGCAGTCATTTAGCACATCCACTGATTCTGCTCATGGGCCACTGATGCTTCCTGCGAGCGCCTTGAAACTGTACATCTGTGATCGCCAGCAACTTGTTACGTTTCAGTTCTACCCTCTCCTCACCTACCTCGGAATGCTCAGATTTCAAGACCACGAGGGGCATCTGATGAAAGCATGTTAATGTGTGTATGTGTGGTTTGTCTATGTAAACAGCTTTCCATGTTATCGTTTGTCCCTGGCAACTCAGTGGCAAGTAGTGGTTTTATGTTTGGTGTGGCTGAATGGGTATTGAGTTCATTTGCCTGTGTGACAAAGGGCATCAAGCAGGTGTGCTCACCTCATGTATCACAGAAATTTTCAGCTGACTTTCAGCGCTGTGGTCTCCTGCCTTGTCTCTAATAACAGACTGTTTCTCCTCAGCATCCTTTACTTTCTTTTTTTGCTGATGTTAGAACCGTCGCATGCCCAGGGGACAGACCTGAGACCTATTTCCTTCTATGTCTGCCTTATTTCCTTGGTGATCTCCTCCAGCTTCACCTAGAGGCTAACAATTGACAACGTTTATATCTCGAGGCTATTCCTCTCCCGTATATTCCAAATTCTTATGTCCAAATGCCTACTTGACATGTCCACTTGAGTGGCCAATAAATACCTCAAGCTTACGTCCAAAATGAAACTGCTGATCTTTCCTCCAAAACGTCATTCGTGTCTAAGTTTAAAGCAACTTCCCGCTCCTCAGGTCTCTTTATATCTCTCCCTTAAGTTATATTTATGTAACTGAATTCATATATTATATTTATCCATAAATTATATTTACAGACATTTGTGCTTACAAAATACTTTCAAAGATAATTTGTTCATTTGAGCCTCACACTTCTCCACCTAGATAAGTAGAAAAAGAACAAGATATTGGGTCTCTAGGGGGTTAGGTAATTTATTCATGGTCACACTGTGGAGTTGAACCTTAAATTCACATCATTAGATTAAGTCCCAGATTAAGACCTTTGCTAGTCTTAGAATGAGTGTTGGGGGCTCCTGGGTGGCTCAGTCAGTTAAGCATCCAACTGGTTCAGCTCATGATCTCACGGTTCATGGGTTTGAGTCCTGTGTTGGGCTCTCCGCTGTCAGCACAGACCCTGCTTTGGATCCTCTGCCCTCCTCTCACTCTGCCCCTCCCTGGCTCGCATTCTCTCTCTCTCTCTCTCAAAAATAAATAAACATGAAAAAAAGAACTAGTTCTGAACACCAAGTCCACTGGCCCATTGCAAAGTGAGAATATGAGCACCAAAGTGGTTTTTCACAAGTCCTAAAGTATTTCATTTACAGAAATGTCTTTTCTTCATAGATGTATCCTTTGCAGTATCTGATGTCATAGTGTCCTCTATTTTATGACAATAGTGATAATATCCATACATGTCTTAATAAGGCAAAATAAAAAATTAATTCCTATTTGACAAATTTTATGATCTATTGTACGCAGTGTCAAGGAATTGCTGAGTACACGCTCATGTCTCAGGTCACAAGGTGTAGGGAGCAAATTGCAATTCTCACTAACATTTTTTTCTTCTCGCCTATTCTTGGGTCTTAGAGTCTGCTTATTTTTATATTTATGTAATGCAAATTAATAACTCTAAAATAGGAAGGCCTAAAGGGACACTTTCTGTATGCGTGCCTCATGCATGAAGCTCCTTTCTGGCTCTCTGCTTCCACTCAGGAATTGTGATAATAATAATTTGGAAAGTGTAAAAAGAAATCATATTACTTTACGGTGAACAGTGGTGTTCATATTACTAAAAAGTTCAAAGGCATTGATGATGACATTTAGGAAAATTGTGTCTGAATCCTATTAAAATGCTGTTGATTACATGCATTTATCGATCTCTTTCTCCCAGATCCTGCTGAAATGATGGAGCAGATATACAGACACATACAGCAATTTGAGTAACTGGAGAAAAATACCACCACCTGATTAGAGCAGTGAAGAATTTCTGGAAGAGTAGGCTCATTCACTTATTCAACAACCATTTATTGAGGGCTTATTAAATGCCATGCAGTCTTCTAGATAATGGAAATATGGCAGTGAGTAAGATGTTAAATGTCCTTGTTTTCATAAAGCTTTCCCTATTGAAAGGCAAATCAGGCAATGTTTTTAAAAAAGGAATTTGTCAGATTGAGGTAACTGCGACTCAAATCATTAAGATAAGTTAATATGATAGAGAAATTACTGAGTGGCTGCTCTAATTTGGATGATTATGAAAGAGCTCTTTGAGAAGCTGATATGTGAGTTGAGAGCTGATCAAGAAGGAACTAGCTGTTTAAAGACCATGGAGAGAGCACTCCGGCGAGAGAGAAGAGCTTGTGCAAAGTCCCCAAGACAGGAGTAATCTTCTCATGTCTGAGAATCTAAAAGAAGGTAAGAGTATCGAAGGTCAAAAAGCAGGCCATAGAGGGAAGCAGAGGTTAGATCATGCCACGTTTTATAGACCAGAGAGGAGTTTGGGTTATTATTCTTAGTAGGATGGGAAGCCATTGGACAAACATAGGCGGCAAAAGCAGCATGATGTGATATGTGATTTTAAAAGCCTGCTCTGATTAAATTTTGGAAAATGAATTGTAGGAGGTGGTATATAGATTTGGATAATGTTAGCTGTAATTACAGAAAACCTAAACCTAACCTAAGAAATATTAGGGGCACCTGGGTGTCTCAGTCGGTTGAGAGCCTGACTTTGGCCCAGGTCATGGTCTCACCGTTGGTGAATTCGAGCCTCACATAGGGCTCTCTGTTGTCAGCCTGTCAGCACATAACCTGCATCAGATCCACTGTCCCCCTCTCTTTGCCCCTCCCCCACTTGCACTGTCCTCAAAAAAAAATGTTAAAATATAAACCCATAATGTAAAAAAACTCCATCAATAGGACATCTTCAGCATTGTCTATCATTGCCTCAGCAATAACATCAAGGATTAGAGCCCTTTTATCTTTTCATTTTGACATCACTGGTGTGTTGGCTCTATTTCTGTGGTGTCTCCCTCTATCAGTTGCCAGGTAGCTTCAGTGGTACCAGAAAGCAAGTGCAGACACGGCAGTGAAAGAAGGAAGAAACTTCCAGTGAAAGATGGATAAACCATCTCTCAGATCTGCCTTTACATTCATGGCTGTAAAGATTTCCAGTGGAGTGAAAACACCTTTGCTTGCTCCCCAAATTTGCCAGTCAGAATTTCCAATTCATAGATGAAAGAATCAAATAACTAAGTTTCAAGTTCTTAATTTAAGAACCAGAAGAGAGTGAGGTGTAATTCATGCCCTTAAAGAAATTTTTGAGGATATTGCATTCAGAGAAATGAACAGGTGTTTGTTTTTTTTTTAAAGAACAATTAGACTCCAAAAATAAAAGCCCCATTGCAGAAGCAAGAAGCAGATGGAGTAAAATCACAGAATCAACACAGCTGATGATGAAACTTCTAAGCTAGAAGATAGAGTCAACAAAAACAGTGCATCGTTGTTGTGAGCCCCTAAAGTATTTATAAAATATCATAAATTCAAAAGTGAAAAATAAAGTTGATTAACAAAAAGGACAGCCAAGGACCATCTATCTGAAAAGTATTTTAAGAAAAAACTTTTTTAAGAAAAAAGACAATTAGAAAGCAAAAGTATGTGTAAAGAGGAATTGAAAACTAGTATTCCAGCTAACTCCACTTACAGCATCCATGCTGGTCATCTTTCTGGGAAGGGCTGATTCTTTACTGAATGATGATAGCACCATATATGGAAATAGGATGGATTGAGTCCAAAACAGGATTTAGAAGATAGAGATTTTGCTGTAAGTACATTAATTAGAAATTGGAAATTTTTAGAGAAATCAACCATGCTTTCAACTCAACAAGGAGATGAACAAATCACAATGAAAGACAAAAATTTCATGGGATCAAGCCTCACCTCGGGCTCTGTGCTGACAGCATGGAGCCTGCTTTGGATTCTCTCACTCTCTCTGCCCCTTCTCCACTTGTGTGCATGCCCTCTCTCTCCCTCCCTCCCTCTCTCTTTCTCAAAATAAACAAATAAAATAAACTTTAAAAATATATAACATACATCCATAGACATACATAAACATACGGACAGAGACCTTATAACTTTCATTAAAAAATTTTATCCATGAATCACGCACAGCAATGCATAACTCACTAGTTTATAAATAACTCTTGAATCCAAATTATGTCAAGTTAATGTTACCTATTCCCATTGCTAAAGCTCTTTATTATTATTTGTGGAGAAGACTTTTAAGATTTGCAAGGAGTTCATGGAGGTTGTGGGGTGCATTTGGGGCAAGGGGGCTTCTAAGCAGTTTGTATTTTAAAAAGCTTCTTTCCCCCATTTATTTTACTTGGTCTTGGCGGGCGGTGTTTTAGTTATCTCTTGGGGTATGTGCCTTTTGAAGACATGCTAAGATTTACATTTTAAAGCAACAGAGAAATAATGAAAGTGTTTCTCCTAAGAGTTTTGAGGTATTATTATTGGCTCTATTATCGGAAGTCTTGGGTAATTACTATCTAAAACTATCGTTTGTATTACTGGTCAGAAGGCATGGGAAGCTTTGTTTCACTGTCAGTCACCACAACACACTCCCTTTGGTTCTCCTCACTTTCCCAGAGATTCTACCTTTTAGTGTCCCAATCAGGCTTTGTCACAAGCCCCTGGATCTTAATCGGTGGAAGTTCATGCATTCTTATTTATGCAAATTGGCATGCTAAGCCCTCTAACATATTATCCTGCTCTCCCACCTTGTCCGGTCACCTGGAAGTTTGCAGTGTGGTAGGCACTTCCTTCTTTCTCTCTCTCCTTTTTTTTTTTTTTTTTTTTGAAAAAATTTTTAATGTTTTTATTATTTACTTTTGAGAGAGAGACAGCATGAGCAGAAGAGGGACAGAATGAGAGGGAGACGCAGAATCCAAAGACAGGCTCCAGGCTCTGAGCTAGCTGTCAGCACAGAGCCAGATATGGGGCTCGAACCCACAAACTGTGAGATCATGACCTGAGCCGGAGCTGGACGCTCAACTGACTGAGCCACCCAGGCACCCTGGCACTTCCTTCTCTAACCCCGGTTCATCTTACAACTTTTGAGCTTCCGCCTCTAGTTGGACATTGGTAGCCAGCCAACCTGCCCACATTAGAGGCCATCCCATTGTGGCAGCCATTTGTTTCCCTTTTTTGCTGTGGATGGTGTGCTATAAACAATTCATCAAACAACTACGTTAGACCAGCCAACCTTTTGGGGTGTCCCATATGAAATATGGGTCACCTTGTCCCATGTAGAAGTTGATGTCCAACCTGGAGTTTTCCCTGCAGATGGCTCCTTCCCAAGACCTGTTTCTCCTGGCTGACTTGCCAATTATTGGCTTGCAACTTTAGAAGTTTCCTAGGTGAAATCTGAACTGGCCCCCATCCATGGAGGACAAGGAGAAACCAAAGGAAAATGAAGACCACTCTAGTCTGGTAGGTGGAAGTTTTAATAAG
The DNA here is from genome assembly GCF_003009895.1 of Hyaena hyaena. Taxonomy (NCBI): domain Eukaryota; kingdom Metazoa; phylum Chordata; class Mammalia; order Carnivora; family Hyaenidae; genus Hyaena; species Hyaena hyaena. The sequence continues at coordinate 3,340,949 of NW_024080716.1, forward strand.
CAAGGGAACTTACAAACAACACTTGTCTTGGGTGGTCACAAGACAAATAAGTGTGTACCAACCCGCCAGAATCTTGAAAGTTTATATAGAAGCTTTAACAGGGTTCAGTCTCATATAAAGTCCGGATAGTCTCAACAGCACATTACTCTTTCGAGGTTGCAACCTTGAAATGGTTCCAGTTATGGGAACAGTGGGCAGGGCATACATTCCAAAGACAGGGGAGGGGAGGTAAGGAGACTCTGGTTGCCCAAGTCCAGTTGATGGGTTAACCTGTGGTCATGCCCTCTTGAAGATCTCCTCCAATAGTGATAGAAATGTAAATCAGAATGGGATAAAATATAAACAAATATGTCATTAACAAATTAATTTGATCAGGAAGAAAAAATGTCTACTCAAACTATATTGTGGGTTCATTTTTAAAGGGTGCAAATTGGACATGTGGAACCTGACCAGACTTGAGAGTGGATATAGGTCATAGCTGGTGTGAAAAGCACAAAATGCTCATCTAAGCTATGATCTCATCTAAGCTTAGGTACTACTCGCTATTCTCAGTGCTTTTCATGTGCTAACTCATATAATCTGCAAAGCAGCCCTGTGATATTGATGCTAATTTTATCTTGATTTTAAGGAAGATAAAACTGAGGCACAGAGAAGTTAATGAATGTACTCAGTCACCAAGTTAGTGAGAGAACTCCGATTTAGATTCAGGAAGTTTGGATTCCAATCTCCTGAATCTTTAAAATATGTTGTTTCTTGGGGTACCTGGGTAGCTCCGTCGGTTAAGCATCCAAATTCAGCTGAGGTCATGATCTCATGGCTCATGAGTTCGAGTCCTGCATCGGGCTCTGTGCTGACGGCTCAGAGCCTGGAGACTGCTTTGGATTCTGTGTCTCTCTCTTTCTCTGCCTCTTCCCCACTCACACTTTGTCTTTCAAAAATAAATAAACATTAAAAATTTTTTAAATATGTTGTTTCTTATTAAATTTCTACATGAAAGTACCTAATCCATAGTAGGAAGAAAAACTAATAAATGAGAGGCAGTGACATGTAGTGGAAAGAATGTTACACTAAGATTGTAGACTTTGGATTCCTAGTCCTGATATACCTCTATATAATTCTGAGTGAATCCTTTAGTGGCTGTTCCTCACCTATGTAATGAAAATTGATTCAATGCTCTTTATTTGTTTCATTCTTAGACCTTTCACAAATCACCTTCAAACATCTATGTTCTCATCTAAGCTTTATAGAATAGTGGTGATCCCCCCACCTGCATCCCATTTCTCTGTGACACTGACAAGAAGGATCCTTGGACTCCAAAACCAATGTCTTTTCCTATTATACCTGGATGATCCATTTTATCTACACAAACGCATTTTCTGAACTCTAACATAATATGCCAATATTAACTTTTATAATTAATGTGGCATGCAGAGATGAATTGGTAATGCTTTCAGCAGACGGAGGTAGCAAAAAAAAAAGAAAAAGATAATTTTGGAATTGATTTTAAGAAGCCAAATTAGTTTATGTGAAATTCACATGCATTCTTAATTTATTTTGTTTAAATCCCGAGACAAATGCTAAACTGATGGAAAAAATATGCTGCTTCTCTGTGCTTCAGTAAATTCCTTATTTTGTAACATGAAATGATAAATGTTTGAACAGCTGCAATTATGAAGTTAAGAGACCATACAACACACACACACACACACACACACACACACGCACACTCACACACACAGACTTCTTTTTCCTTCAGGGCTATGGATTGGAACTGTGCCACAGAAAAGTAATCCATGAGTGACATAAATATATTTTCATTCATTTTGCTGAATCCATTGCTTGACATAACTTTCTCTGTGGGAGGTTTACCTCAAGAATAAAAGAAAAGAAAAAAATGTGAACAAACCAGCTTCACGATTTATTGTCTTAGAATAGTATCTGAGATATTGTTCTCCTTTACATACGAGTGAAATAGTTTTGCAACAATGGAGGTCTAATGGGAAGGGGCCGGGGATAGAACTCAGCTGTGACCTTGGTCATTGAACAAATCTTTAGTCTCTATTTTATCTTTGTATACTTAAGAAGCATGAATAGGAGTATTTGTTATTTCTTATTTAATTTCTTTTTTAAGCACTTGTGCTCTAAATATATACTATTATGTAGAGGTGAGCCTGTGTGTCTACTTAATCCATATGCACTCACTTTAAATCCTTTTATTGGTTATATACTTGAAATCCGAGAACTCGATACTCTGTTGGCATTCTGGGGAACTCACATGCAAACCTACAATATGGCTTAACTTCCCTGTTGTCTGCTAGAAATAGATGAAGAGACTTGAATCTGCCCCTTCTATTTACTGAGATATACGTAGATCATATAATATCATACTGAGAATCCTAGAATGTCAGATTCAGAAGGGGTCATAGAGCTCAGCAACACATCTCTCAGGGGAACCAGAGCCATTATAGGTATCACTTGGATTGGAGAAAGGATTTACAGTAGGGATTAGACCTTACCCAAATGTAAGAGGAAGGGAAGAAGTGACAATCTACAGGAGAGTTGGAAGATCCATGAAAATATCACTGACAAATCCAGTTTAAGCACTGATGTGAGAGGACAAACAGAAGCTTTCTTGGAAATACAGATATCAAACACATTTAGTCTGTGAATCAGATCCACATGGGGGGAAGATCCTGAGAGGTGGAATGGAAATCTCTACCTCTCGGGAAGCTATGCCTCTGTAAGACTTCAGCCAAATCCTTGCTAGTGGGCCTGGGCCGTGGGGCTGGCAGTGGGGAAGGTGAGCTATAAACAGAGTGGAAGTGATGTAAGCTGGGATCTACTGGATACCTCTACCTCTGCTCAGCACCATCCCAGACTGAGACAACCTTCCCAAAGTAATGACATCTGTTTTACTCTGACCTTCCAAATCTCAGGCAAGTTCCTCCTTTGTCAACCGTAGTGTGAGACCATCAAGAGAAACAGATTCTGGGAAACATGTTCTGAGCCTTAGTCAAGTTGACAAAGTACAGTCCAGCATGGTGTCCAATGTTCCAGTTTTGCAGACAAGAACTCTGCCGCTCTGAGGCAAGCGACCCAACCAAGTTTGATGACTCAGGTAGTGACAGAATCAGAACTAGATTCAAGGTCTCTTTATTGCTGGGGTAACCTTTTTATTACATCTTTTATCTAGTTTATATCTAGTTATGTCCTACATGACCATAATTATTTGAATGTGGACTAAAATCTGTATATAGGTCATTCATCAAATATTTATATTAGAATTAATATATAACTTATTTATGAACATTAATATAATTGAGGGGGTTTTTTTGTTGTTAACATTTTAAGGAAGTTTGCATCGTGTTCTTCAGTATTAGGAAAAGGGCACTTTGCATATAAGTACTAAACAATGAAGTCATCATATGACTATTTGAAAGATTTTTCAAACAAACTATATTTCACAAAAATAACTGATACCAGGGAAGAGAGGGACTACATAAAATTATAACAATTGTACTTGTGATGTATTAAGAGATGATTCTATATCAGTCACCAAGTTAACCACTTCATATCTCAACTTTTTCTCAATGATTTTTCTTTGTTTTTGAATTATTCTCACATTAATATGAAGGCATATACATATAAAAATTGATTAGATAGCACAAACAACTCTACGAAAAAAACCACATTGTCTTAGGAACAATAATCCTAGCAGAAAATCACTTAAGTGGAGTTTGGACCATAGTTTGTTTTTCAGATTTCTTTAAGAGAGTTTTAAGAGTTTCTTCTAGGAATGCATTGGAAAAGGCAGTCAATGAGCCCTGGGAAATAGAGAAAGTTCCATAGTCTGGCATCTGGCAAATCTGGATACTGGATATGGGTAAGGAGGGAGACCTTTGATTTTTTTTTTCCCTAAGCTCACCATGGCCAATGCCCAGTTCTCAAGAAATGGTGGGGTGAATGTCTTCAGTTCTCCCAGTGACTGGAAGTGGGGACTTCATCAGCACACAGCCACGTTGTTAAGAATCTGATAGAGGTTCACCAGAACAGAAGGTATCTTGTGGTGACCGTCACATTGCTTAAATGTGGGCTGGTTGCTCCTCAGGTCTCCTGAATCCTGCACTGAAGTGAAAGAAAATAAGAAGCTTTCTGAGAATGGCTCATGGAATTTTTTTGTGAACTAAAAATGTTTCTGTCTTATCTTCAGATTTAACTTTTAATTAGGCTGGATTAAATATTGAGATTTTTCATTACCTAGCTAAGAGTGGTAAAGACATTGTTCAGTTTCTTTTCTTGTTGCCACTACTGTTTGTCAAGAAGTCCCATGACATTCTGAATCCCAGTCTTTTGTATAATATCTAGCTTCACCTTCCTCCTTTCCTGAAGCTTCTAAAGATTTTCTTCTTACATCTGAATTCCTATCTTTCTTCAGTTTGGATTTATTTCCTTCCATTTTATGTCAGTCTTTAGTCCTAATTTCTGGGCAAATTTCCCAACATATTTTATAAGTATGATATCATCTCTCCTTTCTCTTTATCTGGAAATCCTCTCGCTTATATATTGGACATTCTGAACTCATTGTCTAATTTTTTAAAATTGTTTCTTCTCTGTTTTCCTAAACCTGTTTAAGTTTTCTGTTGAGATCCTCATTTCTGCTATTTCATATTTTTAGTTTCTGCTAAGTTTTTCCTTATTGTTCTGAACGTGAAAATTAAAGCTTTTCCTAAGGTTACTTCTCTTCACATAGGGTTCTTTTTTCTGTTTGTTCTTGTCTCTTTTATTTTAGAGATTCTCCTCAGATATCTGCCCATCCTTGGCATTTGTGTGGTCATGTTTAAGAGGGTAAGCCCCCAAAGTGGATTAGATTCCCTGAGTGCCTGGATAGGGCTCAATTACCTGCAAGGTGATTTACCTGGATTCTTGGCTTGATGTTGGGAGGGGCAGAGAGAGGGAGACACAAATCCAAAACAGGCTCCAGGCTCTGAGCTATCAGCACAGAGCCCACCATAGGGCTCGAACTCACAAACCATGAGATCATGACCTGAGCCAAAGTCAGACACTTAACTGATGGATCCACCCAGGTGCCCCTAAATAACGCACTCTCCATCATGAGCAGTATGAAGCCATTGACGGTTATTTAGAAGAAAAGTGGCAGTGTGGGTTACTAAACATGTTTGGATTTTGTTTTTGTTTTTAACAGTAATGAGGGCATAGCCACATCTCTGCTTCAGTATGGCCATTCTGGCTATAATGAAAGAACAGTGCTGTGTTGGTGTTTGTGCACGCTTGTGTGTGTGTGTGTGTGTGTGTGCACGTGCAGGTGTGTGTGTATACGTGTGTATTGGAAAGGAGGACTGAGTAAGAAGCGAGCAGGATCACCATCTCAAAATGACTATTTCAATGGTACAATTAAAATGGAAATCATATCTACCACTTACTAGATAAGTAACATAGGACAAATTATGTCTTCTCTCTAAGCCTCATTTTCTTCATCTTGTATCATGTATCCTATAGGATTGTTGTTAAGATTAAGAGAGAGGTCACAATTAAAAACATCATGCCGAGTACATAATAGGTGCTCAGTATGTGTTTAGTATACATTATTTTCATGAATATGTTTCAGTGAAGTGTTTTGGTCTTTTCTCAATGAAATATTTCAAAGCTGATACATCCTACTACACAAAGATAAAAACGACACTGACAATGTCTTTCTCAAGAGTGTCCTCTTTGTCTTCCCCAGTGGAGAGGGCTTTACTGAAGAAGCCTCTAAGAAGGAGGTCACTTTGTCACGTGAAGCTTCTGCTCGTTTACACTGTATAACCAGAAAGTCAGCAAATCCATGAAAGAACATTCTGTCATGCCCGAGAAGCCAAGCATGACCTCTGGTGTTTGCTTCCCTCCCAGAGTGAGTCAAGCGTGATGTCTCACTTGTGTCCGAAGGATTGAAGACATTTAGTCCTCATGTCTCATTTTGCATTTCTTTAACCCAACCCGTGTAAAGAGAGAATAGGAGAAACACTTACTCTTCGGCATTTACTGCATCCCCCCTGTACTCCCCTTTAAATGGCGCAGGCCCTCTTACCATGAAGACCAAGCAGGAGTTCTGTCATATTTCAATGACTGGAAAGAGTAAGTCTGGAACAGTTATGTATAAAGGATAAAGTATGCAGCAAGCTTTGACAACCGAAGAAGTTCTATCTTTGGGATTTGTTTTACCTACTGAGTGCCCAAAGATGACCACAATACTGGGCACAGAATATACAATAGAGGCACATGGAATTGAAAGGCAGTAGTTATTTATGTTGTCATTATTTATTCAAACACATACACACACACACACACACACATAACCCCTAAGGAGTTAGGCCCCCATTATGGTCAGGTACTGTATTAAAGGACAGGACGTGGAGATAAGCAGCATTGTTTAGTCCAAAATATTTATTGAACACTACGTACCAGGACCCCTACCTTGTTGTGGGAATCCAAACATGACTATGTAATAGTTCATACCCTCAAAATGTTTCTTAAGGAGTGACCCATGGGCTGGCTCAAAATCGTTTTTGATCTTCAACTTACGATATTTTATAGTTTAAACAGCTTTCATGTCTAATTCACTCCATTTTATATAAAAAGAGTCAGTCGTCTGAAATATACCTTTCCGTGTTTTGTTTCTCTTTAGAGACAATCATCACTTACACTGTTGGAAACATAAAACACCACTATTTTCCTCTCTAAAGATGTTAAATATAGCGGTTTCTCCTCAGTTCTATACTGATAAAAACTGCTTGATACTCAATTGGGTGGTCTCTATCAGTCTGTCATTGTTGATCCCTGAGATTTTTCAATGAAGAAAATAAGGAGGTAAGTGCGCACTTACACTAAAGGACCTTAGCATGCTATAGATTTATGGTGTTGTTACTGCATACTTAAAGAATTACACAAATAATTCCTTTGATCTCAGGTTTATTTATTGCTCTGTCATGAGATACAACCCTATATTTGCACACATCTTTTTGGTTGGAAGAACGTTGTTTGGGGGAGTGAGGTCATCTGAGTCTTTTTGTTATGAAGCATGTTAAACATTTCTGTGCTATTTATGGCAAATTTTCATTAGAAACATAAAAGTTATGTGTTAGGAGATAGGGGAAATGGACTGATATCTCTATAGCCAATATGCAATATTATGTTGAAAGAATCTTTTGAAAATTCAGTATTAGCTATATTACAAAGAGAAGCCAAAAAAAGAGCAAATTGCTCCTCTTTTAAAGTGCCATTTTGGGACAGATGCAAACCTGTGTCTCTGTGGTTGAAAATGGCAGTTTAAGATTAGTGTTTAGGTGTCTTAATTTCCCAGAGTCTCCTCAAAGATAGAAGCAGGAGGGGCGCCTGGGTGGCTCAGTCCCTTACGTTTCCGGCTTCGGCTCAAGTCATGATCTCCAGGTTCGTGGATTCGAGCCCCGCGTCGGGCTCTGTGCTGACAGCTAGCTCAGAGCTTGGAGCCTATTTCAGATTCTGTGTCTCCCTCCCTTTCTGACCCTCCCCTGCTCACACTGTCTCTTTCTCTCTCTCTCTTAGAAATAAGTAAAACATTAAAATAAGAGAGAAAAAGGCAAATTTCCATTCTGCTTGTGATATGTATTAAAATTCTAGGGTAGAATCTACTTAATTCTTCCACCTGAGGGTTTGATGTTGGAATATGCTCCACTATCAAAGAAAAGTCCATTAAAGATTGCTGCAGGAATATCACAGTCCGACCCCATCATTTAAAAAGCTTGTCTCTTGGTTTCTACTATGAAGTGGAAAGGGAAGTTAGATCTTATATGCTCTGTAAGTAACCGAATTCATAGTCTCAGTGACTTAATTAAATTAATTGAAAAGATGAGTATTTGTTTTTGTTCAACCCAATGAGTATGTTAAGTGAAGCTTAACATTTTGGCCAATTTCAATCTGTTATTAACTCTATGCTGACAAATCTTCCATCTGTTAAGCCACTACTAGTCAATGGACTGGTATGAATTTATTACCTGAAAAAACCATATTTCGTTTTTACACACATGCAACCTGCTAGTTCACTTATACCTAAGTTGTTCACTGAAAATGTCAGTACAGTTCTCTTAAGTTGGAGAAAATAGTTATATTTTGGTTCAAAACTCTATTGGTTTAGGTATCAATAGAACACATGAGGAGGTGTCTCTATGAAGAGCCAGAGCCTAAACTATATTCCTAATAGAATTCCTTACCCACTTTTTCAGTCAGCGGATAACATTAGAACAATTAATTTATCTACATAGACTTAAAAAGTAGAGGATCTCTGATCATTCATTGTTTTAAGAATCTCTGAATGAATAAGACAAACATTTAACCATGTCAGAAGAACATCTTTTAGAACATCCTAAACCCACTGCTTAGGTTTCTTTGACCTCATCTGTTAGAAAGCTATGATCTATCCAGTGAGGTGACAAAAATCTTTTCAGAACAAACATATTGCTTCCTTCTTGTTCTGCTACTTGTTGTATGCACAAGAGTCATCTCTTTAGACAAGGTGGTCAAATTTATAATATCTGGTTCTTTCTCTTAAGCTGAATTTGAGTATTTTCTATCATAGGTGAGATATGGATCTCTCCAGTACCAAGAATGGCATTTAGCCTTCACATTAGAAAGTATCCCATGAGATTGTACTTTGTCTTTCCTTCCTGTCCCATTTTGTTTCTGTCCAGACCAAGTCTACTGCTAAAAGCTGGTGGCTGAAACAGCAACAGTCATCAAAAGACTACTCTTAGAAATACCTTTCACAAGGGCCAAAAGATTATTTGAAAGGAAAATAGAGGTTTCCCTGTGGATTCATCCAAACAGAATTTCTTATGATCCAAGTTATTACCTTTTCTTCCTGCTGGATTACTTCTTTATTTATTTTCATTACAAATTAATGGTTTCATTAAATTTTTCTTGGAGAATTTGTCACCGAAGGGAGACATTCTTTCAAAAGGAGATGTGACATGTGTGAGGACAATCTTTTGAGACTAATGTAAACTTTTTTTTTTTTCTGCTGGGTTATACTATTAAAGAACACTTAATCTCCTGAAAGACACTTCAGGCTCCTTCGCTATGCAGAAGAGAGAATCACCAGAAAGAGAATGTTCTTTAACAAGACACTCATATGCATCAGGCAACCAGCCATATTATAAAATATCATATTTTAATAATGTCAGTGCTCCATATAATAACAACAATAATACTAATAGGTAAAATATATGGGTATGCTGTATGTTGGCACTACATGAAGTGTTCTACTTACATAATTTTCCTTTTTTTAAAATGTTCTTCTTTTTTCAATGTTTTATTTATTTCTGAGAGAGAGAGACACAGCGTGAGAAGGAGAGGGTCAGAGAGAGAGGGAGGCACAGAGTCTGAAGCGGGCTCCAGGCTCTGAGCTGGCAGTCAGCACAGAGCCCGACGCGGGGCTCGAACCCACGAACCGCGAGATCATGACCCGAGCCAAAGTCGAACTCTTAACCGACTGAGCCACCCAGGCGCCCCATAATATTCTTTAATTATAATGTCAGTCATTTGAGGTAACTGTATTATCTATCTTTACATTTTATAAATGAGGAAAGTGAGGGGCTAAAAAACTAGTGATGATAATAATAATCATAACAAACTCCTATCTAGCATTTATTAATCAATGAGTCCTAATTATAAGAGCACATTAACTTGTTTAATCCAAAATAAAACCCACTGAGTAGATCTTATCATTAGTCCCAATTTTTAGATGAGGAAATAGAAGCCTAGAAAGGTTAGGTAATTGCTCAAAGTCTCAGGTAATAAGAGCAGGAGCTGGGACTAAAATACGGGTTTGGGATCCCAAACCACCCTCTTACTGCTATGTTGGCTGCCTCTGCCTCCCAAAAAGTTAATTCTCAGTGATCGATGACTGTTCAGTGGCAGTGATGGGCCTCGATTTTAAAGTCTCTGCTCTTAATTGCTGTATTTTATTCTCTTATTGCTTATTTACTAAGCGGAAGGCTGTTGTGCTTAGGGGAAAGCCCTCTGGCTTTTGTGGCATGTGCCAATAAAAGCAGAGTGTACAGAAATCATCTTTGTCCCTAAAAATGTATTTTTGGGGAATGAGACTACTTACCTTTTAGATGAGGGACCTACCATCCCAACTAAGACCAGAATAATTTATTTCCCCGAGGATGTTTCTGGAGTCATTAAGGATCTCTCCACGTGACTTCTGTAACCTTGATTAGCAGTGAGCCAAGGGGGCTCTGACTCAATACAGTCCTTGAGCTTCTTCTTCTTTTTTATGTTTTTTAATGTTTTCATTTATTTGTGAGAGAGAGAGAGAGCAAGCGGGGGGGGGGGGGCAGAGAGAGAGGGAGAGGAAGAGATGGAGTCTGAAGCAGTCTCCAGGTCCAAGCTGTCAGCACAGAGCCCAACATAGAGCCCAAAGTCATGAACCGCGAGATCATGATCTGAGCTGAAGTCAGACGCTTAACTGAGTGAGCCACCCAGGCGCCCCATTCCTTGAGTCTCTTTAAGAACTGTTGTAATTTGTAAGAGGTAAACTATTGCTGAAGGTTTTCTCTCCTCACTAAGAAGACACAAATGGCTCACCTGATGGCTCACCGTGAAGAGAACAAGCCTTTTTGGAGAGCAATGCCAGCTTTAAAGTGCTCAGCTCCTTGCTTTCTTCGGTGAGAAAAATGACGGTGTGACATGAAGGAATGAATGCCGGTGAGTCCAAACTTCAATTCAAAGATTTTATGTTCCTCAAATACTCCCTATAAACCAGATGTAGTGTAGTGAAAGAAATATTATTCCTTTCTGGAGATACAAAATAATATTGAGAGGGAAGTAGAGAGGAGACTAGATCTTTAAGAAAATAAGATCCTAAGAGCTTTCCTAAATTTATGGCTAATAAGACCTTAAGTGTTATGTGAAATAAAACTAGTGTACGAGTCTGAGGCTTAAGTCCAAGTCTTCACTTAAATCTTAGATTTGTTCTCACAGATAAAACATTGCTATATGGATTGGACTTTGTTTTTATTAAAGAAAGTAGCGTATTCTCACTTTGCCAAAGGCTTTCTCTTTGGTCAGCAGCAATGTCTTCCTTTGCCGGGGTCCTACAGTTCGTACCACTCATCTGGATTGCCATACGTTACAATGTCATGTAGTACCATTTATTATTATATATGGGGCTCGCTAGTATTATTTCACTTTATTCAACATCACTGTAAGCTATTTAAGGGTGAGGCCTACAAGTTCTGACGCCTCACAGTCCCAGTGCCATACTCTTCCCAGTGCCTGTTCCTTCCTAAATGGGGGTGTTTGGTAATTGTTAGTGAATGGAGTTTAGGGTTCCAGTAGAAAGCTATTCTTTTAAAATGAATGCTTTCCAAACATACTGGTGGAATTCCAGCTTAATATTTACTGACAGATAATAATGACCGCATTAAATTAGAGGCATTACTTCATGTAAATATCTGCAACTAATTACAGAAATGTAAATATGATGATGGATACAATTACTAAAATGATCGTCAGCTAGTGCAAGCTTATCATTTGCAAGATCACATGCAGTCCTTTCCCTTAAAGATGGCTTTTGGGCATTGGTTCTTTCAATAACTGATATATTTGCACAAGTTATCATGTGGTGAAGAACTAGTATTTTGAGGATGACTTCTCATAAAAATAGCAGGTATACTCCCCCTTCTTGACTCAAATGACCAAAAAGAATTGTAATCTCAATACAGTATTTCCTGGGAGCGTTTATTTTCTCATCTTAGCTTGAACTGAGCAAGGACATTTTAAATATAGCTCTTGGAATTCAGGAGGCTATGGGTCAGTGTAATATGGAGATGACAGTTATATAGCAGGGCAGTGGAAAGAACACTATACTGAATCTGGATATCTAGTTAGAAGTCCTGGCATTCTTGACAGCTTTCTATGTGACCTTGAGTAAATAATATCTGTATAACAGTCACCTAACAATAACATACTCTGACTCCTGAAAACAAAAGTTTTCATTCTTACTCTCATCTGTAGTTCCAATTCTGCTACTTTTCTTTCACCCTAGGACATTACTTTGCTATCTAAGAGTTCCTCTCCCTGGAATGAAAACCTCAAGTTCATAAAGAAAACAATCTAAGGTTGAAATAGCCTCTTGTGTCGTAAAGAGCTCTACAGTCTCAAGAGATATCTAGTTGATTGTGCAATAAATGATCTTGGCAGCTTGGGTGTCAGACAGTTAACTAGGTCAAAGTGGGTGATTTCGATTGATGCTATTTACCTATTTTCCCATTGTACAATTTTATCTGCTTTGTATAAGTTATTCTTGATAAATGTGCTCAAGTCAGAAATTGGGTGCCTTACTCCCACCTCTGTTGCTTAATACTGTGTTATAATGGGCAAGTCACGTGTTACCTTTGTGACTTAGTTTTCCATGTATAAGATAAGGATCACAATACCCACCCAACAGAATTTTCATAAATATTAAATGAACATTTATTTAAAATATTTATACCTTACTAAATATTTTCAAATTCAAGGGATGATAATGATGACACTAGGTAGAAAATGAGCTAAACATTTGAGGAGATGCAACAAATCTGTTAGGTATTTGTTCTTAAATAGATATACAGTGTTTTAAGTAAAATACCAGCAGTTCTGAAATTAAGGTAGCTTCCAAACTGTATGGGCTTACTCTTAAACTTGGACTTTCAACCAAGATTTACCTTAACAACAGGGAGTCATTCACCTGACTACAGACTATTCATTCACTTTGTAAAAAAATTAATAATACTGTTATAATTGTTGCCACTATCATTATGATGATAATAGTAATTTTGATAATGTTGGTATCATCTTTCCAAAATGATCACCCTCCCTTTTTGTTAACTGATGAAATCATTTTTCTGAGAAATGTGGCTTATTACATAGTGGGATATATTTTTTACCTATATCTTTTCTTGGGTATGTTGTGAAGTAGGTGAAGCAATTCCTTATTCCATGCAAAGGATATCGAGAGTGACTCAGAACAAATGTGTAACTTTTGGGTTGGGAGAAGTAGAGAAGAAATATAGGTATATACAGGAAGAGAGTTCCATTTCTTGTTTGGATGGAAGCTGTTTTCCACTGAAAAGGAGAATCTAGCCCAGTGAAAACATGGCTTTTAACAGGAGCTTAGCTAGGAATCTGAAGTGTTGTACTAGATGTTTCACACTTGCTCAGAAATCCCATTATTTTGAGAATTAAAGTTGAGCCATAGAATTCCAGGACTGATCATTTCACAGCACAATTTGTTCAAATCCCAATGCTTCTGAACCAAGTACATCCAGAGAGCATCAGTCCATTGCTTGTCTGGCTATCCTAATAATCACATCATCACTATAAAGGGATTTTGTAGCCTGTCTTCAAAAGCAACCTTCACAACTGAAATAAGTGACTATTTTCAAGTGCTTTGAGAAGCAGAGCATGCCGAAATAACTAGGGGTATTGAAAGTATTCATTAAGGAACTAATTCTTTCCACCTTTCTTCTGGAGATTAGCCTGGGAAGTAGCCACTGGTATGACTTATCCCAGGGTTTGTGGCTAGAGCCAGTAGAGGTGTCTTAACAAGAGTAAGCAATGTGCTGACATGTACAAACACTGGGGTCCATGGTGCATATTTGTGAACTATGATGCAGTTCAAAAATAAGGGCAGAGAATAATTTATAGACAGCTTAAAGATATAAAGGGGAAAAAATGCAACTAATGACTGGTAAGCAAAATTATCTCATTTTATTGAGGGTATCTCATTTAAAAAAATAAAATGCTCTAATGTCATCAAATTCTTTGGAGTATTTTTCATATGAGCTAAGTAGATCTTTTTAAAAAATTTAATGTTTTTATTTATATCTGAGAGAGAGAGAGAGAGAGAGAGAGAGAGAGAGACAGCGTGAGCAGGGGAGGGGCAGAGAGAGAGGGAGACACAAAATCTGAAGCAGGCTCCAGGCTCTGAGCTAGCTGTCAGCACAGAGCCCGACATGGGGCTCGAACCCACAAACTGTGAGATCATGACCTGAGCCGAAGTCGGATGTTTAACTGACTAAGCCACCCAGGCACCCCAGATCTTATAAAAATTATAGATGGCATGATAAGATATGGAGTTTGCCTTTATATGAACACCCTCAAGTATGTGATTGCTTGTCTAAAGTCAATGAGAGACAGAATCATCAGAATTTAAGAAGATATGTCCCAGATAATAACTGGCCAGCTAAGTGGACAGTAACTCTTATCTTTGCATTTTGCTTGTCTGTTTGTTTTAATGGGAAAATGATTCTGACTCACATAGTAAGTTTTAAACACTGAATACTAGTTTTCAACTAGGTAACATATATCCAGATCAGCTATGAAACAAAAATAAAAGGGGAGCAAGACCCTGCACCCCCAAATCCTGACTCAAAACACTTGAGAAGACCCTGGAAATGCCCAGGTAAACCAACTCTTCATCTCACAGAAGATATATACTAGCATAAATACACGTTTCCTGAATTATTTTTGCCCACATATCAACTTTTACTATCCATATTTTTTTCAAAAACAATTGGTTGTCACTTACGTGGTTTCTCTATTAGACTATGAGAAAATTAATTGAGATTATTAACAAGTATTCCAAACGGAAAGTTTTGTTTACAACAAGCCTCTCTGTTAATCTATTTACAAATAATTCCAATTAATAAATATTGTCTGCATGTCAACTAGGGGTCAGACACTGGGCTAGGTTCCAAATTTAAAGATGAATAATAGCCAGTTTCTGACCTCAAGCCGCTCACAGTTTAATTACACAGACCTTCGTAAGCAGTGAGAATCAATGCCTTTCTCCTTGGATTATGTCGTACTTTATACCAATCTCAGAACCTCATTGTATTTTTCTTGTGTCAGTATGTCCACATCCATCATTCCAAGTGGGTTAAAAGTCTGCTAAGGGCAGAGAAATAACTACAGCCCTGTAGGTCTGTTGGTATGTAGCATATAATGTAAATGAATAAATAAAATTGATTAAAAAACCAGGAAATGTACTAGTGCAAATTCCATTGTTGATCAGCATCAGTCAAGTTGTCTTAATCCTGAGTCATGGTGTATAATCCACTTGGTTCCAAATTGGAAGATTCAAGGTCATTTGCATGCTCTTCACAGTCTCTACATCCTAATTCAAAGAGACTGTACCAAAGAGCATACAATCTGACTGATTGTATTTTTACCTTCATTGATTTGCTTGAAAAAAATTACTATTTCAGAACTTCTGCAAAAGAACATTATATTGAATTTTAGACACTTTTTCTCCACTCTGCTTTTTGCTCTTTCACCAAAGCTATCTTCCTAAAATGCAGATTCAATCTCTTTTCCTGATGCTTGAAAACTTCTTTTGACACCAATGCTTACAAGATAAAATCCAAACACCTCAGCAAATGAGCCTCTTTATCCTTTTTTGCCTCAACTTTTATCTCCAGGCCTATCTGGAACCACTTTTCTTTCCCACTGCACCTCAAATATATCAGACTCTTCAAACATCTGGCATCTTGCACGTGCTATTATTTTCTTTTGAGAGGCCCTTCCTCATTGATGTGCCAGCTAAAATCCTAATCAGGCTGCAAAACAAGCCTCAGTATCATTATTTATGAAGCTTCCCTGAATTGTCCCTCTAAAATTAGAATTTTTCTACTCCATATAGTGAAGTTCAATTCTCAGTTTACTACTCAAAGTCCAGTTATAAAAATTTTGCTATTCTAGCCTAGCCATTGAGCCTAATATTTGTGGATCTGTCAGTCCTTTGAAGTAAGGTCATTACAACTGCAGGAATTCTTTCTAAAACACAAGATAACTTTAGAAGAGCTAATACTCTAACAATCCCTGGAATTTACCTAACACTTCACAGTTTACAATAAATTTGCATATTCAATTCCAAACCAGGAAGACAAATATTTCTACTCAATAATATTCAAAACAGAGAGCTAACCTCACTGATTTTTTTGCAGCTAGATGTTTTTCTAGACCTTTTGCATTTGTCAGGTCTATGTTTCTCTGGTTAAGGTTTCTCCTGATAATTTCTGCTATTATAGCTAGTGAACAGACCAAGTCTCCCGAGAGAGGCTGAGCCAAAGATAGCAAAAGACTGCAGGAAATGCTGAGAATAGTAGCTTTTCTAAGAAACACTCTGAGCTCTTTATTTTTTTGAACACGCACAATACACATACACACACACACACACACACACACACACACACACACACACACTCTATACTTTCCAAACACTGTACTTTCAGAGTAAACTTATAATATACAGTTAACTTTTAAAGGAAGAAATATAGATACGGCATAATTTCCATTACTTAAGGCTAAACCCTAGTCTGATTGTGGTTTTTATCTTTCCTCTTTGTTTTCTTTATTATTATACATACATGCAGATGACATTTGCAACCTGTATTTGTCACTAGTAGTGTACTTTGAATATTTGTGTAAATTTGATATTTCTTTGAAGGTGAAATTTATAAACTGTTTATTGAAGTTTTATTACAAGGTCAGAGAAGATTGACTATAGACTCAAGTCCAATCAAAGTTCCACTGTTTAACCCACTAGAAGGGAAAGTGGAGGATAATACTTGCCAAAGGAATTTTGGGGGAAGACAGTGTGTCTTAGGCAGCTCTGTTATAATTTCCTGGGACAGCTCTGCCACATGGCATGACTGAGCCTTATGTTCCTACAAAAGATTATGATCGACTTTAATTCACAATTCTTATTCTTAATTCTCTGATATGTTGTGAAAATAATATTCTCCTACTTTCTCTCTCTGTATATATATAGGCATACACATACAGCCTTAAACAAGTATCTGTGGGGCCTCAGTTTCCCCAGCTATAAAATAAGTGTGTTTGGGCGCCTGGTTGGCTCAGTTGGTTGAGCATCCGACTCTTGATTTTGGCTCAGGTCATGATCCCAGGATCCTGGGATCCAGCCCTGGGTTTGACTCTGTACGGAATGTGGAGCCTGCTGAAGATTGTCTCTCTCTGCTTCTGCACCTCCGCCTGCTCCCGTGCGTGCTTGTTCTATAAACAAATAAATAAATACATAAATACACAAATAAAAAAAACAAGTGTGTCAATCAGATATTTTTAAAAGTTTTATCCAACACCAGTATTTCCAGTTCCTGAATTGATTTTCTAGGCTTCCATTTAAATATAATCAACTGATAGCGGGGGCCTGGGTGGGTCAATTGGATGAGCATCTGACTTCAACTCCGGTCACAATCTCACAGTTGCTGGTTTCAAGTCTCACAGTTGGGCTCCATGCTGATAGCTCAGAGCCTTGAGTCTATTTCAGATTCTGTCTCTTTCTCACTCTCTGCCCCTGCCCCATCCACACTCTGTCTCCTTCTCTCTCAAAAATCAGCAAACATTATAAATCAGTTAATACATAAAAATCAACCTATTATCATTTGAACCAGAACAATCACTCTATTTAAAAGAAAACTTTATAGTCTCATCCAATTAAATTCCCTGCGAGGCTTATAATTTTTGAAAACAGCTGCTAGTTCATAACTTTCAAACAGAGCCTCAAATTTAATGCAAAACCTCAAACTACATTACTTATAATACACTCCACTTCTTTCCACACTAGATTCTTGGACACTGGCTTGTGGCCAAGTGATCTATTCCGATGCTCTCAATTCCATTGCTAATGCAGTTCGAATTGTAATCTGTCTTTGCCCAGTTCACTACCAGGGAGTAGCTGGCTTCCAGACTTTTCTTTCTTTTTTTTAAAATAGTTTATTGTCAAGTTGGTTTCCATTAAGCACCCAGTGCTCATCCCCACAAGTGCCCTCCTCCATGCCCATCACGCCCCTTCCCCTCCCCCCCACCCCCATCAGCCCTCAGTTTGTTCTCAGCACTCAAGAGTCTCTCATGGTTTGCCTCCCTCCCTCTCCCCCACTATTGTGCCCCTTCTTCTCCCCAACGGTCCTCCATTAAGTTCCTCCTAATCTTCCTATACGTGCAAACATATGATATCTGTCCTTCTCTGCCTAACTTATTTAGCTCAGCATAACACCATCAAGGTCCATCCATGTTGCTACACATGGCCAGATATCATTATTTCTCATTGCCATGTAGTATTCCATAGTAAAGATAAACCACATCTTCTTGATCCATTCGTCCGTTGATGGACACTTAGGCTCTTTCCATGTTTTAGCTATTGTAGAGAGTGATGCTATGAACATTGGGGTACATGTGCACCAATGAATCAGCAATACTGTATCCCTTGGGTAAATTCCTAGCAGTGCTATTGCTGGGTCATAGGGGAGTTCTATGGTTAATTTTTTGAGGAATCTTCACACTGTTTTCCAGAAGGGCTGCACCAGTTTACATTCCCACCAACAGTGTAGGAGGGTGCCCGTTTCTCCACATCCTCGCCAGCATCCAGAGTTCTCTGATTTGCTCATTTTAGCCTCTTTGACTGGCGTGAGGTGGTATCTCAGTGTGGTTTTGATTTGTATTTCACTGATGAGGAGGGATGCCGAGCATCGTTTCATGTGTCTGTTGGCCATCTGGATGTCCTCTTTGGAGAAGTGTCTGATCATATCTTCTGCCCATTTCTTCACTGGATTGTTTGTTTTTGGGTGTGGAGTTTGGTGAGTTCCTTATAGATTTTGGATACTAGCCCTTTATCTGATATGTCATTTGCAACTATCTTTTCCCATTCTGTTGGTTGCCTATTAGTTTTATGGATTGTTTCCTTTGCCATGCAGAAGCTTTTAATCTTGATGAGGTCCCAATAGTTCATTTTTGCTCATTCAATGCAAACCCAGTCTAAATGACTTCCAAACTTTTCAAGCCTATAACCTCGAACTGAGCCTGCCTCTTAATTCTTACTTTTAAAAGGACAAAAGGATTACATGCATGATAAGGTAGCACTGTCAGAACTGTGCGGCCTCTAAATTCTTACCTCATTCCTCTTTTAACAGTCTCATGTTGCTGTTCTGATGTTAGTTTGTAAAACTGTCTCTTCTGATAAGTATTCCAGAATGTTCCTTTATTCAACCCCAAAGGAAATGGTGGGAGGCAATCATGTTGCTACCCTCCATCCTGCTGACCTTTAGAGTTTATGCTAAGTGATTTCCTGGAAGTGAATCCTACCACATCAAATACAGTTTTTTTCTTCCCAAAGTCATTAACTTGTTCTACCTTCTGAATTCATCGTGACTCACAGGTGTAACGGCCCCTTGAGTAATTGCTAAATGTCTCAGACATTTCAGAGATGTTCTGGGTCAAATTACCATTTAGAAAGAGGACACTTAAATTAGAGGTGAATAAAATAGTTGAAAATCACCAGATTTACTCCCTGAAGGAAGACGGAATGTCTCAATTATATGCAGTACCAGGTCAGGCTTCCCCGGAGATTTTACAGTGATGTATGCTTCCACTGTCCCTGAAAAATCAAGCCTTTATGGATGACCTAATTTAGTTATAAAAATAATTGCTGTAAAGGGTAATATTCACCTTACCATAGACTAAAACATATGCCTTTTAAAATGCATTAGTGCATTTGATTCACTTGAAAAGAAGATCATTTATCTGTTATCGGGCCTCACTTCCTCTTCCTCATATGTGTTTTGTCATTCAAACCTGTTCAGCTGAGCTCCCAAAATCTTCCCCAATAAAAGGTGCTCCTTCTCATGCAGGGAACTTCATGGCACTTAATCTCTTTCTTATGCCATCTAGCTATTTCAAGTGATAATACATTTCGCTGCTTTCTTTTCTTCATTACTTCGTAAGCAACTTTATGCAAGCCAGTAGGTTTATGCTAGATGGAGAGGTTTGTCGCACTTTCCTCACCTAAGTTCTGGAGTCTAGTAGGAGTTCACGGCTGCCTGAATTTTGCTACACCAAGCCACATGTATTTTGTTTAACTCACTGTGCCATCCGCGGAAATGTTTGGCAATGTATGGGTTAATGGTCATTATAAACTTAAGTGTTTTCCTAAAATCTGTGGCAAGAGATTCAAGATAGTTCTGTTTGTGTTCAAAAGAATAGTTTTGAGTTTTGAGTTGAGAGCTAAGAGAATAAGCTGATTTTGTATGTGAGGAAAACAAAATTCTTAAGCCATTTAAACCACCCAACCGAAACATAAATAGGAGTGGACTGTTAGGTATTTACATTAGGTTTTGCTTTCATTTTTTTTTAAAGGAGGCACTAGTGTCAGCTCAGTTTCCAAAAAGTGATAATTTGCCAGCAAACGGTCATGTTTGTCTTCGTGGCAACGGGATTGGCTCTACTTTGGAAAGGGACCAAACAAAAAGACATGAACAAATTACTCAGAGCGTCAATCCCAATCTATTTATTTGACTTAATCAATCTTGCAGCACTTTAGACTTCCTCAACAAATAAAAACACAAAAGCTGAGTAAGGTCAGTCTTCCTTCTTGGTTTCTGTTTTGGGTGATTTATCCTGCTCACAAGCCAAAGAACGTGAACTTGGCGTTTCCAATCTATATGAAAGCAGTTAACAATGTAAAGCAAGTTCAAAATTCCAGCTGAAGCCATCAGCTTTAAAATGAACCCTGAGGGAATTTAAATAAAAGCTGCAGCTCCATAGGATATCCTGCATTATAGTTGCAATTTTACATCTGCCCAGAAATGCCTATGAACTAAGAGCTGAAGCAATGCAGTCATGGGAATGATGATTTATCATATTTTTAAAAGATCATAATATTATTTATTATCCACAGTCAAAATAATCAATATGAGGGTTCCGTCAGCTTTTAAATACATTCATATAAATATGCATTGGGATTAGGAAATGACCAGAGTTATATGCCCAAGACCTGTTGCACACATAGTAAGATGTATTTGGACCGTTAATTCCATTTATCACCTGGCTTCCATAGGTCCTCATCCTAACAAGAAGGGGGGGGTGGAGCCACAATACATTCCAGAACCCATATTTTAGAGCCAGTGTCCATTCAGATTCCTTAATTGATCTTTTTCTTCAATGAATTGTTTTATTCTCATAAATGGCTTTTGGTTTTTTTGGAGAAGAATGAAGGAAGTGTTTTATCTTATACACACGTGTCAGTATTGCAGAGTTCTATCTCCAAAGGACTCAGCCTCTTTTTCAATGAATAGGCTCTGGGTCTAAGAATTACCTCATGTAAAGAAACTAGACAAGGGATCACTATTTTCCTTTGCAGTTGCTGACATAAGCTTTCTGCTCACCATTTAACTTGTTTTTTTTTTTTTTTTTTTTTTTTTCTGGTTATACAATCATAGCCCCTATCTCATTCTTGGAATCATTAGGGTCAACTAGTTACCATCTCAGATCCCTCATGTTCTAGAAACCCTGGTTACCACACCAACCTTATAGGTTTTTCCACGTTGCCTCTGATCATGAAGTGCCAATATCTGGCTTTTCCTATTTTCCCACATCCAATTATCCCTGTTCAAACTGTGGTAGAGCCCCTCCCTAAGAAATGTGGTGAAAACCTCAAGACTAGGGAAAAGTAACGTGGCTATGTGTCCGTGCGCTACATTCCTACATTCATGTGCGTAACACAGACCGCCCATTCATACTGTAGGTTACTATATATGAGAGACAAAGGAGCAAAAGGTGTAAAAAAGACAACCCCCCATGTTCTCTGGGCTTGGCTTTTTGGGTCTTAGCCTGCTGAGCCCATGCTGGCACGAATAAAGCTGCTTCCTAGAAAGAAAAACCTCAGTGTCCCAATTCTCTGTGTGTGACTCACCGCTACAAAACTAAAGATCCCAGCTCCATCACTATCTCTTATAGCCAACCATGGCTTAGAGAGAACAGTCAGCACTAACATTCTCAATAAAGCCTACGCAGTCCCCTCACCTATGCATTAATACCGTCTTAATGATGAGAGAGTCATTTGGGCCTTCTCAAGTAACGCAAGTCAAGTGATTGTTTCTCTAGTCTCACAGATTAAATCCATTCTAACTTGCTTACCTCCTTATGCCTTCTGATTCCTTTCACAACATGCTGATAAGAGTTTTTGCATCTCAAGTTCATGTACTATTTGCCATGTTTATTGTGTCCATGAACTAAAGAATCATTCCAGTGATGTTTTAAGACCACCTCTAAATGCCTTTGCTGTAATGCTAAATTTTGAGTCACAGCAGAGTTCTGTATCAGTATTATGTTACAGTGCCTTATATTCAACACTTCCTCCTGTAAGGCCACAAGTCTAAACGTCTAAACCAAACTGACTCCATGACAGGCTTTAAGTTTCCCTCTAAACTAGAATGCCTGAGTTTCAGCTTTCCCAAAACTACCAGGTAGTTACACATTGCCCAAGGCAGGAGTAATCACCCTTGCAACACCCAATCAAGAAAGGCCAGCGACCACCCTCCACATTGTTAAGGGAGAGGCCTGGAGATAGGAACTAGAGATAGGACCCTGTTACCCAATGTTAAAGTTAACCCGTTAGTCGCCGAACAAGACCCTAGGCTCGCTCTGTGATTGGTCAAATTTAAAGGTACTCTAAACGTTGTAATTGGATCTTGCCAAAAGTAACTAATACTCTAGACAATGTGTATGGCTAAACCCGCTGTCAATGATGTTGTATAATTATGATTGGATCACTGTTCCCATGTCACAACTTCTGTACCTTCCCCCATCTCAAACCCCATAAAAACCCTACTCTGCCGTTGTTCGAGGCTCTCAGCACGGACCCATACGCTGGTGACGTCTGTGAGCCCGAGCTTAAGCCCGTAATAAAGCCCTTTGCCTTTGCATGCGTGACTCGGTCTCCCTGGTGGTCTCTGGTCGGTGAGGATACTGCGATCTGGGTATAACACTCCCTGGCCCACCACTGTCTGGGGCCTCGTATGTTCTCTTGGTTCCCTCTTAGAGTAGCTAGAACTTGAAACAGTTTTTATCCACTGTCTGAGCAGAGACTGTTTTTCCTGCTCAGCCTATGCTGAAATCTGACCCTAGTTATTGGTCTACAGGCAATCAGGAGAAACAGGGACAGATCTTAAAAAGGAAAAGCATCATTTTGCAAGATCTCCACCTCAGATGAGATCTTCATATAGTCTTCAGGCAAACTTCAAGGCAAACATCTGTAATCCCAGAAATCAGAAGTGAAAGAGTGGGAAAAGAGAGACAAAGAAGGAGGAAAAGCCAGTTACCATTGTGGGGAATCAGGGCTTAATTCTTCTGGGCTCAGATAAGAAACTATGCTGAATATACCTCAGACTTGCCCTTAGAGTGGATGAAAATCCTGGGGATGGATTGACCCATTCCTGTACTGTTTGTTGGGATTTCCTTCACTGGTATTAATTCCCCTAAATTTAGAAATCTTGTCTAAACCTGGCAGAGCAGGTTTCTAAATAAATAAATAAATAAATAAATAAATAGATAAATAAAAGCCCAGTAGGGAGTCTTTGAGACACATTCTTAATGGGGAGCACAGGAAGTAAAGAGAATATCCCATCACAATCACATTGAAATCAAATGAGCAGAGTGGGGGTATCTGAAACATCACATGCTTTCAGCTAACAATGATGATTATCATGTCAATCCCACTTTGTAAAACTATTCTTTTGCTCACAATTTCTGCAAGGCAAATACCAAACCCTTAGCAAGTCATGCAATACCCTCTTTAAATTGACTCATGCTTATTCTTCAAGACTCATATACATAGAAATCTACTCCTTAAATATCTTGCTATCTATTCCCATAGAACTTGGTGCCTGCAAATTTCTAAACATTCATAACTTCCTGACTTTGCACATGGTATCTACTCTGCCTGACATTCATTAAATTTCACCACCCTTTCTACACAGAGTAAACCTGAAAGTCTTTTGTCTCTTCTGCCTCATCATTGTGATATTATTTTCCAAACACCTTAGAAACTCTTTATTGCTTTTATTTATTTTATTTTATTTTTTGCAGTCTCATTCCAATGGTCACTTGCAGTTTGAAGCATCATGAGACTTATCCATACCACCCACCGCTAAGTGAGTCAACCTTATCTTCACTTGATTTTATATATTCCTATTATGGTGCTAATCACATTGCAGTATGATTATCTGTCATCTACATTAGAATGTAAGCTGCTAGAAATAAGACATATTGCCTAATATGCATATTTACATCTCTAATACTAGTTGTCAATAATTAAGTTGAATCAAGAAGGCAAGTGAAGATGAGATTTTTATATCCTTTAAATTTTATATAAAAAGTAAAACAAGCACTATGATGGCTACTTTGGAGACTCAAAACTATTTAAAACTAAATAAACATACATTTTAAATATAATTTATTTCCATTTATATCTTAAATTGTAATTAATAAGTGTGATTGAATTTCATTTTTATAAAAGATCTTAGTGAAAATAGAGCTAAATTCAAATAGATATTGGGAGAGTAATATATTTAACTGTATTATATCCCTTTTGAAAAGAAGGAAAATTAATTTAAGATATTTGAATAATGAAGCAATAAACAGGAATTTAAAATAGCTTTAAGAAATGAATTATATTCCATCAAAACTCATGTAGAAAATGTTATAAAAATTTAAACATATGACCAATAGGGCTGTTAATATTTTCATAATTTTCAAAAGACTCAGTATCTGTCAAATGTAAGTATATTGTAGAAACATAGAATTCAGTTGATGAAGGAATAAAGGCCTTTATTTCCGGAAAATGAACAAAAATTGTTGGCAGGTGAATTAGAAAAGAAAATTACAAACAATTATGTCAGCTTTTTGGTTTATTTCATATTTGTAAAACGAGGAGGTGGAATTTCTTGAGCTGAATTATCACTCAGGTAAATAAAATTATCATAATTTTTTTTTCTGCCACTAACTCTTCAACTCATCATTTATTTTTTTTCTTTTTTAAAAAACAAACAATCCAGTGAAGAAATGGGCAGAAGATATGATCAGACACTTCTCCAAAGAGGACATCCAGATGGCCAACAGACACATGAAACGATGCTCAGCATCCCTCCTCATCAGGGAAATACAAATTAAAACCACACTGAGATACTACCTCACACCAGTCAGAGGACTCTAGATGCTGGCGAGGATATGGAGAAACGGGTCACCTCCTACACTATTGGTGGGAATGTAAACTGATGCAGCCCCTCTGGAAAACAGTGTGGAGGTCCCTCAAAAAATTAACCATAGAACTCCCCTATGACCCAGCAATAGCACTGCTAGGAATGTACCCAAGGGATACAGGAGTGCTGATACATGGGGGCACATGGACCCCAATGTTCATAGCAACACTCTCAACAATAGCCAAAACATGGAAAGAGCCTAAGTGTCCATCAACGGACGAATGGATCAAGAAGATGTGGTTTATCTGTACAATGGAATACTACAAGGCAATGAGAAAATGAAATCTGGCCATGTGTAGCAACATGGGATGACCTTGAGGGTGTTATGCTGAGCAAAATAAGTCAGGCAGAGAAAGACAGATATCATATGTTTGCACGTATAGGAAGATTAGGAGGAACTTAATGGAGGACCGTTGGGGAGAAGAAGGGGCACAATAGTGGGGGAGAGGGAGGGAGGCAAACCATGAGAGACTCTTGAATGCTGAGAACAAATTGAAGGCTGATGGGGGGAGGGGGGAGGGGAAGGGGCGTGATGGGCATGGAGGAGGGCACTTGTGGGGATGAGCACTGGGTATTATATGGAAACCAATTTAACAATAAACTATTAAAAAAAAAAAAGAAAAAAAAAGAAAGCTACCACACTGAGCTCCTTCACCATTTTACTGTCCCTCCTTCTCGCATCAGGGACCATGCAAAGTTTGCAACAAAGATCTAGATACAAATGATCTGGAAAGAGATCTCCCCCATCCTGCATATATATATATGTGTGTGTGTGTGTGTGTGTGTATATGTCTATTCATTAATTTAGTCTTTAAATTTTTTTATTTTAATGTTTTTATTTATTTCTGAGAGAGACACAGCATGAGCAGGGGAGGCGTCAGAAAGAGAGGGAGACACAGAATCTGAAACAGGCTCCAGGCTCTGAGCTAGCTGTCAGCACAGAGCCCGACATGGGGCTCAACCCACAAACTGTGAGATCATGACCTGAGCCGAAGTCAGATGCTTAACTGACTGAGCCACCCAGGCACCGCTCATTAATTGGTCTTTAAGAGTCATGAAGTCTGGGACTTGTTTTTATCCACTTCCAAATTGCTGTTGCCTTGAACAGCATGTAGTAAGATGTGAAAAATTCAATAAAACTTTGTTGAATCAATGACTAGTTTAACTTTCAGTTAATCTGGGGTTAGAAAATTTGTTCTTTTACTTATGACTTAGGAGATGTACATTTAGTGATTCTCCCAATAAAATAAAAATTTACAACCAATGGTTTTTAAAATGCACATTTTTGGTAGTCTTTCAATAAAGTAAGACATTATCAAAGGCTCAAACCATAATCAAGTCAGGAATCATGGGAGATAAGAAAGCTCAGAAGGCAACTTGCATCCCAGGTTATTCGATCTGCCATTTTGAGGATTGCATGGAGTGATGGAGACATGAATTGAATTCTAGGGCCTCCTGAGGTGGACACTCAAATAGAGAACACCAATCTAAGGCTAGGACTACAAATGATAATAACTTCAAAGAAAGGGTGGGTGAGGGAAAAAGTCAATATTCAGAAATATGTAGGAAAAAACTCACTTTTTTATACCTTGAGTGTTGACAAAGGAAAAAAATCTAAAAAATTTACAAGTTGGTTCTCATGTGATTATGAGACTCAGAGTTACACACCTATATGGTCCAATACGACTTAATCTCAAAATTGTATTTTAAAAGATCCCATGTTGCAAATGACCCCCATTGCCTGGCAGAAGAAAATACAAATCTTCCTTGGAGGAATACATCATCAGAACATGAGCTTTTTAATCCTAAAATGTTCTCTCCTTTCAATTTTTCTGAAGAGATTGAGATATATTAGTGTTAATTCCTTTCTCAGTGTTTGATAGAATTCACAAATGAAGCCATGTGATCCTGGGCTTTTCTTTGCTGAGAGGTTTATCATTACTGATTTAATCTCCTTATTTGTTATTGGTTGTTCTGATTTTCTGTTTTTTCATGATTCAGTCTTGGTAAATTGCAGTTTTCTAGGAAGGTATCCATTTCTCTAGGTTATCCAATTTGTTGGCCTATGTGTGATTCTTCATAAACATCTACATAATACTTTGAATTTCTGTGCTACCAATGTAATGTCTCCTCTTTCATTAATAATTGTATTTATTTGGGGCACCTGGGTGGCTTAGTCGGTTAAGCGTCCGACTTTCGCTTAGGTCATGATCTCGCGGTTCGTGGGTTCGAGCCCCGCGTCGGGCTCTGTGCTGACTGCCAGCTCAGAACCTGGAGCCTGTTTCGGAGTCTGTGACTCCCTCTCTCTCTGACTCTCCCCTGCTCATGCTGTCTCTCTCTCTCCTAGAAATAAATAAAACGTTAAAAAAAATTTTTAATAAAAAAAATAATAATTGTATTTATTTGAGTGGTTTTGTTTTTCTCAGTTCAGTTAGCTAAAGGGTTGTCAATTTCCTCTAACTTTTCAAAAAAACAACTTAGTTATTTTTCTATTGTTTTTCTAGTCTTTATTCATTTGGCTTTGCTCTTATTTTTATTATTTCCTTCTTTCTGCTAAGTCTTTATTTTGTAGTTCCTTGAAGTATATACTTAGGTTGTTCATTTGAGACATTTTGTCTTAGTGTGGGCATTTATCATTATAAAATTCCCTCAAAAAATGCCCACTCTTCCCCATTTCTTTTTCCTGCTTGATAGAGGTTGTTGTTGACAATATTACAATTTTTCGTCTCATTCACTATCTTTTCGGCTCCAGAATTCATTTGGTTCATTTTTATGATTTCTTTTTCTTGAACTTCTTTGTTCATGCATTGTTTTTCTGATTTGGTTGTGTTGTTTATCTGTGTTCTTTGCAGTTTGCTAAGCAATTTAAAACTATTATTTTGGTTCTTTATCAGGCAGTTCATAGATCTCCAGTTCTTTGAGGCTGGTTACTGGTAACTTTTTGTATTCTTTTGATGGTGTCATCTTTCATTCTTTTTCCATGATCTTTAAAGTTTTGCATTGTTGATTTTGCAATATTGTCTTTGAAGAAGTAGCCACCTTCCCCAGTCTTTACTGACTGTTTTCAGAAGGGAAAGATCTTCACCAGACAACCCAGCTAGGGATTCTGTGGATCTCAGATCTTTTCTATGAATGCACCTGCTCCAGTCTTTTCCCTCTGGAGAGGAAGTATTATCTCAACCCTACCAAGCCAGGCTGGGTCTGACAGCTCCTCGTTTATTTCTAGGGCAGTGCCCTGAAGTCTTTCGAGTAATGCATCTTCTCCCAATTCAGCAGAGTGGAGCCCACTATTTGTGGGCATGTATAGTCTGCAGAGGCTTCTGTGTGCCATCTACAGGTGGCACGTAACAGGAGCAGGGGCGCTCAGAGTACTGGAGTTGCATGTAGACTAGTTTGGGGGTCCTCAAGTAATGCATGCTAAGAGGTTTATGGCAGTTGTCTTGGTGAAGTCTACCAGGCAGTTAGTAGAAACTATGTGCTTCTGTTGAGTTTACCCTGGCCATTGTGAGTCCTTGCCCCTTTGCTCTGCTCTTAACCACCCCCAGACTCTTCAGGTATGCTGAGCCCCTAAGTAGTGTAGATGTAGCAGAAAAGTGAGTGAGTCACTTGAGCAGTGTCCCACATGACTGGGGAAGCCAGATACTAACTATGTTCTCTACTTTTTCCCCATCAGAGAAATCACAGGCCAAAAAGTCTTTCTTGGTACTGAGCTACTTTGGGGGAAGAATGACATAGGTGATGTGAAACTTATCTTATTCTCTTCAATGCATCTGTTATTGGATATTATTGGCTTTGATAGGGTTCTGGGGCTTCACTACTGGACTTCTGGGCTCCCACAAACTTATGCTCTTGATGGTTGTCAAAAGGGGGACAGGCAGTAGTCAGATTGTACATGTCTGTGTATGTGTGAGTATGTGTGAGCATTGGAAGCTTTTTCTGCCATCTTGCTCTACATTCATTTTCTGATGCCATTTCCTGTGCTGGGTTCAGCCCGAAGCAGGGATCTATGTAAATAGGAGCATTCAACTTCCAGCTACCAAGTAAGATTGATAATAGTAATAAATCAGAAAATGGTTGATTTCATTCTTGAGTTACCAAAAAGCTATTTTTTAACAGTGAAAACAATATTTGTTAAGGATTGGTGCTTAAGTCAAGCATCCACCTCCAAAAAGTTACAACTAATTTGAACTCTGTAGAGTCAGTTAGATTTCACATGGGAACAATCTTGTTCCTCATTAAAACCAATACATAGACAATTATCCAAGTGTCATCAGCTCAGGGAATTAGAGCTCCTTGCATTCAGGCTGAAATCATCAGGAGGCTAAACCCAGAATAAATAGAAACAGTTTTCTAGGTGTGATACATATAATGTTAGACTGAGACAAGATGCCTAGATGCTAATTCCAACTCTGCTTTAGGCAAGACTTTTCCCCTGTCTAGACTACCATGTATTTCTATGTAAAGTTAGTGGGTTACAGTAAAGTTTAAGAATTGAAAGTATGGCCTATAGGACAAATGTAGCTTCCTTATCCTGGAGTAGGAAATCACCTGATATTTCTAGCACAACCTAGAAGTTTTAATTTGCTGGTATAGCTCACCTGAATTGATTAAGCATCTAAGTTTTAAATTGCTGCTTCTGGAAAGGAAGAGAAAGGAGAAAGAGTTGTTAAGGTTTTTCCTAGGAATTATCATCTGTACAATAGGAGATATGTTTTCATCTCTACGTTCCAAGCCTGGTCAGATTTCTTCCCACAAAAAGAGGCTTAAAATGCCTCTTTTGTTTCATGGTGTAAGTAGAATGCTGATTCTGCAGTAAAGAGGGGGAAAGGCAGTGGTCAGATTAGAGAAACAAAGGTGACATTATATATTAGTTGAAATATTTTAACCATTTGTAATTTGGACATTAGATTATAGAAATAGGTGGAGATATTTCATCAGGCAAAATAATAAAATAATCTCAGATTTTTACCAATTGCTTTCCTTGTCATATAGCATCAACTAAAAAAAATGCAAGATATATTCCTAATAATTTTCAGCTCATTAGGAAGGTGATTCATTTTGCACACGTACAAAGCATCTTATGTTTTAAGGTCTTAGAAAATTAACTTTGTGGGTACTATTTTGTCCTTTAGAATTCAGCTATTTCTGAGGGTCAAAGAAGTCAAAGCCTGAAGGAACAATTTGCTCCTTCGGTTTCCTTTTTGATGTTGCTTGTTTGGAATGCAAGCGAGGGCTGGGATTACTTTTGAACCAGCTCTTACCAATTTCACAATCTCCTGCTCTGGCACATCTAACGAAAGTGGTTTCATTAGATATAAAAAGCTACTCATCCAACTAATCATCTAAGACTTATTCCTGAGATGCATTGGAGGATGTTGAGTGTGAACTTAAAAATATTTTAAACTCCCATAACATCTTAAAATCAGAGAATATTTCTTGAAACGCTGCTCTCCTTAGAGATGCAGGATTTAGGGGGTCTCGAGGAAAAGCCTTGGTTTTTCCTCATTTCTTTTGACTGCAGTTTGGAAAATATGTGCTTTAAAAATTTTTGTTTTGGAAATAACTTCAAACTTAAAAGAGTTTCAAAAATTAAAATAGTACAAAGAACATCGATACACACTTTACACAGATTCATCAATTAGCATTTTGTACTATTTGGTTGATGATTGATTCTCTCTCTCTCTCTCATCTTTCTCCTCCTGAAATGGAGCTTGTATTTTCTTACTTCTGATGACTATTTTTGTTATTGTGGAGGCACCTATAGGAGACAAATACACTTTTTGTTTATAAAACAAAATTCAGGGACATATGGGTGGCTCAGTCAGTTGAGGGTAGGACTCTTGATTTTGGCTCAGGTCATGATCCCAAGGCAGTAGGATTAAGTCCTGCATCAGGATTTGCGCTGAGTGTGGAGCCTGCTTTAGACTCTTTCTGCCTCTTTCTCTCTCTTGCCCTCTGCCCCTCTCTCCTGCTTGCACTAAACAAACAAACAAACAAACAAATAAATAAAAAAAAACAAAAAAAGAAACCCATGATCTCGTGAGGCCACTGCCTCTGGTATCTTTGCAGAAACTTGAGGAGATGAGACTTCTGTTTCCAGGGAAAAGAAATTCTTTCTGCTGGGTGGGAGGGCTCAGGAGAATCTGGAGGTTTAAGGTCTTCAGCTCATTCAATCAAATATCCCCAGTGCAGACCTCACTCTTTTATCTATTAGCACCTTGTTTTTGGCATAAAAGACCTATCATATTTATAGAATTAGTCATAACTATGCTACCTTTTTAATTAAAACTTGGGCCTCTGCCTCGTAGCTGCAGGAGAAGTGAGTGTTTCTTAATGTTGCCGTGCAGGCTGTCCTATGTTCCAAGTATAATTACCTGAGTCTATCACTTTATTTTTTAAAGCTTTTGAAACTGTAAATAAAAGCCAGAAAAATCACCATCTTTAGAATTACTGTTGCCCTATATAGTTTATTTATATATATTTTTAAAGTTTATTTGTTTTGAGGAGAGAGAGAGAGAGAGAGAGAACATGAGCATGAGCATGGGAAGGACAGAAAGAGAAAAGGGGAGAGAAAGAATTCCAAATAAGCTTCATGCTGTCCGTGCAGAGCCCAACAGGGCTTGAACTCATGAACTGTGAGATCATGACCTGAGCCAAAATTAAGAGTCAGATGCTCAACTGACTGAGCCACTCGGGCACCCTTGCCCTGTATAACTTAAATGCCAACTTGTAAAACTACTTCAGAAATGAAAGTTTCGCTTTCTATCTGCACCTTATTCCAACCTATCATTGGTGAAATTCTTAGTGACTATAATGCAAGGGTTATCACAATGTCGCTTACCACCACCACCACACTCCTAACAGCTATCTGACTGGTGAATGTTCTAGTTTTACAAATCTGTTCTGATGTGTGATTTCCAAGGTCTTTTCTGTTACCAACCAATTTAAGCCAGTTTGTCCCAAAAGCACGTGCGAAATATGGGTCTACATGCAGATAATTTACTTTTGAAAGTGATTCTATGAGATTGGGTAGGGTATAAAAGACAAGAAAGAAAGCCAGTCTAATATTAAATTATCACACTAATCACTGCAGAAGGAAACTAGAGATCTGTCTTGCTAGATACATTGGAGGAACCACGTAGAAAGTATTTGTGTCCTGAGTTTCAGAAAAAGGAAATAGCCACTGGCTTCCATCCCTCATTGGTTAAATGTAGCCAAATAGGGTTTGAGATTTTCTCCATGTCAGAATGACTGACAATTTTCTAGCCATCGGCCCACAGCACAGTGACAGAGAAGCTCTGGAAGAAAAGTGAAGTTATTCCATACAGCTGATGTGGGGTGCCATAGATAACATTAGCACACAGTAGGCTGGCATCATAAAAATGAGTAAAATGAGGGCTGAAAATGTGAAGTGAGGAATAAGGTGAGTCAGTTACACTTGTCATTTAAACAAGAAGGGAGGTATTATCTAAAAGAACATATGTTAAAACAGGAATATTTTATTAATTCAATGGGAATACTGTCCTGTATTAGTTTCCTCTGGCTGTTGTCACAAGTTATCACAGAATTGGTAGCTTAAAATACCACTAATGTATTCTTTTACAGTTCTAGGCACCAGAAGTACAAAATTAGATTCACTGCACTAAATTCAACGTGTCAACAAGCCGACTCCAGTTCCTTCCAGAAGCTGTAGAGAAGAATATGTTTTCTTGTTTTTGCCAGCTTCTAGAGGGCACATAAACTTCTCGTTTATGTCCCTTTATTAGAGTTCTTCAGAGAGACAGATTCAGTGTTAATGAATATACCATCATACATGTACATCATCGATCCCTGACTAATGATGGTTTGACTTTGGATTTTTCAATTTTACAATGGTGTGTGATATACATTTAGTAGAAACCGTACTTCAAAATTTGAATTGATCTTTTTCCTGGGCTAGCCATGTGAAGTACAATATTCTCCCATGATGCTGGGCTACCACATGGGGCTACAGCTTCCGTTCACTCTTTTGATCATGAGAGTACACAACTGATACAACCATTTTGTATTTCACTTTCTGTGAAGTATTCAATAATGACATGAGATATTCAAAATTTTATTGCTAAATAGCTTTGTGTTAGATGATTTTGCTCAATTATAGGCTCGTGTAAGTGTTCTGAGCCCATTTAAGGTAGACTAGGTGAAGTTATGAAATTTCCAAGAAATTTTGAAAGCCAATCAGATCACGTACTAAACATATTTTCAACTCGCAATATTTTCAATTTGTGATAGGTTCATTAGGATATAACCCCATCATAAGTCAAAGAGGATCTGGAGACCCGTATCTATCTATCTATCTATCTATCTATCTATCTATCTATCTATCATCTATCTATCTATCTATCTATCTATCTATCTATCAATCATCTATCTAATAGAGAGAGAGGGAGGAAGAGGGAAATTTAAAGAATTGGCTCATGGAATTGTGGAAATGACAAGTTTGAAATTTTCAGAACAAGTTGTAAGACTGAAATCCTGAGGAAGAGTTGATGTCATGTTATCATGTCCAAAGGGAATCTAGAGGCAGATTTCTTCCTCCTTTCAGACCTCAGTCATTTTTCAGACCTTCAAATGATTGGGTAAGGTCTACCTAAATTATGTGCTTGACTCAAAGTCTAACTGATTTAAAACTTTTTTTTAGTGATTTAAATCTTAATCACATATAAAGAGTACCTTCATAGCAACATCTGGACTAGTGTTTGACCAATTATCTGGGTACAGTAGCTTAGCAAAGCTGAGATATACAATTAGCCATTACAATCCCCTTCCCCCATCTTCAAAATGTCTGACTCCAGTATGTGCTTCTGTTATAATATGATCTCCTCTGTGGCTCTGATTCCTCCTGCATCCTTCTCAAAAGAAACCCTAGTTATTATATCAGGTCCATAAAGATAATCCAGAAAATTCTCTTTATCTCAAGATCATTAACTACATTACATCTGGAAAGTTTCTTTTGCCATAGAAAGCAATATTCATGGGTTCTGGTGATAAGGGTCTGAGCTTAGTGGGACAATATTTAGGATATCACAGTCTGCCCTATGGCTTCTAAAGATTCATGCACATCCCATTCATGCAAAAGACATTCGAGTCAGGTATAGTTGAGGCTCTGGGTACCATATATCTATCCTGACAAAATTTTCACTCCATTTGTGGGCACATGAAACTAGAAAACAAGTTATCTGCTCTCAAAACACATTGGTGGGACAGGCATTAGGACAGCAGTTAATGACTTTCCCATTCCAAATTTTTAAATGTGTATTTCTTTTTGAGAGTGAGAGAACCAGAGAGAGAGAGACAGAAAGAGAGAGAGAGAGAGAGAGAGAGAGGAGGGGAAGAAAGAGAGAGGGAGACATAGAATCCAAAGCAGGCTTCAGTCTCTGAGCTGTCAGCATAGAGCCTGATGCAGGACTTGAATCCATGAGCTGTGAGATCATGACCTGAGCTGAAATTGGATGCTTAACTGACTGAGCCACTGAGGTACCCCAAAACGTTCCCATTCTAAAAGGAAGAAAATGAAAGAAAGAAAGGAATAACTGGTTCCAAGAAATTTTGAAAGCCAATCAGATCACTTCCATGAGTTTCAAATCCTGGAAATAATCTTCCGTGGCTCTTGGCTTCACCCTCTGAGTCATCCTTCTCTTTCTTTTTTTCAAAATAGACCCTTTTTAAAGAGCAGTTTTAGGTTCACAGCAAAATTTAGTAGAAAATATAGTGAATTCCTATCTACTCTCCCCCAACACATGCACCTCCCCTTGCTACCATCAAACTGCTTTTACCAGAGTGCTCCATAATTACAATCAATTAACCTATGCTGACACATTAATATCACTGAAAGTCCATATTTTACATTGGAGTTTATTGCTGATACTGTGCTTTTTATGGGTTCTGACAAATATATAACGACATGTATCCATCATTACAACATTCTACAGAGTAAGTTCCGCAGCCTTAAAAATCTTTGGTCTTCTACCTGTTTATCTCTCCTTTTCTCCTAATCTATGGCAACCGTTGGTCTTTTTGCTCTCTCCATAGTTTTGCCTTTTCTAGAATGTCATATAGTAGATAGGTAGCCTTTTCAGATTGGTTTCTTTGACTTAGTAATACACATTTATGCTTCCTCTGTGTCTTTTCATGGCTTGCTAGTTCTCTTCTTTTAAAAACTGAATAACAGTTTGTTGTCTGGATGTACCCCAGTTTATGTACCCACGAAGGACATCTTGGTTGCTTGAAAGTTTTGACCATTATGAATACGTCTGCCATAAACATTTGCATGTAGATTTTTTGTGTGAATATATGTCTTCAACAGGTTTGAGGGAATACTGAGGAGCACAACAGCTGGATTGTATGGGAAGAGTATGTTTAATTTTGTAAGAAATTGCAGAATGGGCTTCTGGCTTCTGGTTCTGCATGTGAGGATCTTGGAAGCTACCACTCCATTAAAGCAAGCAAAAAGCCAAACAGAAATCAATGAGCCTTTTTGAAACCATAAGAAAGTGGAGGATGCAGGGCCCAAAACTGGAGATACCCTCAGGGGAATACAGGGAATCATGGCTTCCTAGAGCAGACTTTCAAGAGGAAAGCACTATGGGAATAGCGTCACCATGGGGAAATCTGAAATGCAGTCTCCAAATTGCTAGAGGCTTCGTACAGACAACTCTGAAAGCTGAGGACCTGTCATAGGAGAATTCCCAAAATATTGTGATATTTATCTCCAGGAGCTTGTTCTGATTCCCACAGTAAATATGGGGGAAAAAGCTCTTTGGGTTTCCAGGAGAGAAAGGGGAAAGGAACCATTCTGAAAGACATCAAAAAACTCTGTTCCACTTAGCAAGGCTTGCCTGCAGGGGAAGCTAGTTAACCAAAGACCGGTTAATTGGGGTGTTGTCAGAACCTGACTGGACTGGGAAAAGGAAATACCACTCCAGCTCACTCCAGCCCACTCCAGCTACTATGTCCCACCTTAAAGGGGAGGGAAATCCTGAGAAGCATTTGTGAACTTTATGGTCCAGAGGGATAGGCTCACTACAAGACTGAGACATTATAGTAAGACAATAAATCTTTTCCCCCCTCCCCATATCTCATCACTGTATTACTAAAGACCTATTTACAGTTTTTTTTCTTAAGTATTTTATGTTTGGTTACCAGGAAGAAATTACAAGGCATACTGAAAGGCAAAACAACAGAAATTTGAAGAAGAGGAGCAAACATTAGAGCTGAAAATGGCAGGGATGTTGAAATTATCATTCTGGAAATTTATACCTTTATTTTTAAATTTTTTAATGTTTTGCTTATTTCTGAAAGAGACAGAGAGAGAGAGAGAGACAATGTGACCAGGGGAGGGTCAGAGAGAGAGGGGACACAGAATCTTAAACAGCCTCCAGGCTATGAGCTAGCTGTCAGCACAGAGCCTGACGTGGGGCTCAAACACTTGAACTGTGAGATCATGACCTGCACCGAAGTCAGATGCTCAACCGACTGAGCCACCCAGGTGCCCCTTATTCTGGAAATTTAAAATAACAGTGATTACTATGCTTAAGACTCTGATGGATAAAGAAGAGAGCATGCAATAGTGGGTGGGAAATGTAAGCTGAGAGATGGAAAGCATAAGAAAACATTAAAAAGGGGTGCCTGGGTGGCTCAGTAGGTTAATCATCCAACTTTGGCTCAGGACATGATCTCACAGCTCATGGCTTCAAGCCCTGCTTCGGGCTCTGTGTTGACAGCTCAGAGCCTGGGGAATGCTTCAGGTTCTGTCTCCATCTCTCTCTGCCCCTCCCCTGCTCATGATCTCGCTCTCTCTTTAAAAATAAATAAATATTTAAAAAATTTTAAAGAAATAATGCCAGAGATAAAAATACTGTAACAGAAGAATGTCTTTGGCTTATTAATAGACTGGACACAGCAGAAGAATCTCTGAGGTTAGAAAATATATCAATAGAATCATTAAAAACCAAACACTAAAATAACAAAGACTGGGACACCTGAGTGGCTCAGTCAGTTAAGCGTCTGACTTGGGCTCAGCACATGATCTCAAGGTTCGGGTTCAAGTCCCTCATTGGGCTCTGTGCTGACAGCTCAGAGCCTGGAACCTGCTTTGGATTCTGTGTGTCCCTCTCTCTCTCCCTTCCCCTGCTTGTGATCTGTCTTTTTCTTGCTCTCAGAAATAAATAAACATTAAAAAGAATAACAAAAATAACAAAGACTTAACAAAATATGCAAGGACTATGGGACAACTACAAAAGGTATAACATGCATGTAATAAAAATACTGGAAAGAATAGAAAGAGAAAAAAGAACGAATGAAATATCTGTAATAATAATGAATGAGATTTCCCCAAGATTAATGTCAGACCACAAGCCACAGAGGCAGAAAGTTCAGAGAACACCAAGAAGCACCAAACTACAATAACAACAAAACCCTACACCCTTACATGCAAATGATACCATGCAGTATTTGTTTTTCTCTGTCAGGCTTATGTCCCTTAGTATAATGCCCTAAGTTCCATCCATGTTGTTTTAAATGGCCAAATTTCAGGGCATCTGCATGGTTCAGTTGGTTAAACATCCAACTTTGGCTCAGATCATGATCTAATGGTTTGTGGGTTCGAGCGCCATGTTGGGTTCTGTGCTGACAGCTCAGATCCTTGAGCCTGCTTCAGCTTCTGTGTCTCCCTCTCTCTCTGCTCCTCCCCTGCTCACGTTCTATCTCTCTCTCTCAAAAATAAATAAACATTAAATTTTTTAAAATGAATAAATGGTCAAATTTCCTTTTTTCTCATGGCTGATTAACAATCTTATATATAATATATGTAACATATATTGTATTATATATATACACAAATATATGCACATTATATTTTATATGTGTGTGTGTGTACGTGTCTTCTTTATCCATAATTAGGATATCCATCCTATAATAGGGTTGGTTCCATATCTTAGCTATTGTGAATAATACTTCAATGAACATGGGCATGCAAATATCTCTTTGATGTCCTATTTTCATTTCATATGGGTATATACTGAGAAGTGGAATTGCTGGATCATATGGTAGGTCTATTTTTAATTTTTCAGAAAGCTCTATACTATTTTTCACAGCACCTGCACCAATTTACACTCTTACTAACACTGCATGAAGGTTCTCTTTTCTCCACATCCTTGCCAACACTTGTTATTTCTTGTCTTTTTGATAATAGCCATTCTATTCACTTGTAAATAACAAGTTGTTTTTGTTTTGCTGGTTTTAAGATTCTTTCTTTGTCTTTAATTTTAGACAATTTAATTATAATGTGACATGGTATGGGCCTCTCTCTTTCTTTCAATGTTTATTTATTTTGAGAGAGAGATGGGGAGAGGGAGAATGCAGGTGCGACAGAGAAGGAGACACAGAATCTGAAGTAGGCTCCAGGCTCTAAGCTCTCAGCACAGAGATTGACACAGGGCTCGAACTCATGAACCGTGAGATCATGACTGAGCTTAAGTTGGATGCTTAACTGACTGAGCCACCCAGGTGCCCAGGTGTGGGTCTCTTTAAATCCACTTTATTTGGAACTCTGTGGGCTTCCTGGATCTGAATATCTGATTCTTTCCCTAGGATTGGGAAGAGTTCAACTATTATTTCATTGATTAAGCCTTTGTCCCTTACTCTTTCTCTTCTCCTTCTGAGCCCCCTATAATGCCAATATTTGACACTATGGCTTGATAGTGTCACCTAAGTCTCTTTATAAAATTTTACATTTCTTCATTTTTTTTCTTCTTGAACCTCTGGATGAATTCTACTGCACTATTTCTTTGTTTACTACAGCTGTGTGGGACACATGAACACAAATTCTACTGGCCACCAGGGCCAAGTAATCAACAGATATATGCTGGGGTTAACCACCACATAAGCCACAGTGCTAGCTGTGAGCGCAAACTCCCTCCTGGGTGACATCAGTGACCTGGAGCAGGCCAAAGGGATAACATGGACATGGTGCCTCCTGGTTTTCCCGGTTTCCAGGGAGGATCCCAGTCAGCCCCTAAAAATGTGCTAAGTTAGAAGCTGACCCTCAGGCAGTAGTTTTAAAGTATGTCAGTGAGGCTTCTTTCAGGAAAAGAGTGAGCAATGGAGTGTCTATCTGCGGCTTTTGTGCTGAGCCCAAGGGAGATGGCCACAAAGAGTCTTCAGGAGCCGAACCCTTTCTTTGCGACAGTCTTGTGAGTCTTGTGGATACAAACCCCCATTGGCTTCCCAGGCTAGTGCTTTAGGGGCCCATCTCCCGGATGAAAGTCTTAAAATGTGTAGAACTTGATGTTGGCTCCAAACCTTTGGTCCTCGGAGAGAAGCTGGGAATTGTGAGTTCTTTCCTCATATGTTGCTATGGCCAGAGTGTCTCAGTCCTTCCAACCACTTTGTTTTGAGTAGTTCCTTGTTTGTCTTATGTGTAGAAGTCACGTGTCTAGTTTCTGGATTGCTTTCAAAGGGGATTGCTCCATGTACAGCTGAAGATTTGGTGTGTCCAGGGGTGGAGGATGTGAGTTTAAGAGCGTCCTTTCTCACCATTTTGGACTGGGACTCCCCAAAACATCTAATACAAGTAATTACTTGTTTACTCATTTTCTATTTTATAATATCTTTGATTTTGATCTTTTCTTTTTTGCACTGAATAATTTTATAAAGATTATACACTTTTTAAAACAGAATTCTCATTTATAGAGACCCACATCATTACCATATATGAATAAATTGATAATAAGAAGATATAATAAGTTTCTTTTGTAATTATAATTGATTACCCACTTTACAAAGTAAAGTGAACATACAGCATTTCTTAAAAATTAAGGATAGATTGAAAATATATTTTGTATTTTAGTAATAAATAAATGTGTTTTGTATTTATAATAAATTGACACAGACATACAGAGAGTCTTGTTTTATCCTGGGTTCCACAGAAAGCAGAGCCTGAGCTGAAGTGTTTATCTGAGACTGTTACTGGGAAGTACAATACCAGAGAGCAGGGGTGAGGGGAAAGGTGAATGAAGCAGAGAAAAGAAAAAGCCAGTTACTAGGACATGTTATTGATTTGGTTGCTGCAAAGTGCAATTGATTGTTGACATCCTGGCCACCAATAAGCCATGCAAACTGCGTCCAAGGCATCCCATTACATCCCATCTTAGGGGATGGTGGAGGAGGAGAATTACTCACTAGTTCCTGTTTCCCATTTATCTGTATTTCACACCAGAATGGGTGATTCTCAATTTTATTTCATGGATGCTTAGTTGGGTGTCATTGCTTCCCAAGCTTTTCAGTCAACAGGGGACTCATGGGACAGGAAACAAGACAAGCAGGGCACAGAGAGGTGGTGCGGTGCTCTCATAATTCATGCAAAGCTGGTACCCATAGCAGACAACGTAAACAAAAGACAAATGAGACCAAGAAACTTTGAAGCAGTACATACGAGGTATCTTTTACAGGTCTCAAAAGCACAATTATTGATAGTGGGATTTGTTTTTAATTATA
Organism: Hyaena hyaena; assembly: GCF_003009895.1. NCBI lineage: Eukaryota > Metazoa > Chordata > Mammalia > Carnivora > Hyaenidae > Hyaena > Hyaena hyaena. The sequence goes on from NW_024080716.1 coordinate 3,381,610, forward strand.
TAATAAAAAGATACAAATAACGTTTAGGTGAATATTCCACAAGTAGCACACTCAAAATGTGTTTACTTAAGTATTTACATCCCTTCACTATTGCCAAAAAATCTGGAGACCTTTGGTTTGTCCAAAAATTGATCATTAATCTTTTTACTACCACTTTTCCTAAGGAACAGAGATAATTAATATTTATGATAAATTATACAAAAGTACGAGCCAAAAGATTTTGGAATTCATATCTTTTCCATTTAGATGTCTAGCACCAAACTGTCTTGACATCTGCATAAGGATTTGAAGAAAAGTGGTCTGAGAATTTGTTTAAATGAAAGTATGATGGGATTTAATCCCCAGTGTTGGCTGGGTGGATGGTTATGCAAATACTTGGCCATCTTGTCCATGCACCCACCTGAAAAAGCTGTTGATAGTTTCATGAATGTCCATATTCTCCTCAATCTTTTCCCTACAAGACATTCTATCCTGTTTTTGCTGAATAGTCAAACAGAAAATATTCATCTTTGAAAACAAGATTTCTGCTTAAAGCCTTTCCTTTGTAACTCTTTCAAAGCAGCTTGTTTTCAAAAGCATTTAAACAGATTTGCAGATGGTAGAGATTTAACATTTTGGTAGATGACATATGTGGCTTTTTCAGTAGGAAAATCATTTTACATGTAGCATGTATGAATTTATTCTATTAAACTTGTGTGTGAGCATCACCACATTTACATTTCTCCCCCTAGATTAATTTAAAGCTAGCATGAGACCCTGTCTCCCAACCTAGCAGAATATATATATATTACTTATTATGGTTCTTCTTAAACTAACCTGATGTCAAGATAATAGGAAACTGTATAGTACTTTTTCTATGCAGTCACCATGGTTAGGTGTGCTTCTTATGCTATAAAACGCTCTTGTTGAATGCTAATCATCCTTTGTTTTTTTTTTTTTTCCTCAAAAGCTAAACCCAGAAGTATTATTACTGGTACTCCAAAGGAGTGGTACTGAAAAACCATCCTAGACCGACTTTCCCCCAGTTATCCAAGCAAGCTCCTGTTACCTAGAAGCGCACTGAGATTTCCATGACTTTACCCATGGAACATTCACCTCTTGCTCTGGGTGTCTCTCTCTCTCTCACTGCCCAAATACATATCCCTTTCTTCTCTTCCCGTTTAATGAAACCAGCTGCATTTCTTCCTCAGAGAGCTGCATGGGCTTTTTCTTCAGTAATTAAATTCCAGAGAAAGTTACTCATTTCCCCAAAGCAATAAGAGTCAGACATTATCATTTCAAGGGAAGTCTTGACAAATGTAATTCTATGTCTTCCCCATAAAAATGCTTGTGAGCTAAATTTAATGCTTAATTATAGTGACTGTTTTATTTTTTTTCAATAACTATATTCTTTGCTTAGCCTCAGCCCCTTCCCCCCAAATTATTTTAATATGTAGCTTTACTATGTAGTGTGTCCTTTATCATAAGATGTTTCTAACCTTTTCTGTAACAGTATGGGGTACAAAGGAGAAAAGATTAGGTAAAAAGGATCCAAAAACAATAGTATGCCTTTGACATACATTAAGAAATTTCTCTTGAAGGCAGCCTTCCGTGAAATCTCTTCAAATGCGAATCATAGTCTTTTCAAGTTTCTGCTTAGTAATTTTTGGCTTCCATTCTGAGTATGCAGTCACACATGAAATGATTGCAAGGAACATCACTAAGTCTAGTAGGGCACCCTGCCCTTTGTGTGGAGCCCTCATGAGGTCTTGAAGAGGGGCTTTTTAAATTATTTTTTTAAATGTTTATTTATTTTTGAAGGTAAGAGAGAAGAGTGTGGGCGGGCGAGGGGCAGAGAGAGAGAGAGGGAGACACAGAATGTGAAAACGGCTCCAGGGTCCGAGCTGTCAGCACAGACCCTGATGTGGGGCTCAAACCCACCAACCTGAGATCATGACCTGAGCTGAAGAAGTCGGTTGCCTAACCAACTGAGCCACCCAGGTGCTTGAAGATGGGATTTTCAATTTCACTTTATATTGTATATTTAAGTTTCTGATCAACAGTCATGCATTTTTCTTTTGATAAAATGTAAATTGCAAAGTGAGACTTCTTTGAAACAAAGGAGGATCATTCAGTATCAATGTGAACAGTCACCAAAAAGGAATATAGATCATATGCACCGACACAAAAAGCTTATGGCAGTAAAACAGACATTTACATCGTCACCAGAGACACACCCAACCCTTAGACATAGCCATTAATGTCAGGGCTTATAGAAGGAAGGCAAAATCTCTCATAGAAATTATATTTCTCCTGCAGAATAAAGTCTGAAATATTGGTGTTTAAGAACCAAATTTATTTATAAAATGACGTTTGCCCACTAAACCACCTTTACCTTTAATCCCCTTACTCACTGATGTTAAAAGTCAGAGGTTACAGAAATTATCCAAAGTTACACAGCTAGATGACTGATGGAATAATGATTTAGCCTGGAACATTTCTACTCCAGAAAGTATGTCTTCTCCATTTGCAGCAGACGGGGCATTTACTTAGCACTGATATTAATCCTCCATTCTGTTTTTAAAAATGTTTTATTTATTTCTGAGAGAGAGAGAGAGAGAGAGAGACAGTGCGAGCAGGAGAGGGTCAGAGAGAGAAGGAGACACAGAATCTCAAGCAGGCTCCAGGCTCTGAGTTAGCCGTCAGCACAGAGCCCAATGCGGGGCTCAAACCCATGAACCATAAGATCATGACCTGAGCCGAAGTCAGACGCTTAACCGACTGAGCCACCCAGGCGCCCCATCCATTCTTGAGAATATTACAGTTTGGGAAGTGTAGGGAAGGGTGAGGGTGAACCTAACCTCTACAGCTAAGGTTAAGTTATAAATAAAAATCTTATTTCTGTTAACATTTGGATTTACTCCATTATCGAGAGTGGAAAAAATCTTTGCTTTTTTTTTTATTAAATGATGAGTACTTGATGTATAAAATATGGTTAGGTGAAATAGGAATAAAAAACATGAGGCCAACACAAAGACCTAAGAGAAAACCCATAAAAGTGGTTTGTCAAAGGGTAGAATGTATTGCAAGAATGTATTTATTTTTCTGGTTAGTCACTACAATTTAGAGGGCTATATTTTATAGTTAAAAGACAACATGAAAAAAATCTAATCAATCATCTATGTCTGGATTTAAATTTTTTTTCTAATAAAGTTTATTTGTTTATTTTGAGAGAATAGAGAGAGAAGAAGTGCAAGTCAGGAAGGGACAGAGAGAGAGGGAAAGAGAGATAATCCCAAGCAGGCTCTGCGTCATCAGCACAGAGCCCAGTGTGGGACTTGAACTCATGAACCATAAGCTCATGACCTGAGCCAAAGTCAGACTCTTAACTCACTGAGCCACCCAGGCACCCCCATTCTGATCTTAATTTTTCAAAAATTTGATTTAAAATAACAGAATGTTAATCAATCCTGACTATTTGAGCTGTTCAGTTTGGTTTTTTTCACTTGCCATTTCCATCTGGGATTGAAATACATGCTGCCAAAGTAGGCCTAGGAAGAAGGCTTGTATGGACTTCCCATCTGGGATCTCTGATATGGGGCCAGCAGTCTCCCGGGAGACTTCACATTGGGTCACCACCAGATTTAGCATTGTTATTTTGAGTATTTAATGTTAAGTATGGAACCAACAGTGTAGAATATCCACAGGAAGACAGGGCCTTCTCGAGTGGGAAAGTGATTGAGATTAAGAATAGAGCTTTTGGAATCAGGCATTTGACACTGGAGTTAGACATTTATTGTATATTTGATCTTAGGCCAATTATTTAATTCCTCTACACCTCAGGTTTATCATACACAACTATTGCAAAGATTATAGGAGGTAATATTAACAAAGCATTTACCTATTACGTAACAGAGCTCAAAAAACTTGAAGCTGGTGATTTGAATAATTGTTAGTCATTAATTCTTTTTTCTTTTCTTTTTATTTTTTTAACATTTATTTATTTTAGAGAGACAGAGCGTGAACAGAGGAGGGCAGAGAGAGACAGGGAGACACGGAATCTGTAGCAGGCTCCAGGCTCCAAGCTGTCAGCCCAGAGCCTGACACGGGGCTCAAAATCACAAACCTTGAGATCATGACCTGAGCTGAAGTCGGCCGCTTAACTGACTGATCCACCCAGACGCCCCATCATTTATTTTTTCTGAATATATCTCCATAACACAAATAAAAAAATCACCCCAAAGTTTACTCACTACTTTAAAAGTCTGGCACTAGGTCTTCCTTTCTTTTTTAATTTTTAATTATTGTTGCATATGCTGATAATGTTCACATGGTGAAATCACAGTATAGATATAGTTTCATAAGCTGATAAAATTTCAACCCAAAGGACAAAAATAGTATCTGTCTTCTTCACTACTGTATGCCCACTATGTAATACAAGTATATCAAGTTGAATTGAACATGAATTTCAAGCATAGTCTCCATAGCTATTATTTATAATAAGTAGACTATAATTTACTTAATTGAAATTATTGTTGTTATAACCATAGTTTCTAGTTTTCAAAAGACACTCCTAATATATGACTGTTCTAGATCAGAAAATGCTAGTTATTTACTTTTAGTGCCACCTTTCTCTGTAAATCATGTCCCAAATTGAATGAATTATATAATTTTGGTTATCAGTTTTTTGACTTTATAAATCAAACTGTAAGGGACATCTTGTCATATATAGCTTTTTACTTCTGTGATGTTATTCTTAGAGAGGAATTAATGAGATTAGGATTTAGACAAGTAGGGATATTAAAAAAAATATAAATTCTTCCATTGTATATGTGTGTGATTGATTCTTTTAGAAAATGAAAAATGATACTCTATTTGCTTTTTCATAATTCCTTATTATATAAAATTATGTCACTTCATCAATGTTTTGATGGAATTATCCATATTGTCACTATTATTTCTTTACCAATAGATTTCAGAATTTATTAAAAAAACAAGACAAAAAATTTGTCTATTCTCTGTAAACCTTCAAGTATTTTACAAATAAGCTCCAAACTGTGGCTTGATAAATCAATTCACTCATTAACTCTAATAGGTATTAAATGTTCTATAGCATTTCCTTATTTTTCTAAATCAAATTATAATTTTATATATACTCTCAACTTGTTAAGATTGGTAATAAGTTGATTATCAATTTTTAATGGACTCCTTGCCCTCTTTGGAACTTACATGGTCCTAGCAAGTCATTCATGTGGAGAAACCTTAAGAGTCTGGTTATTTCCATAAGTATTATTGTTTTCCTTGGTTTCTCAGTCATTGTGTTGTGAAAGAAAACCTTTATGGTTGGTGTCTTCATAGCAGACAGAGACCCTCAACCTTACCCAGTGCTGAGGTCCTTTGAGCATACCCTTTGAAGGAACCCACATGGTTATTTTCCATCCATTACCAAGGAGACCATATTCAGCCGGTTTCCAAGGTAACTGTCTTTCTAGTCAAGTCTGGCTGCTATAACAAATCACCATACCCTGGGTAGCTTGAACAATAAACATTTATTTCTCACAGTTCTGAAGGCTAGGAAGTCCAAGATCAAGTGCTGGCAGATCCAGTGTCTGGTGAGGCATGCTTCCTAGTTTGCAGATGACTGTCTCCTCATATGGTGCACGGCAGAGAGAGAGGGAACAAACTCTCTTGTTTCTTCTTACAAGAGCAATGATCACATTCATGAAGTCTCCACCTTCATGACCTAATTATCTCCCAAAGATTCTACCTCCTAATACCATCACATTGGGGGTTAGAATGTTAATGTATAAATTTGGCGGGGCAAGGTGGGGTGGACACAGTCATTCAGCCTGTAACATTCTTCTTTTCTACAGATCTTAGGGTTTCCTTGTGGATAAGTAGATATAAGCCTTCCAAAACACTGCTTGTGTATGTTGAAAATGTCTTCAGTGCTATACCTCCAGTTTGAGGGCATGAAACAGTTATTAATCACTCCTAGTAGGGAAGATAGCCTAGAACTAAAGAACTCCAAGGCCTGTTTAGTGTCCATTCTTGGAGAGGAAAGGATAGAAGACCAGAGAGCTGTCTTAATTTTTTTGTTGCTGAAATAATATTACTTGGACACAGTAGCCCCTCCTTACCCACAGCTTTGCTTACCACAGTATCCGCTATCGGTGGTCAGCTGTGGTCTGCAAGTATCATCAGAAGGTCACTGATTGGGGCACCTGGGTGGCTCCGTAGGTTAAGTGTCCAACACTTGATTTCAGCTCAGGTCATGATCTAATGGTTTGTGGGTTTGAGCCTCACGTCAGGCTCTGCGCTGACAGATTCTCCCTTTCCCTCTCTCTCTTTCTTTCAATTATTTATTATAAATTAAAAAAAAAAAAAGAGGGGCACCTGGGTGGCTCAGTCAGTTGAGCCTCCGACTTCAGCTCAGGTCATGATCTCACAGCTCATGGGTTCCAGCCCCGTGTCAGGCTCTGTGCTGACAGCTCAGAGCCTGGAGGCTGCGTTGGATTCTGTGTCTCCCTCGCTCTTTGCCCCTTCCCCACTCACATTCTGTCTCTCTATCCTACAAAATTAAGCATTAAATTTTTTTTAAATAAAAAAATTAAAAATTAAAAAAAGATCATTGGTATTCTACTGCTACCTCACAGTGCCTACATCACTCACCTCACTTCATGTCATCATGTAGGCATTTTATCGTCTCACATCATCACAAGGAGAAGCATAAGTTCAGTAAAGAAGATAGTTTGTACTGAGACAGAGACCACATTCACATCACTTTTATTATAGTATATTGTTATAATTGTTCTACTTTATCATTAGTTATTATTGTTAATTTCTTACTATACTTAGTTTATAAATTAAACTTGATCATATATGTATGTATAGGAAAAAACATAATATAAACAGGGTTTGGTACTATCTACAGTTTCAGGGCATCTATTGGAGGTCTCAGAACATATCCCCCATTAATAAGGGGGGACTACTATAATAATAATAATAATAATAATAATAATAATAATAAAATAACTTGTCTTCAAATGATACCAGTTGAAACATTTTTTTCTTATTACTTACCATAGCTTATTTACTAGCTACATGAAGTTCTGTTATGATGAATTTCATGTTTATGTGGGTTGGAGAATGGTGTCAAGGTAGAAATTGATGAATTGATGGGGCGCCTGGGTGGTTCAGTTGGTCAAGCGCCCGACTCTTGATTTCAGCTCAGGTCATGATCTCAGGGTTCATGAGATCAAGACCCACATTGGGCTGCATGCTGACGACTGCTTGGGATTCTCTCCCTCTCTGCCTCTCACCCATGCGTGATGTGTGCATGTACTCTCTCTCTCAAAATAAATAAATAAACTGAAAAAAGTTGGCAAATTGACAATAAGGTAGTCACTTGCTCTAAAGTAACTCAACCTAGTAGCAATGCAAGTAGCTCACCACTAGTCCAGGGTTTAGGAGTGGGCAATGGAGTTCGAACCCAGCTATGTCACTTACTAGCTCTGGTCAAATTAGTTGATTTCTCTGTATCTTAGTTCTGTCATGTATAGAATAGGTAATAATATTCTACTTGGATTGTTGTGAAAATTATGTGAGTTACTATATAATAGTATAATAATTTTAATGTAATAACAAAAGGAACTTAGTAAAATCCTGATGCATAGTGTTTAATAAATTTTAGCTATAAGGCTGCCTGGGTGGCTCAGCAGGTTAAGCATTTGACTCTTGATTTCAGCTCAGGTCATGATTTCATGGTCTGTGAGTTCAAGCTCCACATCAGGCTCTTTCCTGATAGTAAAGAGCCTGCTTTGGATTCTCTCTTTCTCCCCTTCTCTCTGTCCCTCCCATGCTTGCTCTCTCTCTCTCTCAAAACAAATAAATAATTAAAATAAATAAATAAAAAATAAATAAAATTTTAGCTCTAATTATTAAGGTAACACAGACTATAATACAGTGTGAAAGACACAAATGATGAGTTAAAAAGGAAATGAAAGGGAAAAATTGGATTCTCCTGGGAAGATCAGTGATGCCCTCACAGAGGAAAAGACAGGTTGAGCTTTGAAAAATGGGTAGGAATCCAACAGGCAGAGATACAAGGAGATCATTTCATGATGACGAAAGAGTATGCATCCTTAAAAATGCATGGGCTGTTTTACTGGGGAAATGTCAATTAGCCTCCTATGTATTGCGCACAGGATCCCTGAGAGGTTTTCAAGTGATGTAACATGCTATCACATTAGAAATATGAGTTGAGGCAATACATTAAGAAGCCTTGTATACAAGCTAAAATATTAAGATTTTAGTCTCTTAGACAATGGAACATGATTGGAGGTTTTCTAAGCAAGTAATTAATACAACTAGATTTGAATTAAAAATTTTTTTCATATAAACAACGAACAGCAAGGTTAAACATGTGTTAGAAGGGGCAGAGACTGGAGACAGGTAAGTTTCTGGAAGGGTTCATGAGTGATAATGGAGACGTTAGAGTTAAAGATAACAGTGGCTTTTTTCCTGAGTGAGAGACTACTTATGCTATTAACTGAGCTAAGAAAAATGCTGTGCATGTTGGGAATAATCGGGGAGGGAAGTCTGGCCTTTAGGGCTGCTAATCCTGTATGTTTCTACCACTCTAAATTTGGCATGCAGATGGTGCCCGTTATTATTGTTGTTGTTTAACATTTATTGAGTGTCGACAGTGAGCTGAGCGTGGAGTGGAACATTGTCAAGGCAGGCACACCTCCACATTCCCACCCCCACCTCCGTCTGGTCCCTTACTTCATTATTGTCATACTTTCTGGGCACTTGTAAGTTGGTCACTGGTTATTCACTTAACAAATACCAATTACATCATTAATAGTGAAAAGACTGAAGAGTTTTGAAAGTGCATTCATTTATCAAGCAGTACTTCGTAAGAAATGGGTATGTGATATGGCCTAAAACGTCGTTCGAAAAAGCTTTGTATGTCTTACTAATATTTAGTGTTTTGACATTTTATGACAAGTTTTGCAATTACTAGCTAATTTTGATCTTAAAGCAACATAGAAAGTTAGTGTTTTGTTTCAAAATATTTAAGACCACAGAAAATGCTTAGAAGGATATTATAAATATCACTGTCTCATGCACACACAAACTCACACATTTTTTTTAATGAAAGAAAATGATCCTTATACATAAATTAAAAATCTCTCGGGGCGCCTGGGTGGCTCAGTCGGTTAACCATCCGACTTCAGCTCAGGTCATGATCTCACGTTTCATGGGTTCGAGTCCTGCATGGGGCTCTGTGCTGAGAGCTAGCTCAGAGCCTGGAGCCTGCTTCAGATGCTGTGTCTCCCTCTCTCCCTGACCCTCCCCTGCTCAAACTGTCTCTCTCTCTCAGAAAAAAAGAAGAAAAAAAAAAAACTTAAAAAAATCTCTTTTGTTCTCCAGCCCAGTATTGTTTATCTCTTTCCCTGTCTCTCCCAGGGATAAATTGGATACATCTGAAATCCTTCCAGCCAAAGTTGTTGAACTGTTATTACCTAAATGTGCATCTTTATAGAAAACGATATCATAGCTTTAACGAGCCTCATAAAATTAGCTGCATGTTTCCTCTTCTTTGATTCTCTGTAATACTTCGTATAAGATATACAATTTTATTTTATTAATTTATTCTTTTATATTATGCTTTCTCATCTATGAACTTTAGGCTTAATGTATGTTTTCTTCCTAGGTTCCTGATTCAAATTTTTAGCCCTTTACATTTCAATTTTTCTTATTTTTGATCACAGAATGTGTCCTGTCTGCTATCAAGTATTTGAAAGCTTTTAAAAGAAATTCTTTGTGTCCTGGCAAAAATACAATTGTAAATACTCCATGTATGCTTAAAAGGGATTTTTATTATTTTTGGCATATATATAATTATATAAACATTATAAGCTATAAAAATATTAAAAGAAAAAATAATGTAAATATTTATATAATTATGTCTAATTGTTGTGTACATATTTTTGTGTCATTACTATCTATTTCTTTAATCTACCCCAGTGCAGAATTGGCTTAAAGACAGACCCATAGAATGATAATAAAGGATCCAGAGATAGGCCTACACTTACACAGTTAACTAAATTTTGCCAAGAAGTTTAAGGCAGTTCAGTGGGGAAATAGTCATTTAAGAAAATAGGGCTGAACCTCTTGGACATTCTTATGCAAAACCCTCCTCAATTCCACCTTGTACCACACACAGATTGATTAATTTGAAATAGGTGATAAACATTAATATCAAACTTAAAAGTATAAAACTTTTTAAAAATAATAAAACTTAAAAAAACCCAGAAACCATTTAGAAAAACAAATGCTGGTAAGAATGTGACAGAATTGGAATGTTTAGACGTTAACAGTGGGAATGCAAAATGGCAGAGACATTTTCGAAATTGGTTTGGTAATTTATTATAAAGTTAAATACACACTTGTCATTTGACCGAAGAATCCCACCCCTCAGTATTTGCCCAAGAGGAATGAAACATGTTTACAAAAGAACAACAAAATGCTGTGGGGAAAAGTTTATTGCAATGTTATTAATAATTGCCCCAAAGTGGAAATAGCTCAAATGTCGATCAACTGTTACACAGAAAAACCAACTGTGGAACAGTGTGGAATGGGATTTTGTTCAGCAATAAGATGGAAGGGATTATTGATGCAAGCAACATGAAGAATGAATGCAAATACATGATGCTAAGTGAAGGGGCCAGATTTAAAAATCCACAAAGTGTATTATTCCATTGCTATGATGTTCTGGAAAATTCAAAACTATAAGGACATTAAAAGCAAATGAACAAAAATGGTAATAGCCTGGGGCTAGATCCAGAGAAACTATATCAGCTATGAAGGAATGTATGGGAATTTTGGGGAATGATGCAAATGTTCTCTATCTTGGTTGTGTTTGTAGTTGCACTAACAAATAACTGCTTGCATTTGTTAAAAATTATAGAACTGTACTAAAAAAAGGTGATTTTACTGTAGATAAATTATAATTTAATAAACCTGACTTGAATTTTTTATATTTCTTTTGCATGGAAGTCTTACACATATTTTAGAGGGCATTCTTATTTTTATGGGCATTATTCTTAAATGTTTAATAATTTTGGCACTATTTTAGATGGTATGTATCTTTTTATATCCATTCTTGAATTGTTTGTTAATGCATAAAATAAAATAATGGTTAATTTTATTATCTTGGCTACATCCCAACACACCTGCTGAACAGTTTTATTAATCTTATTTTTTAAATGCTTTCTGAGCTTTCTCTATACATAGATGTCTCATTAGTGGATTACACACGTTTTGTTTATTCCTTTAAAAAAGTTTATAGAACTCATGTCATTTATTCATGTCCACATGGTTTGAAAGTGACAGAACTATAACTTCAATAATGCTTTCAGCATTATTTAATTCATTTTGTACTTTTATTATTTAATTTCTTTGATTATTTCAATTAAGGCATTTATGTTGGGTATGTATTGTTTCCAAGGCTGCAATGGATGTCTCATTTATCCCAGCCCAACACCTATTTCCCATTTTCCAGTAATAAATTCTCAATTACCATTAAGAAAAAAAAATCCAATGCCCCACGATCCCTGTAAATTTCAGTGGACATCCATTCGAACACTGCATATCCCATCTATAGTAAATGGACTAAGGATTAACATTCGATTCACACCAGGTTCATCATTCAATCCATGAAACTTAACTGGATTTATTAGAGGGAGGAACATTCTTTCCATTAGGCTTACAGTCCTTTAGAGTATAAATATGAAGTTTCCAGGGGCTGCTTTGTGGTGAGAACTTCTTTGAGGATGAAGCCAGCACAGGAAAGCAGGATTGAGGGGCAGAAATAGAATTCTGATGGTATTTTTGATTAAATTTCCTAGACCCTAAATTGTTCCCTGAACTTTTCAGTTACATGAAACAATAAATTATTATTTTTTTTCTTGAACTGGTTTGAGTGTGAGAGCATCCTGAAACTGAGGCATAAAATAGAACATTAGTCTGGAAACAGAGCAGTCTCACAGGCAAGGCAAAGAGCTCACAGACCTTTAAGAAGATAAGGAATGTCCCTAAGTTTATTATGATAATAACTTTTCTATGTGGCTTTTCTATGTGGTAATCAATGTCTGATTATCTCACTTTGAGACCTTTTATAAAAATAAATTGAATTAGATAAGTGTGAACCATTCCTTCATTCAAGCCAAGAAGCTGATAATATTTTCAATGCCACCAAATACAGATACAGAGAGAAGTAAAATAATTAAAGTAAATCATTATTTGAGTAGAAAGATGTAGTCCTTAAAAAGTCAGAGTTAGATTTTATTTAATACAACTGGCAGATTTTTGGACTTTATTTCAAAGATCTAAGTTCCTTAATCACTGTGAATTTTGAAGATCAAAAGAGAAGGATGTGATTCCAAACATTTAAAAATAAATGACTATACCATCTGTGTAAAAAAAGCACATGAGGATGACCTGAAGATTTACCATCAGAGCTGAAAATAAAGCCAAAGACACTCAGGGCTCACCACCTCTCTCCTATTTCTGCTAATTATACTGTTATTAAATAAAAAGCTGAATCTCAGAATCTATGCATCAAAAATATTGTCAAATAACATTTTTTAAAATGCAGTAAGTAAATTGGAAATAAGTCAAAATCTACAGGCTGCTTAATGCCAAATGATGCCTCATTATCACTTTCAACCTAGCAAAAAGTTAATTAAGTAATTTTTAGAACACACCAATGGGGGAAATTTAATGACATTAATAGAATTAAATCATGAATGTTTATGTCTATAAATACATATAAATTGCCAATCTCTGTGCACAGGTACAGTATATAAAGTGCCTAATCATCAAGTACGTCTTCAGCACATTTTTTTATAGGATTGCATTAAAACTGTAAGCAATTCAGAGAGAGATGACATCTTTACACTGGTGAGTGTTACAATCTATATTTGTGAATCAATGAATCATGAATCCATGAAGTTTTCTTTTGATTTCTTTCATCAACATTTTATAATTTTTAGCATACAGTCCTTTATATGTTTTGTCAGATTTATACCCAAGAATTTTGCCTTTGGGGCAATTATAAGTGATATTGTGTTTTAAATTCCGATTTCCAGGTGCTTGTTTTTAGTATATTAAAATGTCATTGATATTTATATGTTGCTCTTGAATCCTGCAAACTTGCTGATATCCTTTAATAGTTTTAGGATTTTTTTGTAGTCTTTCAGATTTTCAATGCAGTCATATTACATGGAAATAGGGACAATTTTATTTCTTCCTTTCCAGTCTGTTTGTTTTTGTGTCTTTTTTTTCACCCTATTGCCCTGACTAGAACTTCCAGTTAAATAAGAGTAGTGAGAGCAGGTATCCCAATCTTAAAGACAGCATAATCAGTCTTTCACCCACTGTATGATGATAGCAGAAGTTTGGTAGATACTCTATCAGGTTAAGGCAATTCCACTTTATATAAATGTGCTTATAGTTTTTATTACGAATTAATGTTGAATTTTGTAAAATCTTTTTTTCCTGTGTCAATTAATATAGTCATCGGATTTTTCTTTTTTATTTTGTTGATATAGTGTATAATATTGACTGGTTTTTCAAATGCTTCGCTGGTATTCCATACCTCTATTTGGTAATGATGGATGATTCTTTTTATACATTGCTGGATTCAATTTTCTAAGATTTTGCTGACAGTTGTTTTGCCTACCCTCATGGGACATTTTAGCCTGTAGCTTTCTTGTTTGTTTTTGTTTTGCTTCTTTCTTTTCTTTCTGTCTCTTTTTTATTTTTTTGTTTTAGAGAGAGAGGCGGAGTATGTGAGCAGGGGAGAGCAGCAGAGGGAGAGAGAGAGAATGTTAAGCTTCACGCTGAGCATAGCTCGATCCCATGATCCTGGGATCTTGACCTGGACCGAAACCAGGAGTGGATGCGCAACCAACTGAGCCACTCAGGCACTGCATTCTTTCTTTTTATTTTGTACTATTCTTGTCTATTTTTGGTATCTTGTTAACACTAGATTCATACAATATGTTAAAAAATGTTCTTTTCTCTTTTATATTCTGAAAGAGATTGTGTAAAATTGGTGTCGAGTCTTTAAATGTTTGGTAAAATTTTTCAGAAAAACGTCTGGTTCTGTTTTTGTTTGTTTGTTTCTTTGTTTTTATTTTGGAGAGTGCTTAAATTACAAATTCAACTCTGTTAAAGATAATAGGACTATTTAAGTTGATTACTTCATTTTTATTGGGCATTAGTAATTGTGGTTTTTGATGAATGTATCCATTTCTTCAAAACTGAATTTATGAATGCAGAATTGTTTGTAGTATTTTCTTATTATCTTGTTAATGCTACAAGATCTATAGTTATATCTCTTGTCTCATTCTTGATATTGGTAATTTACATCTTTGCTAGTATTTTTTTTCTCTTTGGCAGCCTGAGTGCAGCTTTATCCATTTTATTGTATCCCTCCCACCCACCTTTGCCAAGGAACTAACTTCTTGTTTACTTGGTTTTCTCTATTGGTTCTCCGTTTTCAATTGTATTGATTTCTGTTGACATCTTTATTATTTTCATTATGTATCATTTGTTTTGGATATATACATATATTTTGTTTGTTTATGTTTTTGTCTTTTGAGGTAGAAACAGATTATTGATTTAAGGCCTTAGTGGCATCTCATATATTTGATGTGATATCTTTTCATTTTCATCTCAGTCTCTATATTTTTTATCTCCTTTGAGACTTCTTCCTTGACCCATGGATTATTAGGCATTTCTCAATGTAGATTTTCCAGTTGTCTTTCTGTTATTGATTTCTAGGGTGATTCATTATGTCCAGAGAACATATTCTAAAAATTACAAGTATTAGAAATTTGTCGAGGTTTGTTTCATGACCCAGAACATGGCCTATCTTGGCGAAAAGTCTATGCTACTTGAAAATTCTGCCCTTGCTGAGTCAGCCCATGTTGTTGAGTAACTTCTAAATTTAAATGATAAAAGGCAGATGTACGCATAGAGTTTAGTCTCTATTCTTGAGTAGCTAATAAATTTGTCCAAGAAAATCAGTTTACAAGAATAATAATAAAGAGGTGAAAATCGGGGATTTCTAATTAAGTTGAGAATTTTTTGTATAGAGTAGTATCATTGTCAGACATTAAAAGATGGTTATAGTTCCAGCATATGGGATTTGAAGGAAAAATATTTTGGTTTTGTTTATGTAGCCCCTGGAGGCTGAGAGAGAGGAGAAGGGAAGGAGTTAGCTTGACTATTACTTTTTTAGGATCTAGAATTCCACTAATTGAGTTTAAACCAGACCACACCAAAACATAGGAAGTTGATATAAAAGGAAAATTTCAGATCTTATCCCACTAGTTTTTTGTTTCACTTCTGAGGAAGTTCTCTTCTAAGGCTATTAAAAATCAATGACTTACAGGATGTTAACATAATATTAGACTTTGGGGGATTTAGAAATCTAGGTCTGTGAATGTTTCACAACAATAAGTTGATTTCCATTTGAAGCAAAAGAGAAAGGCCTATTGCTAGCTTTACAAACTAGAATATGCCAGAACAGCTAAGAACTAAAAATGCAAGTCTTTTGGTTAAAGAACAAAAATATTTTCTTCTGATAAATAAAAAGGAGAAAGCACAGTTCCTCTAGAAGTTAAACATGTATTGAGAAATTGCAGAGCATAGTAACCATATGATATTTCCTACTACTGCAAACAATGAAATATGATAAACCGTTAGAATTATTCATTGTAGGTAGGGGAATTGAAGGAGATAGGTTATTTTATATCAAATGCTGAAAATAAAATTTATTATTTGAACACATTTTACATGTTTATTATTTATATTTTCAGATGAAAAATAGAAGGTTAAACTTGACCAGGCTCCTATAGTTGGTTAGAGATGAATTTCTTCTATTTTAAGCCAGGTCTTTGTCCTCCATAGTTCATGCTCTTTCCTGTAAAACAAGCCATAGCTCCTTACTAATAATGAAAATCTTCATGAAATGGCAGGAAGTATGTTAAGGTTCCCAAAAAGAATATTAACTATACATTCCCTGATAATGTTCATATCTCAATATCTTGGTTTCCCTCGTAGCTCAGAAGTCATTCTTTCCCAGTCTCATCAGCTGATGCTTACTGTTTCCTATATTGACTAACGTGGAAAAAACCCAAGGCTCAGTCCTTGAACCTCTATCATCTCTCTCTCTTTCTCTCTCTCGATGATCTCATCTTGTCTCATGGATTCGAATAATATCTTTATCCTGATGATCACCAAATGTGCTTCCCAAGCTCAGACTTTGTATAGCCAACTGTCCTTAAAGTCTCCACCTAGGTAATAGTATCTCATACTATTATGAACTATTATTAATAATTATGAACTATTATTATGTTCAAATAACCTACTAATACTATAAAATGTGCTCTACCTTCAGCTCTATCCATCTCTCCATTTGGTGAGGCAAAAAAAAACAATAGAGACATTGCTGATTCTTCTCCGTGTCTCATATCCTATATTCATTCTATAAGGAAGTCGCGTTGCCTCTACATTCGTCATGTATTTGCAGCAGACCACTTCTTTCCACATGTTCTACTATCAAGCTGATTCTAGTGAACATTTCCTCTTGCTTAGATTATTATGATAGGCATTAACTATTTTCTCCACATCTGTGTTTGCTAAAATACAGTCCATTTTCAACATAGTAGCCAAAATGATAATTATAAAGTGTTCTCAGGAAATATCACATGTCTGTTTCCTGCAGTGGGTTGACGTTTCAATTTCACTCACGATAAAGACCAATGTTCCTTTATTGCCAAAATAACCATGCAAAATCTGAACCTTCCTCCATACTTCGTTCGACTTCATCTGTTACTCCTCTTCCTCCTTGCTCATTCTGTGGAGCCTCGAAAGCTTTCTTGCTGCCCTTCAAGTGTTCCAGGTATGCTCCACTAGGGCCCTCTGCTCTCATTTTCTCCCTTCTTGAAATCTTCTTCTCCAAGATACACAAAGTTATAATTTTCTCTTTTCCTTCAGACATTTGTTCAAATATGATCTTCTCAACAAAGTATTCTCTGTTATAGTATTTGGCTACAATCTGTCTCCTGGCCTCATTATCAGGGAGTATATTGTTAATATTCTCTTTGGGACCCTTAATGTACCTGTCTGCCATTTCATGAAGATGTTCATTATTAGCAGGGAGCTGTGTTTTATGTTTTATAGGAAAGAGCATGAACTTTGGAAGCCAAAGACCTGGCTTAAAATAGAAGAAATTCACTCTAGATTTCCATATATTATAAAGATAGCCCCTTTATATAGGGATATTCTTAAATACAGAGAGAGTCAAAGTTACTTTAAAACTATTATCCCAGGGGGTCCTGGGTACCTCGGTTAAGCATCTGACTTCAGCTTATGTTGTGATTTCACAGTTCCTGAGTTTGAGCCTCTGAGCTGACAGCTTGGTGTCTGGAGCCTGTTTCAGATTCTGTGTCTCCCTCTCTCTGTCCTTTTCCCACTTGTGTTCTCTATCTCTCTAAAGAGTAAAAAAATAAACATTCTAAAAAATTCTAAGAAAACAAACAAACAAAAAACCCCTCGAAAACCTGCGATCCCGAAACTGAAGAACAACGGCGCAGGAAAAAACTAGAAATTGTATTTTATTCTGTCTTTTTTTTTTTTTTTTTACTCCTTCAGTAAAATTACTCAGAGTTAAAGAGTAGTTTTGTACATCCTTTAACACTATTCAAATAGCAAATATCCCACCAAGAAAAGAGAAATACTCAAACTAAGCCTTTTTGGGTTTGATTTTTTTATTGGGTCTCAAATCTTACTGGTTTTCTTTAATATTAAAGATAGTTTGGGGCATATTATGCACTATTATTGTAAAAGAAGGAAACTCCTGACGATCTGCAAGATTCAGCTCCAACACTGCTTTTGGTATAACACTACCGTTTTTTGTATTCTTTCCCCATTTAAAATTTTACTTCCGTAATAAAATGTATTGTAGTTTTTCACCTATCCCAGAATCTTCCAGTACTTGTTTCTAATTATATTTGTATATATATTGATGAGGGAGCATAAGGCAAATTGAGGGCAAAGCACAAGCTAATAACGCCCCCTCCCTAGGTGGGATATGTTTTCAGGAAATATCACATGTCTGTTTCCTGCAGTGGGTTGACGTTTCAATTTCACTCACAATAAAGACCAATGTTCCTTTATTGTCTCCTGGATGCCTAAGAACAAAGGAAAGGACAGAAAACAAATGTCATCTGATTTGACCCTACTAATGTAGAGTCTTCATCAGGTTACAAATATCTTAATAAATTACAAAAAAGACAATCTTATCAATAGCCTAATCTCTAAGAACTCCCTAGTATCTCAATGATAATGCTTTACTAGTGGAAAAAACAGCCTTACCTTCACAATAGCTAGGCCTCCAGTAATCTGTGAGTCTTTAGCATATGGAAATCTCTTTAAGAAATTTCTTCCTGACATTATCTCCCCCGATTCCACAGTATATAAGCAGTCACTCTTCACAACCCCAGTGCAGATCTTTCTGCCTGTGGGTCCTGTCCCTGTGCTTTAATAAAATCACCTTTTTGCACTAAAGACATCTTCAAAATTCTTTCTTGGCCTTCAGCTCCAGTCCCCCACCACCACTCAAAGCCCCCATCATATATGGTATATCTATAATATATATTATATATATGAACATTTACTATAGGTCCTGTGCTGCTTTACATACACAGTGTCATGTTAGAACACCAATGGGAATCAAGTTTTACTACTATTGTTTTATAGGTAAGAAGCTGATGAGTAGAGTCATTAAGTAAATTGCACAAGTTCACAATGCTACTAATTAGCAGACCTGGGATTTGAACTCAGGCCTGAGGCCATATTATTTCTTATAGCCATATTGCTTTAAATCATTGGTTGAAACTATTTACTGTTAATGTTCTTCTTCACATTAAGCTCCCTTCCTGTAACTAACATCCATTGATCTTGGGTTTGTTTTCCAGAGTGAAACAGAATATCTTATTGTTCATTCCCATAACAGTTCTTATTATATCTTCTTGATAAATTAACCCATTTATCACTATGAAATGACCTTCTTTATCCATTGTAATCTTTCCTGGTCCAAAGTCCACTTTATCTGATAATAATGTAGCTACTCTAGCTTCCCCCTCCTCCTCTTTCTTCCTTTTCTTCTTCTTCACTTTTTTTTGATGCTAAATTCACATAAAGTAAAATTATCTATTTTAAGGTATACAATTCAGTGTCCCTTAGTACATTCCCAGTACTCTGCAACTACCACCTCTATGTAGTCTGAAATCATTTTAATCACCCTAAAATAAAACCACATGCCCATTAAGCCCCACTTCCCCTTCCTCTAACCCCTGACAACCACCAGAATAGGAAAAATCTTTAAAAACAGAAAGAAGTCTAGATTTTGTTTTCTTTCTTTTAAAATGTTTAATGTTTATTTATTTTTGAGAGAGAGAGAGAGAGAGCATGAGTGGGAGAAGGGCAAGAGAGAGAGAGTAACACAGAATCCAAAGAAGTCTCCAGGTTCTGAGCTGTCAGCACAGAGCCTGATGTAGGGCTTGAACTCACAAACCATGAGATCATGACCTGAACTGAAGTCAGATACTTAACCAACTGAGCCACCCAGGTGCCCCAATTTTGTTGTTTTCTTACAAAAGGATTGGATTGGCTCTGATAGGATCTTGAGATTAAATTTGATAGGTTTGGTCTTAAATTTTGCCATGGCAGTTATAGAGTAATCTTTGTTACAGGAAAAATTCAGCTATACTGCACTAATAATTCAGAAGGACCTACCCTTCTGGGGTCCCTACTGAATGTCCCAAGTGATCAACAAAGATGCTTCACTCTGGATGATGGAAATCTGAACAATTTTCGCCCCTTGAAAATCCTTGGAACCATTTGCTCATAGCTTCCCCATCCTCCATTTCTCAACATTGTAGAGATTCACCCAAGACATGTATTCTTAGTAAGAATCAAGGAGAACCCAATTAGATTTCTAGAACTTTTCTGAGGAGATCCCTCTATTTTATAATTTGGCCCTGCAAATTCCAGTTAATTCAGACTTCTGAATTCTAATCTGTGTCTTCTCTAGTCAGTGATACTGCTGCACCTTTCTTGATATTTCCTTTTGTGATGATTAATTTCATGTGTCAAGTTGAATGGGTTAGTACCCAGATATATGATCAAACATTATTCTAGATGTTTCTGTGAGGGTGTTTTTGATAAGATTAACTTTTTAAAAATATTGTTTTTCATAGACTTTATTTTTTATATATACAAAGCCATAAGTTCATAGGAATAGAAGCTACAGAAATTTTATATATACTTCCTGCTCCTTCACATACATGGCCCTCTACATTATCAATATCCCTTATCAGAGTGGTACATTTGTTACAATTGTTGAGTGCTCATTGACACATCACAATTACTCAAAGTTTATAGTTTTCATTAGGGCTCATCCTTAGTGTGCACATTCTGTGGGTCTGTACATATGTATAATGGCACATATCCACCATTATAAGCCATCGAAAGACATGGAGGAATCTTAAACACATCTTGGTAAGTGGAAGAAGTCAATCTGAAAAAGCTACGTACTGTTTGATTTCAATTATATGATATTCTGAAAAAGGCAAAACTATGGATATAGTAAAAAGATTATGATTATGTACTCTGCTTACTTATCTCCCGTCCCCGCCCCCCCCATAACCCCTGGCAATAAATAATCATTTTACTGTATACATAGTTTGGACAGAATATCATATAGTTGGAATCATACAGTATGTAGCATTTTCAGATTGGCCTTTTCCACTTAATAATATGTATTTATGGTTCTTCCTTATCTTTTCATGGCTTAACAAATATTTTTTATAGTGTTGAAAAATATTCCATTGTCTGGATGTACTACGGTTTAATTATCCATTTACCTACAGAAAGACATCTTGGTTGTTTCCAGTTTGAGCAACTATATATAACACTGCTAGAAATAGCTGTATACAGGTTCTTGTGTGGACATAGGTTTTAATTCTTTTAGGGATATACAAAGAGTATAGCTGCCGGATTGTAGAGTAAGGGAATGTTTAGTTTTGTAAGGAACCACTAAACTGTCTTCCAAAGTGGCTATGCTATTTTTTATCCCCACCGTCAGTGAATGAAAGTTCCCATTGCTGCATATTCTCACCAGCATTTAGTGGTGTCAGTGTTCTGGATTTTGGCCATTCTAATAGGTGTGTAGAAATATCTCACTATTTTAATTTGCATTTTCTTGTTGACATATGATATGAAGCATCTTTTCACATGCTTGTTTTTCCTCTGCTTATCTTCTATGGTGAGGTGTTTGTTAAGGTCTATGGCTCATTTTTATTCAGGTTGTTTTCTTACTGTTAAAGCTTTAAGAGTTCTTTGTGTGTTTTGGACAATGGTACTTTATCAAATATGTCCTTTGTAGATCGTCCCTCCCAGTCCCTGTCCTTTCTTGTCATTCTCTTAGGGATGTCTTTAACAGTGCAGAAAATTTTCATTTTAATGAAGTCAAGCTTATCAATTCCTTCTTTCATGAATTGTGCCTTTGGCATTGTATATAAAAAGACGTTGCCAAACCAAACTCATGGACAGTTACCATTTTAACTTCTAGAAGTTTATACTTTTGTATTGAGATTGACTTTTAAATTGCTGGACTCTGAATAAAGCTGATTGCCTTCTATATTGAGGATGGACCTTATCTAATCAGTTGAAGGAATCAACTAAACAAAAGACTGGTCTGCCCTCATCAAGAGGGAATTCTCAAACTGAGGATTTGAATTGCAGCATTGGCTTGTTTGGCCCTATTTTGGGTCTCAAAGACGGCTTAAACATCCTGAAGATACGGGACTTGCCAGCTTCCCTAATGCATAAGCCAATTACCTAAAATAAAACTCTTTCTGCATACACACACACACACACACACACACACACTATTGGTTCTGTTTCTCTGGAAAATTCTAATACACTCTCCTTGCTGTATGATCTGGAAATTTTTATGCCATAGTGTTCGCTTTTATTTGTTTCCTTTATCTCAAAGAAGACAGTTCTGTACTGTCTGTTATCTAATGTTTAAAGATTGCGTTTTACATATTTTACTCTGTTTTCTAACTTTTTCACAGTGTGAAAGTTAAATCTAATCCCTGTTACTTTATTATGGTCAGAACTTGAAGTCAAATATAAGAATTTAAACAGAAAACAACTCAGTTTCTATGCTTATTATAATCTCTTATTTCTCTGCCTCCAAATATTTATTAATCCTTTCTTAATTTGGTTATTAATAGATACATGGCTAGTTTTTATTTAACTGGAACAAAGACATAAACATTTGTTTAGAATCAAATAAATATGTGTTCTAAGGATGGTCCCACCAGTCACCAAGTGCCATGAGCAGGTTATGTTTCTTTTCAGAGCTCTTATTTCCTCATCTGACAACTGTGGATAATTACTGGGACATAAAGCACCTGGAACTATGTGCCCTCAATAATTGCTACTATACTGAGTACATTTTTTTTGTACAGTTCCTTACTCTTCTCTTCCATGAAAATGGTTCTAAGAAAAGAAGCCATTTTGTATACCATTTCTATGTTCTCCAAGCTACATCTTGTCTAGGGGTAGACACCTGGTGGTTGTAAGATTTAAAGCTCAGGGATTGTATGCAGTAATCATGTTTCCTATTATAAATACCAGAGACAAGGAGAAAAGAGAGAAAGAGAAACAGAATTCTCAAGGTGAAAAATATAATCAGTTTCTTGGGTTTAACTGTTTTTAAGACCCAGATACCAGCTGCATTCTATTCCATGAATTCTATGAGATGCTTCACTACTCTTAAACTTTTATTTTGGTTTCAGTTAGATTAAATTACATTTTTGTCCTTTGTTACTCAAGGTTTCCCCATTAATAGTATTTATCATCTTTTCAGCCTTGATTTTCTTTGTTTCCTTGGAAATTTGTATTACAAGTTTCACCTTTTTCAATGACCCACAAAATGATTCGCCCTCCCCCCTCTCTAACATTGGGTAAGATATAAAAGGAGAAAGAATTTTTACAAATATGTTGAAGTTTTTAACAGTTTGAAATGTAGAAGGTAGTATAATTATAAGGTGATCAGCAAAACTGTTTCTCAAATAAATATATTTTATAAGCCATTCAATGTCCTCACTTGTACTATTTCCTGTAATCCTAAATCTTTAATTATAAATGGCTTTAATTATAGTCCAGCTCTTTGCATGAAGAAAGTAATGAGATATGAATCTTCTTGTTGGTCAAACTTAGATGAATTCAGAATTTAACAATTAGTGTAAAATATGTAAATACCAAGTGAGCTTTCAATGTAATAAAAAATGTAACAATGAAGCATGTGTACCTCTATTACACCTAAATAAACATTGCACAAAGTACTGTTCAATTAATTTGTGTCATGAATATCTTAGCGTAAGAATAGAAAGTCCCAGGGATTAGTTTGGCATACCGTAAAAAACCTTCAGGAAAAACCCATGGTTTATACAGACTTAAAAATCTAGAAGTAATACTTGATGTAGAATGTTGATTTCAAGTGTTAAGATGATCAGCAGCTATTATTTTGCACATGGGTTACTTTGACCTAAAAATATAAGATACTTTGGTCAAGGTCACACTATTTTTCAAAACTCAAATCACGACAAGAATCTGTTTCTCATCTGTCCATTCATTTATTCATTCAGCTATTGATACAGTGACTGATTATGTTGTGAGTACTTATCGTGGGTTAGTCGCTGTGGTGGTTGCTATGTATACGTAGCAAATAAACCTGACAGGTTATTAGACCTTATAAATTATATTAAAAATATTCGACATATATTATTTTAAAAGAATACTTCTTATTTATTTATTTATTTATTTATTTATTTATAATAGACTCACGGATTCTTTCTTGTTTTTGATTCTTACCCAAAGTGGGGCTCTCATTCACAACCCTGATATCAAGAGTCACACACTCTACTGACTGAGCCAACCAAGCACCCCTATGATTCTTATTTTAATCAATATTTTATAACTCATTTTTAATATTCCTTAATGTAATCCTCAAATTTTCAGATTTGTCCAGTGAAATGTTGTTAAAACTGGAGTATGTGTTCTTTTGGCTTGTAATCATGATTATTTAAGAACTTCCTTACCTTCTGGCATAACAAATTGTTCAAGAATTTTTCTGAATATTTCTGGTCTCAGCTCTGAAATTAGGCATTTCTTCAAGGAACGCTGATTCATTTTAGTGGAATTAGGGACATTATCCAGGTGATACAACATGTACAGATTTCTAGATGTCTCCTGATATGATGCACTGAGATGTACACAATATCACATGTGTGGTATTTATGCCAAATGCACATAAATATAATTATGAGTAAATATCAGATAAACCCAAATTGAAGACAATCTACAAAATACATGGCTCACATTCTTAAAAACATGTCAACACAATGAAAGAAAAAGGAAGACTGAGGAACTATACTATATAAAGGAAAACTAAAGAAACATGACTAAATGTAGCATGTGCTTATGAGTTGGATTCTACTATAGAAACAAACAAACGAACAAATTAATTAATTAATAAACCATTTAAGTATAATTATGATTAGTGCTTACATAGAGAGGTGTAAGATGTAATGTTCTAATGATATTCACATGGAAAAGAAAATAAGGGAAATATAAGGTATTTACTATATGGAATTTTCTGGCAGTTTGGTATGATATACTAATATAAGGAAATGGACACAAGTTCAATTCATATCCTTACCAATATACCAAACTTCAGTCTCTTTATCCTTGAGAACTTAATTATACTGATACTCATGTATTATAGGATCATCATGTAAACATATTTTAAATCTTCAAAGCGTTTTACAAATAATAATCATTTTAAACCTAAATTAGTTTGAGCCTTTCTTCTATTTCTTTGACTCAATCCTGGTATCCTCAGGCCATAGCTCAAATTGTTACCCAGTGGCACCCCCACCCCCACTGCTGCTCCATAGTGACTGGAAATTATCTTCTTCATGACTTTACTGCTCTACAAAATTTACATTATTTTTTGTACGTCATGACATAGACTGCAAGCAAACTGACAGCAAGGAGTCTATCTTCATTATCCTTTAAGACCATTTTTTAAATGTTTTATTCACTTATTTCTGAGAGAAAGAGAGAGACAGCATGAGCAGGGGAGGGTCATCGAGAGAAGGAGACAAAGAATCTGAAACAGGCTCCAGGCTCTGAGCTGTCAGCACAGAGCCCCACGTGGGTCTCGAACCCATGAACCATGAGATCATGACCTGAGCTGAAGTTGGACGCTCAACCAACTGAGCCACCCAGGTGCCCCATTCATTATCCTTATCTCTTCCCAGCAAAAAGCACAATATCTGGATCAAAGAATGAAGTTGGCAATATTTGCTGCCTGAGTGAATGATCATTGATAGCTAGGAAACGTCAGTGTTATTACGTCTCCAAAATACCTCACTATGTTAAGAATGTCAACAAACCTTGTTTCTGTTTTCTTACCTGTAATATCAAGACAACAATATGTGTCTTAAGTGGCTCTTGTGAGTCAATAAAAATAATTGTCTTGAGAAACATTATCCAGTGTAACATGTCATATGTACTAGTTTTTTTATGGCTGCCGAAACAAATCACCACAAACTTCATGACTTAACAGAAATTTATTCTTTTGTAGTTTTGGAGTTCAGAAGTCTAAAACGAAGGTGTTGGCTGGATTGGTTCTTTCTGGAAGCTCTGTAGGAAAATCTGTCCCTTGCCTCCTGCTTAACTTCCTGTGGCTTCAACAATCCTTGGTGTTCCTTGCCTTGCAGATGCATCGCTCCAATCTCTATCTTCATCTCCATGGCTTTCCCTTTGTGTCTCTCTGTATCTGTCTGTCTGTCTCTCTCTCTTTTTTTTTTTTTTTTTTGTCTATTTGATTTAGAGTATTAACAAAGCAGGGGAGGGAGAAAGAGATTCTCTCATTTTCTGAATGGAATGAAAAGTGGCTTCTATGCTTTAATATTGGCTAATGATGACAATGTCCCAGCATTTGGATGAGATTGATATTACACCATCAGTTCCTGCAGTGGTACCCTGTACAGTGTTCTATAGATAGTAGTAGCTGGCAACGAACTCTGCGTAATAGCAAAAGTTGGAACAATTGGTGGAAATAGGTGGTGACAGCTCTTGGAATTTCAGAAAAAATAAATTGTCCACCAGAAGTATTTAAAAATGGAATTACCATAGGATCTAGCAATCCTACTTCTGGGTATATATCTTAACAAAATGATAACTGCTATCCAAAGAGATATCTGCATCTCTATTTTCAAATTAGGGAGGAAAGAAGAAGGGAGGGAAAAAGGATGGAAGGAAGCAAGGAAGAGAGGAAGGAAGGAAAAGAAAATGTGTGATGTCAACACGCTCTTATTTTATGCCATTAGATGTTTTTCCTCAAATGGCGTAAATTGGAAAAGTGTACTCTTTACCTTAGGCAACACAAAAAGAAGACACAATTGACTTTAAGTAGTGTTAGTCTGAAAATAAAACTAAGAAAGTATAATAATATTAATATTATAAAACAAAGAAAGTATAATAATATTATTTTTTTCTCATCTTTTAGAAGATTCTGCCATTGTTATCTTCTTTGTTTAAAGAGAAATCAGCACCATCTCTAAAAGAACTTCATGATATCAGGGAATGAATTCAGAGTGGAAATCATATTCAATTATTTTTAGGTATTTATGTAACTACATTTCTTGGAAGTTGAGTTACTTTTGCTTTTGACTGATTAACCATTTCAGTTACTTCTCAGAAGCATTTAGATCCCATATATTCATAAGAGCACCTTTTAAAAGGTTCATTCACTTGTCAGTAAGGTACTGTATTAGGCTACCTCCTTCTCTGAACCCACCCTTTTGTGTCAAAGTCTTAGATGCTCATTCCAAAGTCAAAATGCTGTCAGTAAGATTCTCCCCAAACTATGACTGTTTTCTATTCTTTTGGCCCAAATACCCAGCTACACCTGCATGTATACATACATACATACACATTTATATGTACATATACACACATACACACACATATATACATACATATATATTTAAAAGGTGACATAGAGATTAAGCTTTAGTGACTTGTTAAAACATATTTTCAATTAGGAAAATATTTAAAGATTCTAACACCTATATTGAAGAAAATATAATAATGACTGATTAGATCTAAGATTTTTGCCATGTAAGGAAAAAATCTTACATTAGATTATTAATTTAGGTTTTATACAGACAAAAATCATGTTCAGAATATTCCTTTTTTCCCCTAAACTATATAGAATATATACAAGACATATATTAAGCGCTATCTCCAACCATGTTTTCAGAGAAGTTTTTCTCAAACTCTCTGAAATGTTGTCTTACTATCATTTCACATCTGACCTCTCAATTATTAGCACCTTGAAAAACTTGAAGCCAACAGAATGAGGAAATAGCATCCAAACCTTTCAACTCTGTCTTTACAAAGACAATGTATCTGGAAAGAAAGACGATCACCAAGGAAACCTGAAATCACCAATGTTTCCATTTCCCAGAATGTACTTGCAAGCCAGTACCCACCTTTCAGGTTTGGTTACAAAATAAACTATTGACATTTACTAATGCTGGGTTGTTTTTTTTTTTTTTCTTTCAGACCTTTAGCTGGGTCAATATTCATTATTTCTTTTTACATTGCATGTTTCAATCTCCCGCAAGAAATAAATAAAAGATATGTGGATTGAATGAAGGATGTGTTTTTGATTTGTATATTTGTAAGAATCCAAGTACTTACTCATCTACAGCATGAGTTAGCTATTTTATCAAGAATACTTACTGCGATATTTGTTACCCAGGACCTGCTACATAATTTACGGTGCTGACTGCAAAATGAAAGTGTGTTTTCAAAAAGCAAAGGGCAAGTGTCATTAAAGGTATTAGCACTTTCCTTTTTTCCACAGTTTTTCTCTTTTTTTTTTTTGTATTTTTATTTATTTCTAGGAGAGAGAGAGAGAGAGACAGCGTGAGCAGGGGAGGGTCAGAGAGAGAGGGAGTCACAGACTGAAACAGTCTCCAGGCTCTGAGCTGGCAGTCAGCACAGAGCCCGACGCGGGGCTGGAACCCACGAACCGCGAGATCATGACCTAAGCGAAAGTCGGACGCTTAACCGACTAAGCCACCCAGGTGCCCCTCCACAGTTTTTCTCTTGATCTCTCATGGTGTTTTTTTTAAATTTGATATTATGTCATTCTAAATAAAAAGAAAATTAAAATTTTATATCTTTAGTGTGCATTTTACTGTACATCTTTATATTGCATAATGCCAACTTTAATGCAAATATAAGAACATTTAAATTGTATGTAGAAGTCACTGAAATCACATAATTTGTAGTTTGTAGTTTGTGCATGCATAAGTATTTCATTCTTGCTAGCACAGTGAAATGCTGCATAAAACTAACTCAAATTATTTTTATATTACTTATTGATTCTTGCACATGCTATAAACACACTCTACTTCCAGCTAACTGATGAGTAGGGAAGGGCTGAAATTAGAAGAAACATTGGTTGCTTATCTTTCCCTTTTCCTTTATGTCATTCTTTTTTAAAAAAAATTTAATGTTTATTTATTTTTGAGAGAGAGAGAGAGTATGAGCGAGGAAACGGCAGAGAGAGAGGGAGACAGAATCCAAAGCAGGCAGGGGCGCCTGGGTGGCTTAGTCGGTTAAGCGTCGGACTTTCGCTTAGGTCATGATCTCGCGGTTGGTGGGTTCGAGCCCCACGTCGGGCTCTGTGCTGACTGCCAGCTCGGAGCCTGGAGCCTGTTTCAGTCTGTGACTCTCTCTCTCTCTGACCCTCCCCTGCTCACGCTGTCTCTCTCTCTCTCCTAGAAATAAATAAAAAATAAAACATTAAAAAAAAAAATCCAAAGCAGGCTCCAGGCTCTGAGCTGTCAGCACAGAGCCTGACGTGGGGCTCAAACTCACAGATTATGAGATCATGACCTGAGGCAAAGTCAGCTGCTCAACTGACTGAGCCATCCAGATGCCCCTGTTATTCTTTCTAGGGCAAGTGATTGGCTAGGATAGGCCAATAACATAAGTAAGAAAGGATATTGTGGAATTCCTTGGTCATCCATGTGTCTTAAAACACAATTGCTTTCTTTCTTCATTCAAATCAAGTGTTTGTTTGATTAAAAAGCATAATTTCTTGGAGTTGTCAGTGTCACTATCATTAAGCTGTAGACATAGCACATTTATCTTGTACATACTTTGAGTCTTTGAGTCTTGCTGAAGTCCCATGTGTCTTGAGACCACCAGAATTCTGTGCTCACAAGGCAACACTCTGTGTCAATGGAAAAGAAGGCATGCATATTGATTACAATCCATTGTTCCACAAGACATCATTGAGAAGACACAAGTTCAGAGTTCATAAATCATTAAGATTTTCAAGATAGTGATACCAGAATAATAAACTAAAATTGGGCCATTCTTAGGTTGGGACTCTAGGTGACTGCATAGCTTGTGTGCTTGTGAAGCCATACCTGTAATTAGTTTTTATTGACTGCTTCCATATGCCCAGTGCTTTACATGCATTTCCTTTCTCAATCATGACAATATTGTTATCCTTATTTTATAGAGGATGAAATTAATATTTAAGAGTAATTGATCAGCTTAATCTGTATGTTCCCAGCTCTACAAACAGAATCAGTTCAGGATTAAGTCAAAGATCAAGCTATAACTAAACTTGGTTATTTTAACTTACCTTTTCACATTACTATAATATATAACAAGAATTAATGAATTTTTATGGCTTGGCTTATAGAAATCATTTTATAGTTTTACTTTGCTAAGTTATTTTTTTAAATTTTTATTTACCTTGAGAGAGAGATAGAGAGCAAGCAGGGAGGGACAGAGAGAGAGGGAGATGGAAACCCAAGCAGGCTCTGTACTGCTCCAATGCAGGGATCAAACTCATGAACCATGAGATCATGACCTGAGCCAAAATCAAGAGTCGGATACTCAACCCCCCCGAGCTATGTAGGGACCCCCAGTTTTATAATTTTATAATCATACTATAGGCAGTCCTTACTTGCATGATACTATATTAACTAAAGCTTGTGAATATTATGTGGTGTCATTGCCCTCTATTACCATGGAATGGCACAAGGCAAACATTACCTTATATAATTCACTGTGTTTGTATAGTAATTACAGTTCATAATCTTTTCTTTGCTTTTAGTTTGTTTTCGGTTTAATAAGGTGTTATTTACTATGCTGTAAGGGTCAATTCCAGAAGACCCAGAACTGGCCTGAGCTGTATTAGTGTGGTCCTTGCATAGCACTGATCCTTGGTCAAGGTATGGAATATATTTATTAATAGCATCACTTTGAAACCATGTGCCCAAGGAGCATGAGGATGGTTTGTATAAGTTTATCAGCATTGTTTAATCAATAATAGTAGACTGATGATTTTTACCTGTTCTTGGTGAGAGTGTTGTCACCAGGCCTGATTACATACCAAGAGTAGGTCTGTGTGGCCAACAAAATATGGAATACTACTCAGCCATCAAAAGGAATGAAATCTTGCCATTTGCAATGACATGGAAGGAGCTAGAATGTATTATGCTAAGAGAAATAAGTCATTCGGAGAAAGAAAAACACCATATGATTTCACTCATGTGTGGAATTTAAGAAACAAAACAGATGAACACATGAGAAAAGGGTAGAGAGAAGAGAGGGAAACAAACCACAAGAGACTTGTAATGATAGAGAACAATCTGAGGGTTGATGGAGGGAGGTGAGAGGGAGATGGGCTAGATGGGTGATGGACCTTAACAGGGCATTTGTTGTGATGAGCCCTGAATGTTGTATGTAAGTGATGAATCACTGAATTCTACTCCTGAAACCAATATTGCACTATACGTTAACTAAGATTTAAATTTAAAAAAGAATTAAAAAAAAGAGAGAGAGAGAGAAACCCCAGTCAAGACTCAATTACAGATTCTGTAGTTCAAAGGTGTAGTATGCATACATTGGTGGTTTCTGATTCAAGAGAGAAACCATCCACACAGCCCTTATACACAATCAAAACTCTTGGACTTTCAGGACCTCTTGCTCGTAGGGTCTTTGGCTGTGAAACATATCCTTACCTTCATGCTGTTTAGTGATTGAGTCCTTTACTTCAAGCACTGCAGATTGGTATGCATTGACATTTTGGGTCTTGTCATCTTCTTCAACAATCAGTCCTAACTACCATCATTAGTGCATTTACCTGTAATACATTCATAAGTTATATGCATGATATTATGAATATTATTATTTCTAAACACTTGCACGAATGACTTTATAGTTAGGCTATAGATGACTTTCTCATCCTAAAGTGTTTCTTTGTGCCCTGTTGCACCCGATCCCCACTTCAGGCAATGGGGCTTAACAGGTTCAAGTTCACGTATTCATTCTAGCAAAGCCAAGCGGAACATGAGTCCCACATCTTGTACTTAAGTGCTCTGGGACACTGCTGCCCATTCACAGGGGTGTAGAGGAACAGTTTACATAATTGAAGGAAACACAGACACCACATGAATTACAACTGCTTAATTGTTTGGCTTTAGCTACTTAATATGTGGAATTGCTGGATATTTCTTTGTCTGAGGCATTAAGGAGAAATCGCCAGTATATCAATAAGTTCTTTGAACTTAAAATGTTGAAGAACCTGTGACATGTCTCTCTGTGAAGAGGAAAGCAAATGGTACTGATACTTGAATAGTGGATTGGTCACAATTATATTGGTAGAAAATCACAACAACAACAGTAACTCTTAGCAATGGCTTTAACAGAAAAAAAAAAGTTTTTCTCAAGAATCAAGAAGTTCAGAATAAGGAGTTCATTACCGAAACGCCTGCTCCAGTCGTCATCAGGGATGTAGGCTGTCTTGATCTGCCAATCAGTTGTGTGTTGCTTTCATGTCACGATCACAATATGGTTGCCACCCTCCCAACATCATATCTGCGATCAAGGAAGGGAAAAATAAAGTCAGAAAAACTGAGAAGTAAACTGAAGAAGATACCCTAAAAATTTTGTACAAGTTCAAAACGTAAAACAAAACTAAAAAGTAAAAAATCTTTCTTGGAAACTAGTCCAGAAACTTTTTGGATCTGATTGTCTAAAAGAAGGTTACATGGTCATATCTAACTTCAGGGGAGCAAAGAAAATGGACTATTTTTATTTCCTAGGCTTTAGAATAGAGGAAGACAATTGAAATGGGGGCTATGAATAACTTTTGAATGCAAATAAATAGGAAACATCAAAAACTTAATATCTCAAAATATTATTCCAGTAAATGCTGTAAGAACTTATTGCCTCTAAATCTGCTAATATGCTATTTGTAAGTTAGCTGCTTTGGTACAGCATAGGAATAAGCTACAAAATTTTATGTTTCTTTTGTTGGGAAAAAACCATCTAGATTCAACACTAACTGAAATAAATCTTCACCTTTATGTAAATGTCCTGTGTCCTGTGGTTGTGTCTTATATCATCATGAAAAAGCCTCTTGATTTTACCTAATAGTTGTGGTAAAAAAAAAAATAGTCTATTTGTTGGGGTTTTAATTTGGGGAGCACTTACTAGAACATTGTATGAACAATGCTATACTCACTAAGGCAGCCTGCCTCATCCCATCCATCTATCTCACTGAAGAGCAAGACTTCCTGATATAGAAGATACTGATGGAAACGTCTCAATGGACTTTTAATCAACAACTGGAATTGGCGGTGCTAGCTTTGAGGTAACTAATATATTTAGAAACCACTTACAGTTGTCACAATTCTGTGGCTAAACTTAATAATTAATAGCTAAAATGTTATGACCCCATCAAATTTTGTAATATAGTTGGATGTTTAATTTATTGTTTGGACAGTAGATGACACCAAGAGTGAATTTAAATCAGTGCTTCGATTTTATGTAGTAAGCTTGATGCTCAACATTAGTTGGGATATTTATTATTTTGCTAGGTAACTAACATTCTAAAGAATTTGGGTAAGTAGTATACATAGGACTCATTGTATGCTTGCAGCCTATAGAAGAATAGATCAAAGGGGAAGTGAAAATAAGGAATCTTCCCAATAGTTAATGTCATTTAAAGAAAAAACTGTTTATTTATTGAGAGAGAGAGAGAGAGGGAGAAAGAAAAAGAGTGTGAACACATACAAGTAGGGGAGCGTCATAGGGAGAGGGAAAGAGAGAGAATCCCAAGCAGGATCTGGGTGGAAAGGTGCAGAGTCCGACTGGGATTGATCTAATAAACCGTGAGATCACGATTTGAACCAAAGTCAAGAGTCAGACACTTTTTAAAAAATGTTTTATTATTTATTTTTGAGAGAGAGAGAGAGACAGAGTGCCAGTGTGGGAGGGGCAGAAAGAAAGGGAGACAGAGAATCAGAAGCAGACTCCAGGCTCTGATCCATCAGCACAGAGCCCCATGGGGGGCTCGAACTCACAGGCTATGAGATCATGACCTGAGGCAAAGTCAGATGCTTAACCGACTGAGCCACCCAGGCGCCCCACAAGAGTCAGACACTTAACCAATGAAGCCAGTCAGGCACACCAGTTAATGTCATTTTTAATACATAATTATTTTGGTAACATTTCTAAGACATTTAACTTCAACATGGAATTGAAAACAATTTTAGTTATTGAAATATAAGTAATTCTGAAAATCTTCAAGAGATTTTGAAAATGAATTTAGATTCTAGTGAACTACATAATGCATACATGACTTATATATATACATGACCCATCTCCCTTACTCATTTCTTATTGTATTATTGACCTAGATATCTGCATGAAGTTTCCATTCATTCTGTGTCTTTGGAATAATTTATATACAAGCACTACGACTGAGGCAAATTTTGAGGACGTCCTAAAGCTATGGCTTTGTCCCATATAATCTTATTTCCAAACTCAGCCATAACTGAAGATCTCAACAGTAAATAGGATTCCCATTTTAATATTAATGCTGAGCTCTGAGACTTGGCCTCCTGGGAAGAAGACAGGTATACAGAAATGGAAAATTTATTTCGAAAGAAAGACAGACTGCCATTTCCACACTAATGGGGTATGAAAAAATGGAGACAGAGATAGATAGAGAAGGTTGAATGCCAGGATCATTACCTCCC
The DNA here is from genome assembly GCF_003009895.1 of Hyaena hyaena. Taxonomy (NCBI): domain Eukaryota; kingdom Metazoa; phylum Chordata; class Mammalia; order Carnivora; family Hyaenidae; genus Hyaena; species Hyaena hyaena. The sequence goes on from NW_024080716.1 coordinate 3,415,902, forward strand.
CACTACTTTTCTTGCAGGGAGACAGGAGGAATTAAAAAATAACAGAAAGGTATCAGAGAATGTAAAACCTGTCAGCCCAGAATGAGAGGAATAATGTGTAGATATCAGCATTATTAACAGGAGGACAAGGAGATGAGCCTGAGGTAAGAACCTGGTGTTTCATGGTATATTGCCTGCAAATTTTCTCATGCCCTTGTGAGAAGGTCGACAGTTACTGAACGGGTCCATGGACCAGCAGATGCCAGGTTGGAAAGCACGTGAGGGAACATACCTTTTTGTGGCTGTGTGATGTTGTGAATTTACTGTCTTCTACAAGTAACTCCCATTAGTAAAGGAATTTCCTGCACTGAAGGGTGTATCAAACCCATTGAGACATTGGTCCTGAATTTGCCACATGTGGTTACATAGGAGCTATAGCCTCAAATGCTTACCCAGTGAAATGTGGTGTGACTGGGCCCACTCCAGAGCTCATGTCCTTTCTTAAAGGGTTCACATTAACTCTAGTCTAGGGAACGGTTGCCACAGGGGATTGCTGGTGTAGTGTTGCCACATTTTCTCATTTTTAAAGACAACTCTAAATCTTCATTTTACTAGAATCTGCTATGTTTTCAAATATGATCAAATAATCTAATTTGAAAGAAAACAAGAAGCAAAATAAAACATATGATCCATTAGCCATCAGCTTGCTGACATTACAGAATATGCTGGGTTTTCTTTTTCATAAATCAGCCCTATAAATATGTGAGAGAGAGAAAAAAAAAGAACTGCCAAGATTTAATTTAATGTGGACTTTTTCCCATGATAGATTGGGACAATATTTTACTCATTTTTTTGTTTTCATCTCTTTCTTCACAACTACTTCAATTTGGGAATCTTGGACCTACCCAATCCATGAGGAAATAATGTGTTTCTCTACATTATTCCATGTAACTCCAGAGCCCAGAGACTGAATCCAGGGCTATCACAGCCAGTAATCAAAGAAACTTACTTAGAACTGCTTGGGGTAATTACCCCAATTAGTTAATTGGGTAATTAAGAAAAGGAGCCTCTGTTTCCTTTTTTCTGCTTTGTCTATAATATTTTTGTACGTGTATCTCTGGGATTTCTTTGATGTCTTTATGCTCAATTTTTACAGTCTTGAGCATTTAATAGGGTATCTTTTTTTCCCCTTAAGAAATATGGTAACATTCTAAAGTGATAAATACACCTCACTTACTATTCATATAAATGGAAAATATCATAAATCTTCTTGAATTCACTTCCACCTGGTTTCCATGCATGCAGGATGGCACCAGCCTGTAGGGAGGTGCTTTTACATTTGTTTCACTCAAGAGTATGCATAATATGTATTTTTTCACTTTTTAAATTTTTTTTTCTGCTTGAATAAAACAGTTCAAAAGAATTTGTTTTCTTTTTAGTTTATTTATTTATTTTGAGAGAGAAAGAGAGCACAAGTGGAGGAGGGGGAGAGAGAAAGAGGGAGAGAGAGAGAGAATCCCAAGCAGGCTCCACACTGTCAACATGGAGTCTGATGCAGGGCTTGAATTCACAAACTATGAGATCATGACCTGAGCTGAAGTCAAAGCCTGGACACTTAAACGACAGAGCCATCCAGGTGCTCTTAAAAGAAATCTTACAAACAATTATAAACAAAAGTAGGAGCCACATGTTAAATATGCTACTGTGGCTATTCCTCTCTTTCTACTCACTCTTAGAAATTCTTGATACTACTTTACATATTTTTGATACAATGTTGGGTTCAATAAGAAAATATAAAATCTTCAGAATTAAGACTTAACAACACAAAAACCTTTCAAAGTCTGTTTGGGAAAAAAATGAACTTACATAGTAGTCACCCATGAAGTGTTCACATCTAAATACAGGTCAAAGGAATTGGTGATCAGGTTCTAGTGCTTACAATGTGGGTGAGGGAGGTGGAAATCATGAACTCCAAATTATTCAGAATGAACGAGTTACAATTGAGTCCATTTAAAATACTTCTCAAAAGTGTTTAGCTATTTAAATCAGTAAACACAATATTCACTGTAAACATTATAGTATTTAGTAGCTATTTAGAACAGCAAATATAATAGTAATTACTTAACATAGTAAATATAATGTTTGGTTAGATTTAAATAGATGAATGATTAAAATGATAGTATACAATGCAGTTGGGCAAAACTGAAATAAAGAGCTCTTAAGGTCTTTATTATAGGTATTTATCTATATTATTAAGGTCTTTATTATAATCTCCTCCTTATATGGAAGGAGATTAGAATCATCTATTAATATTGGCCTCACTAAGAATGTATGCTGTACCCTCTAGGAAAAATATCAAAACAAGAGGTGTACAAGACGTAACTGAAAATAAAAAAAGACAAAAATATTTTTAAATATTTAATCATTTCTGAGAAGGCAAAAAATAGAGGAATTTGGATGAAGTAGGAACTGGTGAAAGAATATATTGAATAAAATTAGAAATAATTCCATTACATGCAAAAAGAACTAATTACCTTCTTTAACACAAAAATACTATTAAGACTGGATAGAATACTAAACCTGAGTATATGTTGCTTCAAACACAGACTTACTGAACTGGGAATTAAATCTGAAGAAATCACTCCATACATAGGTATCAAAAAATAGAAAATATTTCTAAGATTCATGGATGACAGAATGATGCAAGTGATGTTTAATAGGGTTGCTGAAAAGTGAGAATAGAGAGTATTTGGAAAGAATCCTTGAAGAGACAGCAACTGAGAATTTTCAGAATTGAAGAATGACCTGAGTCTTTTGGCTGAGACAGGACCAGCCCCCAGGACCTAAGAAAGATAAATAAAAATAAATAAGCATTCAGACCCATTATGGTGCAACTGCAGAATATCACAGACGTAAAACCAGATGGGCAGATAGAACGAGTTGTCTTGATGGAAAGGGAGATAAAAGAGGTGGGGGCCTGCTCGCACCAGACTGCCAGCTTCTGGAAACAGAGATCAAACCTTGATTTGCTTTAAACTTTTGGTTTTGTACACGGTGTCTCACTCGGTAAGTATTCTTTGTCCTTGTGGAGCTTCCAACGCAGAATGAAACTCGTGTTATGATAGGAATATAAATAAAAGTGGTGTGAGAGCAGAGAGGAGGAAATAATTCTTTCTGAACGGGATACGGAAAGGAGACACCAGGGAAATAGCATGTGTCATGACGGTGAGGGTTACAACAGGGGCAACAGTCCTAAAAGACTGGCATGAGCAAGATGCCAGGCAAATACCATGGTTGGCACTTGCTGCGTAGCTCCGGACACTATGCGGAGATACGGTAATGCAAGTGGGGACTGAGGGCTGCCCACGGCTGACAGTGCAACATGAGGTTGGGCAAGATTGAAGAGCCACAGAGTTGAAATCTAATCGAAGGGATCTCGATTTTTTTTTTTTTAAGCAGAAAAGATCCAATGAGTTTATTTGTTTGCTTAAGGAGGGAATCGTTAGGATGAGACCTATGCTTTGGATGTATTAAAAAAAGGAGCTATTGCAGGCAGAGAGATTACTTACGAAGTCAAGGGAATAGTCGAGAGGAGGAGAAAATACGCCTTTGTGCCTTTGTTATTTCGATGTTTTGTGTATATCTTAAAGAGTGGTGTGTGTGTGTGTGTGTGTGTGTGTGCACGTGCATAAATAGAAAGGATGATAGCATATATGCAACACTGGTTTCAAATTTGTGGAATTATTCCAGCTATCATACCGTATAATTAACTATGAATTTTGAAAACTCAGCACTGCCACTTTTTAGCTAGGTAGTCTTGGGAAAGTTCTTTTAAAGTTTAAATAAGTGGATGCCAACGTTCTCATCTTACCTCATCTTTAAAATGTGTTACTGCTGTGAGAATTAAATGAAATTAATTAAACAGCACTGCATATATTAAAAGCTCCAATTACAGTGCTTAGCAAATGCAGATAATAATTATTGAATTACAGAATGAAAGGCTGGGATGTAATATTCATATTTTCCCATCTGTTTTAAACTTTCCCAGAACTTTTTGCTGCCAGGTAATGGCAGTTTATCCTACTCACAGTTGAGTATGTTGTTAGAACATCTTCCATGTGACTTAGGCTCACAAATATTTGTAGTGCTCTACCTTGTTTTAGGGGTTTTTTACTTTTATTTATTTATTTTTTATTTTTTTAAATTTTTTTTAATGTTTTTTATTTATTTCTAGGAGAGAGAGAGACAGCGTGAGCAGGGGAGGGTCAGAGAGAGAGAGAGTCACAGACTGAAACAGGCTCCAGGCTCTGAGCGGGCAGTCAGCACAGAGCCCGACGCGGGGCCCGAACCCACGAACCGCGAGATCATGACCTAAGCGAAAGTCGGACGCTTAACCGACTAAGCCACCCAGGCGCCCCAGGGGTTTTTTACTTTTAAAAAAAGTTTGTTTTAGAGGAATCACAAGGCGGGGAGCAGAGAGAGAAGGGGACAGAGGATCCGAAGTGGGCTTTGTGCTGACAGTAACAAGCCCCGATGCTGGGCTCGAACTCAGGAACCATGAGATCATGCCCTGAGCCAAAGTCAGATGCCCAACTGGCTGAGCCGCCCCTACCTTTTTTTAATCATGGGCTTTTGAAAGATATTCTTTCTTCCTCTGGTACCATGAAATGAATGATGTTACTTATACTTTGCACCATATTATTCACAAAGTTGATATCATTTTTAGAAAACTTTGACCTCCTAGTTAACAAGAAGTCTAATTTGAGTCAACAATTAGCCGCTATCAGGCGGCATAAATACAAGCAAACTATCCAGAGCATAGAAGAGTCCTCCCTATTAGAACATAGGGGAGTACAACTTCAGATATGAGCCTTATTGCTCTACATTGTCAAAACAGTCTTAACCATGAAAATTAGATTTTTTAAAAATATTGTTAAACACTGTGAATGAAGATCACTGGGTTGATATAAGGATATAATTTGACCATGACATTAGATAGAATTTTATAATGACTAAAGTTTCCAGACAATAGAATGACCTGCCTTAGTATTTAATGACTTATTTGTCAGTGGACTCCACTCATATATAACCTGGACCACTTTTTAGGATGGGGACTGAAGAAATACCAATCACGTTAACTAAGGGCACTGATTTCTAGTCCTTTGATCTTCAGCAAAACCCTCTCCATTCGCCTCTTTGCAAATGTAGATTTGCTATATAGTTTTGAGTATTTCATTTGATTTATATTGTTTATTTTGAGAGAGAAAGTGAGTGTGAACAAGGGAGGGGCAGAGAGAGAGAGAGAAGGGAAGAATACCAAACAGGCTCCTTGCTGAGGCTTGATCAGCAACGTGGGGCTCAATATCACAACCCTGTGAGATCATGACCTGAGCCGAAATCAAGAATTGAATGCTTAAGTGACTGAGCCACCCAGATGCCCCAGTTCTGAGTATTTTACACAGGAAAATAATTTCAAGTTGATTAGATTTTAATGAAATTAGCATTATATCAGTGATTATCACTCTCAAGTACTATTTTAGACACTTATGTTTATTTATTTAATACTTTATTTATTTAATACAACTCTGAAAGATATTATTGTTATAATTTCTTAGTGACTACAAACAGGTCCATGATATATTGTTAATTGGAATAATTAAAAATATAATGTGTAGTGTGTCACCAATTATGGAAGTGATAGTGATTTTCCACACCTACTCACTCGTGTGTACAAGTTACATATACATACATCACACATATAAAGATGGCCAGAATAATCTACACTAAAATGATCATTGTGGTCACAGCTGGGTTATGGATGACGAAAGCTTCTTAATTTCTTTCTTGGACTCTTCAGATTTTCTAAATTATCTACAAACATGAGCATTACTTTAGTATTCTGAGAACAACTACTATATTAATACTTATACAGCTATGTAGAAAGATGTATAACTCATGATGACATAAAGAATAAGGGGTAGAACCTGGCAATGATCCCTGATGTAGAAGCAGTTGAGAGAAGGGAGTTCATTCTTACCTAAGTCCAGAATTTTGAGTTTTTTCTTTGTTCCCCTTTTCTTTTACAAGGCAAGTTGCACCGCCATTGATTAGACGACAGGAGGAAGAAGAATAGCCCATTCACTTAATGATGACAAATACCTACTTTGGTCCTTACCTGAGGGGCTATGGTAACCTGGGCCTGCCCTTTGTGTATGCCCCTTGGCGGCAAGCAGGAATTCAGCGTGGCAGCTGGAACCTGGCTGGGCTTCAATTTGGCGTGTGTCTGACATTGTTTGGGGAACACTTTGTACCTGCTGAGGCACACTCCTCTCCCAGGGACTACAAGCCAAGAAAACAGAAGCTCCCAGTGCCAGGGCTACTGGTCTTATCTGTAAATCACTTATTCTTTTTTCTTGTCTCCTCAAGGTGCTTAGACCTTACCCTGGAGCTGTAGCAGGCACAACTCATCAACTTTTTGCTGACTAGTTAAGAGATCAACTAGATTTAGCTTCCCTAATTGCTGAAACTGTGTCGGGTCTTATATTTGAGTATCTTTTTGGCTTATTGGTGACTAGTACTACCAAGAATATGTGTGTGTGTGTGTGTGTGTGCACGTGCATGCGTGTAAAGCATGTGTGTACATTTACAACTATATATACATGATCATTAATCAAAAATGTAAACACATGAGATTAATTTTCCTTCTAGGTTTTTGAAGTCATCGTTCCAACATTAGCCGGTTTAATCCTTTCTATGTGGGTGTATACTGGGGTGAAAATATTGAAACACAGAAAAGAGGGTAGTCATTAGGACTTTGTTTCTAATGTTCATTTTTGGTGGAGAGAGCCATTTGTGATTGTCTAGCTCTCTGCACATTTATAGACGGGAAAATGAAGACTACGTGGTCTTCAGAAAATCCCTCAAGTTCGGAAGCTAGTTCCCAGAAGAACTGGACTGAAACTTTGACCTCCCAGCTTTGACTGAGTAGCCTTTGTGCCAGGGCTTTCCAGGATGCCTATCGTGGTGTCCAAGAAGTGGTTGGAAAACATATTGTATATATCTCACATTATAATAATAATTACTCTAGGAAAAATGAGACTGTTAACAAGGATTATCTGTGTGAAAGGAGACTGATGGTGATTTTATTACCTGTGATGCTATCTGAACCTTCTAAAATTACTACTCAAATATTTGTTACCTTAAAGCCATGTATTTATATATATATATGTATATATACATATATATAGTGTATACATATATACATATATGTGTATAGTGTATACACACACACACACACACACATATATATATATATATATATATATATATATATATATATATATAATATTAGCCACTATGTTCTGAGTGCTTTGCTAGGTATTTCTTCTATCAGTTTTGTCATTCCAGCCTCATTAGCCCATGTTCAGAATAAGTTCTTGTAAATGTCCATTGAATATAATAGAATCCAAAATTAGCAGTGCCAAGAGGTTACTCTAAAAAGGCATCCTTCTTCCTCCTAGAATGTTTTGGGATGCTTGCCTGACTTCAAGCCCAATGTTATCCTAGTAACAGTGACTGATTCCAGGTCAGGCTCAGTCTTTAATGTTATCCTCAGATGCCACTGAACAATCTCAAGAGGAAGGTTTCTATTGTAAGTGAGTCAAGCTGCTCCCAGGTCGCTGACCAGGAACATTTACCCCACAGGGTCAACAGACAGGCAACTCAGTTGGTTGCTTGTAAAATCTGTGCAAATAAACAAAGACTTAAAGTGGTCCATTATATCCATATCCATTAAATATTAAACATGAAAGGCTCCAAAATGAATAGTTGAACCAGAGGAATTTTGTGCTGTGTTCCAAGCCTCCTTTTATTTATTACGATGCCCCATCCTCCTTGGCTTGCTGTCTGACACAGGGCCCAAGGTTGTAATTTAAACAGCAGTCAGAATCTACTGTGCTTTCTGGGGCCCCGAGCGTGCTGCCCATGTTAATAACTAACTATGCAGAGCAAGCATCACTTATACAGACCTTTAAAAGTAATTGTCTTTGTTCTGTCAAGGTCAGGAAGAACTAGGACTTTTTGTGTTTGGTTCTGCTCAAGTTCATGCTTTGTAGTGGGGACTTCTGTGTCCAGCAATAGATGTGTCTTCCTTGTTTCCTTTGAGTAAAATCCAGATGGCTCAGTTGAACACATTTTTGAAGCTGAATAAGATTTAAGAACACCTGAAAGAAGGAGGTTTCTCTTCCAGAATTCGCATCTGTGGCTTTCAGGATGCTCAAACCTGAATGCACACAGTAGTTGCCAGCTTGTCTCTTGGTCTGCTGCTTGCTTGGCTCCTACAGCCTTCTGTTCCAGAAACAAATATGACTACAGGCATTGGGAAATCAAAAAAAGATGCAGCTCAGAGACATCTCAGACATGAGATCATTCTTCAAGTACCACATTCTGTTTCCTCCGGTCGGAGTCAGTTCAGTGAGAGTTTGGCCCATGTGCTCTTCCAAACGATAAGAGCTGAGCTCTGAGTGAGGAAAGTTGCTGGTCACCTCTATAGACTTCCCTGCACCCGATCCGCGAGGACCTCAGCTTCCCTCTAGATCTTGAAGAGACTTCAAATTTCAATAAAACTCCAACTCTGCTGCCAAATAGTTCAAGTGTAATGTCAGAGTCAGAAGCCACTATTGCTATCACTGTCTGGACTCAGAGACTCATATGTCAGCAAAATCTACCCATAGCTAAGGCTGTTCAAGTCTTTCCACAAGAAGCAAGTCTCAATCTTTGTGCAAGTTTGTTCCAAGTAATCGCCGGCAGATGGCGCTGTGCATTAGCAAACATCCTGCTTGGGAGCTGAAGTGGGGGGAAAAGGTTTGAGACAAATATTGTCTGAGGGCAAAATGCTGAACAGGTGATGTAGGAAGACACACACACACACACACACACACACACACACACTTGAGTGATACAGAAAAAGGGGTACAAAAATGTAAGTTAACTTTTAAATAAGGCATCTTAAGCACCTCCTATTCAGCTTTTACCTATAAGAATAGTGCTGGTGAGTCAAGTCAAATAGATATTCTAGGGGAGAGATGTTCACAAATACAGGAGAATGTTTACACACTGTTGAGATCAACCTAGCTCTTGAAATGTTAAATAATTGTCCAGTTATTTCCCAATATGAGAACTTTCTTCTCTCGTTCTTCCCCTTTCCTACATTCTGTTCCTCATGCTTAGAAAACTGTGTTTCTATTATTTAAGGACCAGATCTCCCTCATATTTTTCTTTAAATTACCCCTGACAGGAGTTATAGTTCAAAGGACTGTATCTATTTGTTTTATCTCAACATTTCTAGCCCCTGGCTTTTGCTTAATAAATGCCTATTTAATGTTTTTTAAATAATTGATCAGTGAATCATACCATGGCCTAGGGATAGAATTTTCTATACACATGTTCAATCATCTTTTTCAAAATATATTTATTTAGTACCCGTTAAGCTCTTGGTCACAGAGCTTATGATCTAGAACAGGAAAGAAGAGGCCATTAAGCAAGTAAAACAAGGTGTAATAGGTACACAATAGTGGGAGAATCAGGTGCTGTGGAAGATGGTATTAGAAGAAACATCCCCAAAGAGATGAAGTCTAATTGTGTATCTGAGTAATGAGTAAAGAATTGCTATCTATCAAGAATACCCCAGGGGCGCCTGGGTGGCTTAGTCGGTTAAGCGTCCGACTTTCGCTTAGGTCATGATCTCGCGGTTCGTGGGTTCGAGCCCCGCGTCGGGCTCTGTGCTGCCAGCTCAGAGCCTGGAGCCTGTTTCAGCTTCTGTGTCTCCCTCTCTCTCTGACCCTTCCCTGCTCACGCTGTCTCTCTCTCTCTCTCTCTCTCTCTCTCTCCTAGAAATAAATAAAACATTTAAAAAAAAAAAAAAAAGAATACTCCAGGAAGAGAGGACCACATTTGAAAAAGACCAAGGATCAGAAAATATAGCACAGGCTATATGAGTAACTTAAAAAAAAAAAAATGTTCATTTTGCCAGGAAAATAGCAATTTGCAATGGGGAAGGTCAAAAGATAAGGTCGGAAACTTAGGTCCTGGCAGGCCTTGAGATTTTGTCTAAGAGAAACGGAAAATCATTGTAAAACTTCGCGCATGCGAGTGATGTGATTGGATTTGTGTTCTCCAGTCACTCTGGCTGAAGTGTGGAAACTAAACTGTGGTTGGTGTGGGTGTGCGAGAAAGGAGCACGGTCCCGTGCTGGAGGAGACACCAGTTTGGGAGCTGTTGCGAAACTCCATATGAAATGCTGTAGCTGCCGCCAGGACCACGGGCCGACCAGGGGAAGTAGCTAGGTCAGGAAGAAAGCCCTGCGGGGGAGAGGAGGTGCCCACCTACAAGGGCAAATGTAAAATATCATCAGGGTAACAAAACATGGCTGGAAATGTAAGAAAATAAAGACATTTATAATTATCAAAGCTTCTCCCTGGAAGAATGAAGTATGTTTTGGAGAAGAATACTTTAATAAACACCTTAGGATGATCATAGAGATCCTCAGGGACGCCTGGGTGGCTCAGTCGGTTAAGCATCCGACTTGGGCTCAGGTCACAATCTCATGGTTCGTGTGTTCGAGCCCCGCTTCAGGCTCTGTGCTGACAGCTCAGAGCCTGGAGCCTGTTTTGGATTCTGTGTCTCCCTCTCTCCCTGACCCTCGCCTGCTCGCGCTGTCTCTATTTCTCCCTCTCAAAAATAAATAAAAAACATTAAAAAAAAAAAAGAGATCCTCAAGCAGCAGACTCACGTGACCACAGATAAAATGTAACATGCCATTTTAGGATGGTAAGTCTTGTGATCTGCTAAGACTTTCTTTTGCTGACCTGTATGCAGGTTAGAGGTCAGAAATGATAGTTGAGGAAAATAAAAGAAAGGCGGAACCCTAGCTCCAGTGGTCATATTTCTCTACTCTCCCCTTTTCCGAATAATTATTGAACAGATAAATAAAGAATGCCTGTCTGGAGGCGCACCAAATAATTAGCCCCCATCAAGAGCCCCTCAATGTTCCATTGAGACTTATTAGTGGTAGAAGGTTTACAGAGAAGTAAATGGCATCAAAATAGGTTTATAATGTAGAAATCATAGTTTTCTGTATAAAGATAAAGGAGAAAAACCCAATTATGATAATATCCAAGATTAAACCTGGGAAATTGAATGATGCCCTTCTCTGTGATAAGAGGGAGGGAAAAGGGCCAGTTTGAGGTGGAGTGGGAAGAGAGTAGATGTAGATGAAGAATTAAGTTTTGCACATTTAATATTAGAAGTATGTGTGGCATTCAAGTAGAGAGATCAAGCAAACAAGTATGATGCTTAAGAAAGGTATTTGAGTTAAAGATATGTGTTCAATGATTAAAAACATGGGAGTGGAATATATCACAATGGAGAATATGTACAATGATATACACTAGACAGTATGTGGATAAGATTATAGAGAAATACAATGATTAACATTGAATTAAGAACTATATTAAATTTTAAACTTAATGAGCAGGTATGTCGTGTTTGTGGGTATGTGTATAGATAGATATACTTTTTGAATAGTTAGATGCTAGGTCACAAGGCATAACTTGATAACTTACCATATCAGAAATTTGGAGGGTTGTGTTCTCTATGCAACAAAATAAAACTGCTTGAGGTGAGTTTAGGACTCCTCCCAGTAGAGTCTACGGTAAAACACTACAAGACTGCAAGATCGCAAAATTGGAAGACTTTGAGAATTTTAGACCTTAATACTTCTAAAACGTGAGATCAGGAGGCCTCAAGACTGCAGGTCTGTGAGACTAGGAAATGGAGACAGGAGCCTAAAGGAACCACGTGGTTCTGAGACTGTAAGTCTTCCGGAACGCAGGCTTTTGCAATTCCGTAACAGAAAGATCGCAATATGCTTTCTGCTTTCCAGGGCCTTCTGGCCTCTGCTTACTTGGCAAATTTCCTATGTTAGAGAATAACTTAGCAGTGAGGGTTATCTTTGATTTGGGGACTCTTCCAGAAAAATTCTGGCATACCAGCAGACAAGCTAGTCAAAAGTTTGTCTCATCTCCCTTCATCTAGAAGACTGTCCTTCTCTGGCTGGTTAACTTCTATGCCCAAACTGCTGCCTTCAGCCTGACTCCAGGTATGAGATCATCCTCTGCTTCTTGAGATCATCATTCTTGAGTTTATTTCCACATTTTAAACATATTTAGGTCCATTATTCTTCAATGAATTTAAAGCAAAAATTTTTGTTGCCTTTGTTTATCTGGAAATTTCATACTCTTTTAGTGAGAGTGAAGTATTTTCACATCTTGTGCTTTCACAGTGCTATAAGCTTGCAGTTTCCAAAGGTCCATCAAGGTATTACAGCCTGAAGCTCTGGCCCTATTATAGTTCCATAATCTCCAGGTCTTTCATTTGTGAGGTCTTACCGTCTTTCAGCATGTATTCACAGTCCTGAGCAAACTTTCAAATAATTAATTGAATATGACCAAAATCAGATTGTGCACAACAGAAAAAAGCAAGCTTTTGAAACAATTAAGCACAGAGTTGAAATGAATCTGACTAAAGTTGCAACTAAGGAACCTTCTAATAACGTAACAATTTTGGCCTTTCTGTAACCCAAGTAGTTGAGGGCTGGGCTGAAAAGAGAGAACTTCCTCAATTTCTGGAGATCTAATCCCAAGTCTTGGTGAAGGGATTAAAGCCACATCACTTCCATACACAGTTCAACTTCTGCTTGAAATAATAAACTGATTGGTCCCTTAGTCTACCTAAAAGAGGAAAATGTATTAACTTTTGTTATGTGTATATATATATTCTATGTCTGTCTTTTCCTTTGCACATAATATCAGCATAGAAATAACAAAACTTGTGAATAAATAAGAGAATATGATCCATGACAAGAGAATATTTGTAAATTAAAAGAGAACAACAGAAATCCATATGTCAGAATTATTGGACAAGAATTTTGAAATAGCCATGATAAGCATATTAAAGAATCTATAAGAAAAGATAGATGAGTGGAGAAATAGAACATTTCAGAAAAAACTTGAAAACAGTAAAAAGAAACAAATGGGAAACCTGGAAACAATGAATACAATTTCTATATATTTTTTAAATCATTGAATATGATTAAAAGCAGGTTGGACACAATGGAAGAAATATCAGTGACCTTGAAGATGAATCAATAGAAATAATCCATCTGAAGTACACAGAGAAAGAAAATATAGAATAAAATGGACAAAGTCTTAAAAACCTCTGAGAAACTATAAATTAGTAGGCATATGTATAAATGGAATGTTGTAGGGAGAAGATAGAGAACTTGGGATAGAATAATATTTGAAGAAATAATGGGTAACAGTTTTAAATGTAATCAAACAAGCAATATTCAGGTCCAGGAATCTCCGAAATCTCCAAGGACATTGAGTACATTATAACAAGCAGCTAAACTTCAGCATTCCAAAGGCAAACAACCAAAAACCAAATATAAAAATAACATTTAAAGGCAACTAGAGAAAAAAAAGGCATTCACATAATGGAACATGACGATGAGGAATTCTCATCAGAAACAATAGAAGTCAGAAGATAACGGACAGTCTTTAAAATGAAAGAGACAAAGCTAAATATTTTTCAGAAAAAACGTTTTTAAAAAATGAAAAGCATAAACATATTTCACACAAAGCTTAGAGAATATTCTTTATCAAAACTCATGCAAAAAAAAAAAAAAAAGAAGAAGCCCTTCAGAATGAAGAGAAACTATACCAAGGGAAAGCCTCTTTCTATAGAAACACGTGAAAAAAACTAGAAAGGGTACATATAAATATATGAAAAAGAAGAAGTACAAACTACTGAATAAATGCTGTATTGTTCAGTAAAGACTTAACAAAAGTGACAAAAATTATGGGAATTCTTAGTTTCTGTACATTTAACTTTCATGCAAATATTTATACAAATATACTATGAATTTTTTATAGTAATACCCCAAGCTGTCTTTTATATATAGAGGATGGTCTTTCATAACTCAGCAAATAAATTTAAAGCTACTGCATGATGGTATTGTCTTAACAATGACCTAGATTATCTGGAAAAGAAATATGAATATCACTTTTTATACTTTCGAGTAAAGTCTTCTAGTCCCCAAAGTTTGAATGTAATTTTATATTTTATACATAATGTATACAAAACTCATACAGAGCTCTGTACATATTACTTAATCTAACTTTATAAGGATGTTTCAATATCACATTTTTCATTTATTCTGTATTCATACTTTCACAGCATTTTTCTGTAATGAAGAATACAATCATTTAACATTAAATTTTTTTCTTCAAAAACAACAGTGTCCAAGGTGCAACTCAGAAATGGAATAAACTTTTTCCATGTTTTCACCAGAGTGTTTAACAGGTAAGTTTGGGAAAAATAAATAGTTGCATTCAATTCTTCTGTGTCTGAATCCTCCTGGCTCCAGTCAGAAGGTAAGGACTTTAGCCTATTAATACAAGTGTGTTCAAGGGTTTGTCTTTATCCATTTTCTTTTAAATGACCTTCAGGACCAACTTCAGAGGTTATTAAGACAGCTAGGAGGCATTCAAGATTCAGCCTGAGAGTCATGAAAGAGAGACAAGAGTAGTAAAGGAATCTTCCTTTATCTGTGAGGGATACATTCCAAACCCCACAGCAGATGCCCTAAACTGCAGATACTACTGAACTCTAAATATAGTAGTTTTTTCCTATGTGTACACAGCTAGGTTTAATTTAAACTTAACACAGTAAAAGGTTAACAACAACTAATAATAAAATAGAACAATTGTAACATTATACCATAATAAAAACTCATGAGAATGTGGTCTCGTTCTCTCTCAAAATATCTTTTTGTTCTATATTCACCTTTCTTCTTGTGATGATGTGAGATGATTCAGTGCCTATGTGGTGAGATGAAGTGAAGTGAATGGCATTGGCTTTGTGATGTAGCATCAAGCTACTGTTGACTTTCTGAGGATACGTCAGACAAAGGATGGATCATCTGCTTCCTGACCAAGGGTGAACTTGGATAACTGACACCATAGAATACGAAACCTCAGGTAAGGGAGTGGGAGAGCACTGTAGCCATACAGAGAACTTACACATGTAAACTTAAATATAACAGGACTAAACGTTTGTACATATTGACGCTACATGAATGCTCCTGAAGTTCTGGAAACACTAAAAGAGAGAGAAAGATAAGTTAGGGATGGTGAATGTGTGCTGGTGAATTAAACATGAAATGAGATGACAGAAAGAGTTGTTTTTTTTTTTTTAATCTTTTATTTATTTCTGAGAGAGAGAGACAGCGTGAACAGGGGAGGGTCAGAGAGAGAGAGGGAGACACAGAATCTGAAGCAGGCTCCAGGCTCTGAGCTAGCTGTCAGCCCAGAGCCCGACGCGGGGCTCGAACCCACAAACTGTGAGATCATGACCTGAGCCGAAGTGGGACGCTCAACCGACTGAGCCACCCAGGCGCCCCAGAAAGAGTTTTATAACTATTGTTTATAGCCTATGGAAGGGAAAGAATTTCTGCCCATCTCCCTTGGAGCTTCTTTCCATGTTGGTCTCTCCCTTTCTCCATGATTGAAATATAAGCTGCTTTGTCTTAAGTCTCTGTGTGTGTGGAATACAAAAAACATTCACCTAAAATTTAGGAGACTTGCATACCCTAATCACCACGGCTTTCTGTATAACTGGATCTTTCCTCTCTCTAACCTGTCCTACCCATTCTTTCAGAAATTTGAGCAGATGATATCTAAAAGCAGTATAATCTGCAGATTCTATAAGGAAAATAAATGAGTAAAGGGCAGATAGTTTGTATTGAGCCAAAGGATGGCGTGAAATTGTGCCTTCCTGGCATGACACATAAAAGTTAGAAAAAAAAATCAATTGCTCATATAAAAGCGTGAGATACGTAAATTCCTCTCCTCCAGTATTCCTCTAAAGCACTAGCCTTTTGAGGTCTACTACAGTTGCGTTATTCCATATTTTGAAGGTTTTTTTCCACATAATCTCTCACCCTGTCCACCAAGCTGTGTTTGAGGGTTACCAAGATAGCCTGGGTGACAGCTTATAGGGAGAAGCGGTTGTGCCCAGCGTATAAGAACACAGATTCTGCAAGTCCGATTTTCTGAGTTCAACTCCTGGATCAACCCTTTCCTAGATGTGAAATCTTGGGAAATTTCCTTGGTCTCTCTGTGCCCCACTTTCTCAACTGTAAAAGGAGGATAGAAGTAGTATCTACATCACTGTATGGTTGTGAGATGCATCCAGTAATACATTCATTAATGTAAAGCCTTTGGACCAGTGACTTATCTGGAAAAAAAGCAGTTAATAAAGTGTTGCTACTTTTTAAAAGTGTTACTACATTGTAATTTAATTTATTTTAATTCATTTTGGAATTACCAAAGATAGATATTTCATGTAATTCTGTCTGATTCCCACCCCCTCCTTCTTTCGTTTCTTTTTTCCTTCCTTCCTTTCTTCCATCTTTCTTTTCTTCACCTCTGTCGGATCCTGCTTTTCTAGGCAGATGTTTCAGGAGGCCTGCACTTACTTTCCAAGTACCTTGGGCCAATCTGGCTTGAGGAAGCAAGCCACAGGCCAGAGCTTGCCGAGACTCTGGTGTCCAGGCTCTGCTCATTGTAAGCTCCATCAAGCAACAGAGAGTGCCAGACACGAATTTCATTAATCCTACCATCAGTAGGTCTGAATTCATTGCAACTAATACAATACCTGTTTCTCTAACCATGCCAACATTTTCTCGACACCATGTGTGACCTCCTGTTATTTCTCAACAAAAGTTGGCAAGCATGACCCAGCAGTGAAGTAAAACAGCCCAGCAGGCCACAAACTGCCGAGTGCATCCATGCTGAAATGAACAGCACATTCCAAAGAGATCCACAGTGGCTCAGAAGAAAAGTAAAAAAGGAAAGAAAAACAAAAAAGAAAGAATGCAGAATCAGAGGAGAGATTAATCCCCTAGGCCACCGGACTTCCATGTTTATCTTCTGTACATTGAAAAACAGGGTGACTTCCATCCTGGAACCTCTGGTCATCCTGATTCTAGTGCCATATTCTGCAATGTCATTCTCAGCTGTCCCCATCAGACTTAATCCTCACCCCTCAAAAAAAAAAAAAATCACGTATGTCCTCCTGATGGACAAATCTCTAAGATCTTTGAAGTTTCTACCAGCAACACCAAAAGAAAAAGCAGCATGTCATATGTATGAGTAGGCTTAGTTATAGCTCGGACTTAGGATGAATCGGATGGGAACTATTTCTATATGGCATAAAAATATACGAGAAAAGGTGGAATTTGTTTAGTTTCAAAGGCTTTAACGTTTCCCTCATGGTTTTTGTGAGATATTGGTACATTAAACTAATCTCCATGTTTTCTATCTAACTCTGATGAGCACAAGGTTGAGTTTTCATTTTCTTGGCTAAAAATACCAGTACTTCCTTGAAGGCCTTCTTAGAAAATGGATGTAAGGAATGTGAATAGAAGGGGAAATCATTGAGACAAACATTCTGGGTGGTTCACACAGTCATTGGGCACAATTGTTGAGCAACACTGTATCCCACTTACTGTCCTGAGCCCTGAGCCAAAAGAAGATGAATAATATTAGGAATCTGCCTGCCCTCAGAGACTCATACTCTAACAGGATACTAGACATTACACAGATGAATTATTAAACTCTCAGAATTGCCAGAAAGAAAATATTCAGAATCCTGTGGGAGATAAAATAAGGAGAAGCTAGTTTCATTTGAAAGGCACAAGAAAAGGCTTCTTCAAGGGAGAGGGTGCATCTGGTTGCAATCTGTAGAAAAATATAAGAAGGTCTAAAAACTGAAACAGCCATGGGGAATTATTGAGAAGTTCATCAATGATAACACCCTCTTGTTTTCAAACAAACTTAGCTAAAGAGATCAAGTAGTTTAATAGTGTTGAGCACTTAATCTTCTCAAGGATCAGAGGCACTTCTTGCTGTTTATTAAATTACCAAAAAGTAACTGCTACCTATTTTCAAGTCTCCAGAGGCCACAGTTTTATTCCAAAATCTAATCCTTCCTTGTATTCCTCACTGCTGTTAGCATAGAATCCCACAAAAACAGGTGTCTGAATGATTGTGTAAAACAGTTAGGAAGGTTTGCACAAAGCTAAGGATGTAAATTAAGAGTAGGAACAGATGTATGCTGGGATAGAAAGAACAGAGAGGAAAAGACTGATCCGTCAATTGATGATAGAGTTTGGAAAGGAAGTTTTCTGGGGGAACTAATTCCTAACTCCGACTATTTATTTGGCTGTAATAATGATTCACTCTCTAGTCAGTGTAGAAAAATCTGGGTATCTGGTCATTGTTCCTTTGATGAATACAAACCAGTCGCAAAAGCCTACAGTGAGTATTAAAAAGAGGGAAAATTGAGAGGCCTTGAATGAAATGTTAAAATATGATGTTCATAATCAAATACTGTCCTCTCCAGGGGATAATGGCCTTAGCTGTGGAAAAGCACTATACATGATTAGGGGTTTATAAAAACAATAAAAGTGGGTACTGTTGTAGCCCACATCTGGGAACCCAGATTTGTAGCTGCGAACTTTGATCAAGTAACTTAATTCCCAGAGATGAAGCTTGTTCATCTCTAATTAGACATTCTAATCCTTGAATTATTTTTATAAATTGTTTTCTTTTTTACATGCAACCTTTGGATTCTTGCTGCAACACTTATGGTAGAGGTTTTATCAACCCTATTAACAGATATAGAAATTAAGACTCAACATGTTGATTTTATTCAAAGCTATCTTGCAGAAAAACGTACAAAAAGGAACTCAAACCTTAATCCTCTCCTAGCAAATTTTATGTGCATTTCAGTATATCATACATCCTCTGAGGAGCCAATTATATTGTATATATTTGAAAGTGTTTGAGGGGTGCCTGCGTGGCTCAGTTAAGCGTCCAACTTCGGCTCAGGTCATGATCTCACCGTTCCTGGGTTCGAGCCCCATGTTGGACTCTGTGCTGACAGTTCAGAGCCTGGGGCCTGCTTCAGATTCTCTCTTTCTCTCTCTTCCCCTCCCCACTTTCTCTTTCTCTCAACAATAAATAAATATTTTTTAAAAAGCTTTGAAAGTGTTTGATAAATGTGAGGTGTTGCATATGCATGAGGTACTACTTGATCATGAGTCAATTAATTAATTACTTTTTTATTTATTCTTTTATTCTTTCAACAAACCCTTTTTGGAATACCTATAAAATGTTTTCATCACTATCCTACATTCAAGGGAAACATGGGAAGCTACTTTGCTATCTAAATCTAGAGATATCCCTGGCATATATTTCTTTGCCATATATTGGCTCATAGATCTAGAAAACAATCTTTTGCAAGGCAATCATTCTTGCACAATTACTTTTATAATTTGCTGCAGCACAGAGGAATATTAGTAATTTCAGACAGTGGATTTTAACCACTTAAGTCACTTAGCTGTTGGCTTTAGAAATGTCTCCTAATTTCACTGCTGTGTACCATTGGGATAAAAGTAGATCACTGTACATTGGTGTGCAGTGACCTGGCTAGTTAAATACACCTGTAAATGACAGCTTTTTCAATGGAGTTGTTTCAAGATAAGCAGCAAACATTTATATTCCTCTAAAGTATTGTTCCAAGAATGTCAGCAGTGATTCATAAAAATATGAAGGCTATCTGAGTTAGAGGCTTTGCTTTATACTCAGGACTATAAATAACTACAACTTCCCAATCTAACACATTTGGAATACTACAGAGTCTGTTGAAAGTCTCTGAGTGGAGACATTCACTTTTGTATGTAGAGGAAAGTCTTTTAGTTCAATATAATCTGAGACAGAATTTTCAAGTAAAAAACAAATTGTGGGCTAGACTGACATTTTGTAATGATGATTAGCCTTACATTTGAAATCAGTTCTCAAGGATATTTAATGGTTACAAATGACCTGAGTTAGTTGTCAGTTTCAAAATTAAATAGCAGCATTTTACAATTAAAGCAAGCATTCACATAAAAGAAAATTAATTTCAATTATATGGTACCAAATGTTAAGTGGCCACTTCTAACTCTTTGCCTACATACTTTGTTTACCAATTTAATTTTCTAAACATATTCGGATATTTTTTTCATTAAAATACATTACAGATGCCCATTTAGGTAGATTAAATCAGATGACATTGCCAATATTAAGCCAAATTTGTTCTTTACAGATGGAAAGTTTGACTTCATATGTGGTCCTGTTGATGAAAGCAGCCTTAGTTATGCCAGCCTCCCCTTATCTTTCAGGAAAATGTTTTATTCCTAATGGAGCCACTTAAAATGAAATTAATTAAAGAGGTTTAAGAATCACCCTTTCCTTTTATTCATTTAATGAAGTCAATGTTCCTCTATTTTCAAGTATTCTTATCAAACCTCTATAAAGACTAATTCTTCCGACAAAACCATGTCAAAAAAAAAAAAAAATGTTTGCAGGGAGATTTGTCCTGAAGAGACAACATTGATTTCCTCAAAATGTTCATAGACAAGTAAAGGTATAGGGAGAAGACTATACCCTAAGTGATCAAATATGATAGATAAAAGGTCAAATTATGAAAGCCAAAGACATACTTATTTAGATTTCATTTAAAATCCAGTATTTTGTCCATAGTGTAAGCAGTAAGATGACCTCCCAAAACTCTAATAATCATTAAAAGATAAGCTTAGTTTTTCAGAAGAGATCATCAATTGGTAGCAGTTGCTTTAGTATTTGTTTGCTAACCCTTAGTCACAGTTGATTTTGCTAATTTCATATTTAAAAGCTGTTTTAAAATTGGCAATTATGTCATCTTTGCAATAATTATTGTTTTTAGGTTCAAAAGAGTTCCATCTTGAATTAACAATTTTTCTGTCTTCCTCCACCCACCTTATTTCTGGCAGCGTGGACTATTTCATCGTAGATGACCCAGGCTTAATATAATGGGTAATGTTCATCAACTAAAATGGAAGCTAATGGACCAGTGCTGGAAAAGGTGATCCATGACCAGACTGTTCTGATCTTTCATAGTACTTTCTGCTGACCTATTTGGCAAGTTGAATTCATTCTTTTCATTCATGCGTATCTGGGGGCACTTAAACATTAAAGGGTTGGAACTCCTCTCAGTCTCATCCTTTGACTTAGGTTAAACCTGTTGCTATTCCTTGTTTTAGCATGATGGAGAATGTGTATGTGTTTGTGTATGTGTGTGTGTGTGTGTGTGTGTGTGTGTGTATGAATGTGTGCACATCACAAGTGGTGATCTATTGAAAAATGGGGCCAAGTTTTATGTTTCTTGTGCCCACATTCTATAAGCATAATATACATGCATATGGGATCATCAAGTTAACCTAGAATGCCAATAGGTATACATTAAGTCTCAACAGGTAATTATTATTTATAAATCCTCTTCTTATGTTTTGAATGCCTTGCCTCTTCGCTTAAAATATGCATAAGGATATCTTGGGTACATATAGTGAAATGGATCCTAAATGTGTTGGGTCAAAGAAGAGCAGAGAGTTGATAAAGATAAGTGATACAAGACTTACACTGTAGGAAGAACCATGAATCGTGATACAATACACTGTTAACGAGGTTGTTGGAAGTCAGAAAGAAATGATAACCTGCACTGAAGTGAAGTACAAATGCCAGAAACACTGAGGCAGATGGTGAAGTACTGATCAGAGAATTGGGCATGCTATAGTGGGTTTACTAAGAGAGACTGGAAAACACAATAGCTGATTATGTTCAAAAGAGCTGCCACGACTCTGTTTACAAAAGTGGTTAGCAATGCACCGATGAGAGTGGGATATAGCACATTTAAAAATAAACTCAGTGATGGACGTCCTCTAGCATCCAGGATAGACAGTAAGAGACACTAAGATTTTGGCTCACTGAAAGCAATGAAGATAAGGTACTCTTACTTAGAGACGTCAGATGACAGCAAGTCTGAAGTCAGTATGGTAATGAGTACTCATGCCAGTGTGCAGCCCAAGAATTACATAGACAATTCAAAGGACACAGTGTTTCTATGGGAAATATAGATAGTCAACCAACAAGGATACAAGCAATCACTCCAATAAAATATTCAGATTCCTTGCCCAGTTTCCAGATCTGAATCAGTTCTCAAACCCCGTTAATTAATCCATTGATTCATGGAGAGGCTGAGTCCCCATAAGGAATGATTTTGAACATCATGGCATGTGTATACAATTATAATTTCCCCCAATCTCACAAAGGACTTGTGGATATTTAATCAGATAATCATACACTGTTAAAATGTGAATGCTCTGACATTTTGAGAAGTGTGGAATATAGAGCTCAAGTTGATGGTAACACTGGAAAGCCTGAATTATTATCGTGGTCTGCTGTTAAGGTGAGTGCATCTGAAGGCCTGATAATAAATGGAGTTCTGGCCCAGGTTTAGTTGACGGTAAGTCTTTTGGACTTATAGACATCCCAAAAATTATTTCTCTGGTTCTTGAATACATAATTGGAATGGACATATTTGGTTCTCAGAAGAACCCCATATTGATTTCTTGGCTTGTAGGACCAGAGATATTGAAGTAGGGAAGGTAAAATCAAAACCTCTGACCCTGTCCCCAAGCCTAGTCTTAGATAAGATAATACACTAAAAATTCCCTATTGGTATGGACATGAGCTGTAAAGATCTTTTTACTACAAGTTATCGCTCACCCAAGAAAATCTACCATGGGAAAGGTCTTATTGGCCTACAGTGCAACACAATGGGCTTCCAAATAGAGTAGCATTGCTGGTGGAGATGGAGACTATGCATACATAGACCCACCATGTAGTCTTCAACTACTCACATCTGGTTTAATTCTAGCTGTTGCTTAATATAAACCTGCCATCAACAGAGACCAATAGGGAGCTCCTACTCTATCCATCAAAGAGACCAGTTGGGTTTTGCTTTCAAGATGACTACACTGAGCCACTTTCATCACAAAAAGTAACCAATTTATTTGGACAGAGGTAGACACACATGGAAGGTATGGATAAGCCTCTTCTAGTCCTCAGGGCTTTGGCCAGCACCACTATCTCAGGGCATATAAGGTTTTGATTACTACTCAGAATACTGCACAATATCACCTCAGAAAAAGGAAACTACCAAGGGAGGTATGAAAGTGGGCGTATGACTCATCACATACCATCCTACCCAGAACCTGTCAATCTGATAGAGTAGATGCAAATGAGGCACCAAGTTGGAGGTGATAACCCACAGAGATGATATGCTGTCTCCCAAGATGTGGTTGGAGTTGGGGTTAGGGTTAGGGTTAGGGTAGATAGAATATTTGGGTGCCAGATCAAAGGACAGGAGGTAAGAGTGGCCCACTTACCCTTACTCCCATTGACTCACTTGGAGAATCTGGGCCTATGTCTCTGTTTTCTAGATATCCTTTTCTTAGAAGAGGAACACTTCCAGCAACAGTATAGTACTAGTACTATAGAAATTTAAGCTATTGTTATTGCCCATCATTTGGGCTCTTTATGCAAAAAGACTAAGAGATAGGGAAAAGAAACACAACACTGGCATGGGTAGTTTATCCAGGTCATCGGGAGAAAGGCAGGCTACTGTTACACAGTGCCGATAAGAAGGAAATGCTTGATGTCTCCCTGACTCACTGTAGCAATTCTTGGTACTCTCTTGCCCAATTAAATGGTAAATGGCCAAAGCGCATCAACCAGAGTTGACCATGGTGAGAAGATCATGGTCATCTGGACCTCACACTACACTGGGATGACAGTCTGGGTCAGTATAAAGTAAGTCATCTAGATGAGGAGAGGTGCTAGTAGAAGTTTAGGTCCATCTAGAATGGACAATAAATAGCAGATATGATGAGTATCAGTTGCAGTCTCAAGATAAACTTCTATATGGCCATTGTAGATTTTAAATTCTTTTGAGTTTCTCCAGGAAAATATCAGCTAGAATACTGCAGGACATTTTCCCACATGAGATGAATTTACTATTGAGACAAGTGGATCTAAGCAGTTGTAAGGAGACAAAAATAAGAAATGTTGTAGGTGATGTACACCCAAAATTTCTTTCAGGATCAAGGCGTCTCTCCTCAGTTCTCCAGGAATTGACTTCAGCTAAAGGAAGCCATCCCACCCAAGGCTAATCTTATTTTTAAGACACGTACAAATATTCAGCTTCTTGCTTCAATTCTAAAGGGTTATCTCAACTCTGGAGCTCCCCATGTATTTGGCTGAGGGCTTTGTTTTGACCACAACACCACTCATCTTTAGGTGCATTACTCCTGAGAACATGCTTATGAAAATTTTCTGAATGCAAACCTCTGTTTCAGAATCTATTTCCTTAAGAAGCTGACTTACAACACAAGGTCACAAAGACTATAAGAGACAACCAGAATTTAAACTCAGACTTCTAGACTCTCGCTGCAGTGTTCTTTCCTCTACATCATATTGCTAAATTCTCTCAATATGTTCTTTTAATCTATGCTACTATATAGTGATATATAAGTTGGGATATAAGTTCTATCCCAAACTAGAATATAAGCTTCTTGAGAACAAGGGTATGTATCATAGACATGTTTATTTCCTAAATTGGACCAATTTAGTACCTTATATTAAGCACTCAATTAACATTGTATTTGTTCAATGAATAACTTTTGAATAACTTTATGATAGATAAATATTTTCCAGTTCATTTGAAAATCATGATTATAATGAATTAACATCCGAGTATTTTCTCTATGGGAATTGCAGTATAGTAGGGGAGTTGTTAAGAATGCATACCATTCTGGGCATCTGGGTGGCTCAGTCAGTTAAGCACCCAACTTTGGTTCAGGTCAGGATCTCACAGTTCTTGAGTTGAGCTCCACGTTGGGCTCTGTGCCGACAACTCAGAGCCTGGAGCCTGCTTCAGATTCTATGTCTCCCTCTCTCTATCTACCCCTCTCCTCTTCTCTCTCTCAAAAATGAATAAACATTACAAAAATTTAAAAGAAAAGAATGTGTGCCATCTTTTCTGACAGTCCTCTCTATTATTGCTACCCATACAGGGGTATACACATAACTCCTTATTTCTCTAATTCCTCTTCATTGGCTGCTATGTTTATTGCTATCTTTATCTTTCTATAATATAATTATGAGGGAATATTTCTCTTTCTTAAAAGTCTGCATGAATCCCTGTTTTCTAAAGGATAAGTCTAAATCCAGTAAAATCTTTCTAGTTGAATCAAAGCCTCTCTAAACTTTATTAAAACCTAATTTCAAGGTTTTATTTACCATCACTTTATTCATGCACCTTAATTTTCTTTCTGCATAATATTATTCTCTCTATTTCTTTTCTTCTCAAATGCTCTTCCAGTCTCCATTAGTCAAAACATTAACAATCTTCAGGGGCCAAATGAAATGCAATTTCCTCAGTCCTTATTCATATTTTTCCAATAACTACCTCTCCCGAGGTAGAAGTAATCTCTTTTTATATTTATCTTCCAAGCTATTACTTGCTTGTTATAAAATGTGCTATTTTCAAACATGTGTATTAAACAGTTTTGCATTTGTCTTATCCCTCATTTTTTTCTCTCTCAATACATAGCCTAGTGTGTGGTACTAAGTAATTTTAACTAAGTGAATATGATGCCTACAGATGTTGACAACATAATAACTGATTGGCCAGCCATGAAACTGAGTAGTCTCCCTTAAGATTTATATGTTTTATGTTTTTAATGGCATGTAGATGGTAAAACGTGTAAATAATGAGAAGAGGCTTTAGAAAAAGAAAAGATTTTCCATAGGAACTGAGAGAAAGGAGAGTACTGGCAGAGCAAAGACCTTGGCACAGAAGTGGACCTTACGTCTTGCTTAAATTTGATACTAAATTCAGTGATAAAAGTGGGAAAATACAATATAATACATTTTTTATAAATTCACTGTCTTATTTAGTAATGACATTAAGATTAGAGTAATTCTAATGTATGTACTAGAAATATATATTTGTAATTTCTTTTGTGCATATATGTTGTGTTATGGTCTCTTAAATGTGCCATATAAATTTCTTCTTTTTCCAAACATCAATATTTTTAAATGAGCTATAACTTGGCTTTGATCTTAATCTTCAGCTATAACTTTGGTTATAGCAGTCTGCTTTTCTTAGCAGGGGTCAGGGGAGGTTGATGCTGAGAATTATTTAGTACCTTGCCAAATACTTCATTTGGATTTGATTAGAATACAATGGAAAACAATTACCATTTTCTTAGGCTTCTTGACAGTTGAGATGCAGTTTCAGGGACCAATTTCAGCACCTTGGTCAGAGCAATAGGATTAAGAACATTTTTTTATATTTCTACACCTTGGCTTCAACAACACAATTATTGCTTCTCCATACCAATAAAGACATATTCAAAAGCTATCGTCAAAGGGATGTAATAGCAACCATAATCATTCTATATGTATCCATTAATGCCTTCAGGTAACTTTACCTTAATAAACATCTTTGTAAAATATCAAACTTAGAATCCTTAGGATGAAGAAAACATGAAGATCATCTAATTCAATATTCGTTTATATATGAACCCCCCTTTATATATGAACAAAGACTTCTACTTAAGTTATTCTTTGGGTATAAAATATTACATAATAAAAAAGAAAAACACAAAAGTTTGATTTTTTGGAAAATATACACATTTGTGTATGGAAGAAAAGATGTGAAGTATACAGAAATGTGCATTGTGATTTCAGAGTTGTGCTTGTTCTTTTTATTTTTGTTTTCTGTTATTTCTCTGATAAGCGTTTGATTTAAAAAATAATACAATTTTTGATAAAAATACATCATTAGCTTTCTCTCATAATGCTAAGGTGAGGCAAGAGCCTTGTCAGTGATTATAGATTTAAGTAAGTAACATCCCTTATAGATATGAGTATATTGGTAGCAGCAGTGACAACAAAGGTAAAAAGATCAACCTCAGGGCATAATGATACCCTGAGAATGAGCCAAAGCAATTTGGTTGACCAGCCTTCATACTCAGTCTTTGTCCCTTTCTAAACTACTAACTTTCTGTTTGTACTTAGAACAGGAACTATATACAGTTGTTCTAGATGGTTTTGGAAACTGCTTCCAGTTCTCATAATGTGTACTTCCACACTTCATGGTCTATGCTGGTGCTTTACTTTCTCGGTGGTCAGTACACTGATAATGATAATAAATAACATCTCTGTGTGCTTACTATGTGTCAGAAGCCATTTTAAATTTTTCAATATATTTCAATATAACCCACTTAGTATTTGCCTCAAAACTTGAATTAGGAGCTATTATATTGCCAATATTACAAATGAGCCACAGTCGGTTAAGCATCCGACTTCAGTTCAGGTCATGATCTCACCACTCCTGGGTTCGAGTCCCATGTCAGGCTCTGTGCTGACAGCTCAGAGCCTGGAGCCTGCTTCAGATTCTGTGTCTCCCTCTCACTCTCTGTTGCTCCCCTGCTCACACTCTCTTTCTCTCAAAAAGAAATAAAAGTTAAAAAAATTAAACAAACAAAAATTCACATGAGCCAAAGTCCTAAAGAGTTTAAGTGGTGTGCCACATGACTGTTAAGAAGAAAGCGATGATCCCTTCTAAATCGTGAAGAAATATACCTTTTTTGATAGTCTTAAATTTTAAACCACTCTAGACACGATGTGAAGATTGCTTGAACTGGCCTTTGTAGAATTGGAGCCTCAATGTTCCAAAAAGTCATCCAATAAGTCAATATTTCTCAGTGTTGGTTATAAGATATCCGAAAGCCTAGTGATCAGACTACAAAAGTTTATGGGACAGTAAAGCTGCACTGAGCACTTTCTTAGTTTTTTTATATTTAAGAAAATAATAGTTTATGGAGAGTAGTATGCTTCTTATTTCATATTTTATGCACACGGTGTCTCTAGGCACACTGAGCTGTCTGTCTCTGGCTTGGTAGAGGCTCAGAACGGTCATGGTAGTAATAAAAAATGTTGAAATTTAGCTTTGAATTTGAAGATAATATTGCAGAAAGATAATAAGATTGACAGCCACACTCCAGGGAGACAAATTATTTCCTTGGCAGCATTTTTAGGACTTGATCATAGACAAGTTAGAAGACAAAGGAGAAAGGGAAAAGAGAGGGAAAGCAGGTGGCCAGATATTTCTTACAATCTCCTGTCTTAGAAAAACTGTTTTAAAAGATTAAGATGAATAGCAGCACCATAAATGACAAAGGTTTCTGCCTTGCTTTCCCTTTGAGATCCTGGCAGGAAATTGAGTCCCAGAGCCCCTCCCACAAAGCAATGTAAACATGACACCTTTTCCTTCACAAAGTTGTTTCTCAGTTATATATATATTTATAATCTACAAACACGTTCACATGAGTTTTTGATTGTATATAAAGACACTGGTTGCTTTTTACTTTAATCAATTAATGTAAGTACTATTTAAAATTAATAAATAATAATAGTAAATAGTAATTTAGTAAATTAATAATATTTGTTTTAGCAGTGGTATTATTTTATTAAAAATTACAGTGAACTAAGAATACATGACTTGATGACTGATAGAATAGTTTAATTAATTAAAAATCTAAAATCATTATCTCATCTAGGAAAAAAACAACTCAAGTATTTGTTGCTTGAATGTCTAATTCATTCACATAACTTTGTTTTATGTCTTATTTTGTTTTGTTTTGTTTTGTTTTTTACTTTCCATGGCGCATACTTATTCATTAGTTTGGGAGGATGGAAATTCATTCATTATATGCTCATCACTATGATCTCTGTTCATTATCTTTGTTTATTATCTCTCTTGAGCTTTTCTGCAAATTATTTTGGTTTGGATATTATTTGGTTTGGACAGAAAAAAAATGTCATCCGAAGTTCTCCTTTCCTTCACTGCCCCCCACCCAAAGCACTTTATATTCTTGATCTCATTTCTGTTTCTTGCTTTGTCTATGTATACATTTTTATTAAATTGTTTTATGTTATGAAGTTACAATTATGTTTATGCTTTTATCATTTTGTATATATTTCACGACTCATTTCCCTTATATAAAAAGTGGAATGTAAAGTTTGTAAACGCATATGCATATATAAAAATGCAATATTATTAAGGGAACTTTTATAAAACTATAATTTCAAGATGGTTTATTAATAGTACCCGAAAAAAATACTTATTAACATTTTGCGTAGAAACAATTTTTGACACTATGTGCTTTTCAAGATAAAATAAAATAACAATCCGCAAGTCATGATAGTAAAGCTTTGGAGCAAAAACAAATTGACATTGTCTAAATTTTTAGATGGGTCATAATTTTCTAATGTTTTCAGCAAATATAGAAAAGACAAAGGGAACATTTAAGATATTCATATATATAAGGTGAGGTTGAATACACTTAAAATAACAAAAATCACTGCTCTTTACACTTTCTAATATTTTGGAGGAAAAAGAAGAGAAAAAGGAGTTGATAAATTAATTTACTTTGTTATTTACAATATATAAGAGATTCTTTTCTTTGTTTGATAGTAAATTATCTTATCAAATGTGGTCCTTGAAGAAAATGAGCATGGATTGAATCTATAAACAGAAAATAATGTAGTTTATTTTCAAAGTTAACAACTTTCGGTTAAGCCTGAAACTACTTTGATTGTTGTCAGAAGGAGAGTAAGTCTCTCCGTTCCTAAAACGAGTGAGTAAGAATGAGCCACAGGTGACGTGATATGATACTGCAGGAAAAGCAAAGCCTAAATTCTCCAAACAGAAATGTAAGTGTAAAGTGGTAGTTTGAGGAGGAGTGAACAAGGAGAATTTGGAGTGAGGACCCAAAGATTGGGTCAGAAAGAAGGGGATGGATAGCATCTAGAATCAAAACAAGGTCGCTTATTTTTATAACTAATGACTCAGAACTAAAAATTTTGAAACTCTTATCAATTGACAGAATCATCTAGAGGGTTTAAGGTCTTTTTGTTTTTACTGTTTATTTTATTTTAAAAGAGAGAGAGAGAGAGCATGAGCAAGAGAGGGAGAGGGATAGCGAGAAAGGGAGACACAGAATCTAAAGCAGGCTTCAGACTCTGAGCTGTCAGCACAGAGCCCAAAGAGAAGCTCAAACTCAGGAACCAAGGCCCACGAACCTTGAGATCATGGCCTGAGCCTAAGACAGATGCTTAGCCAACTAAGCCACACAGGTGCCCCGAAGTTTAAGGATCTTAATCACAATTTTCAGGAAAAAAATTAGGTGTTAGTTCTATTGATTGAGGTTATTTTATTAAATTAAACTTCTAAACAATACCTGAAAGTTTCAAGTCCATCAAAATTGTTTTGAGTGTCGTTTCAACATATGAGGCCTATAACAAATGCAAATACACAAATGTTTAATATTAGACACACGACTTGGCCTCATAAGACAACTTCTTCATGGGCAGCGACCCAAAAAATTTCTTTCCCATCCTTCAAAACTGGGCATAAATGGGGGCTTTTCTTAGTCACTGTAATTCCAATATAAAACCTAGAGGGTTTTTTTTTTGCTGTTATGTTCAAATCCTTAAAAGTTGGGGCGCCTGGTTGGCTCAATGAGTTGAGCGTCTGAGTCTTGATTTCGCTCAGGTCATAATCTCATAGTTCCTGAGTTCGAGCCCCACATCATGCTCTGTGCTAGAGGTGCAGAGCCTGCTGGGAATTTTGTCTCTCTCTCTCTGCCTCTCACCTGCTCACTCTCCAGCTCTCCCTATCAAAAACAAATAAAAAAAAACACTTAAAAAATCCTTAATAGTGTAAATATTTTTTTACAAAGCATCTACAATTCTAAGAAATGAACGGAAAATGGGTATCTACAAAAGTGTACATTGTAGTGTACATCACATATAATAAAGAAAATTAAAAACAAACTTCACATTAAGGATAAGTAGAGTAATTACTTAAATATGTTATAGTATATATTCACACAACAGTCATACTAAATATTAACTGAAAATGATATTGTACAAAAAAATTAACCAAAAAAATGTTAGTTTCATAAAAAAGTTTATAGCACTGCATATACATAATATGGATGCCATCTAATGTATATATATATAACATTTTATTACATATTTTCCAATGCATATTTTTAATCCAAATGTATATACAAATATGTGGGGTGAAGTAATTTGTGGCAATTTAATTCTTTCTTTTTTGGTCTTTATGTATTTATTTGGTAATTTATAAGTTGCTTAGAAGCACCTGATCACTGCCAGAGATGCATTGTAACTTAAATTCATTTTACTATGCATTTTGACTACCTGCTACAAGTGAGCTCCAGATCATTTCAAAAAAGCCTATAGTATTTCTCTGTTCAACATATTTTTCACTCTCCACAACTACTACTTGCAAATGTTTTATTGGAAAACATGAACTTATTAAAGTATCAAGGTAACTAGCTTTATTTTTCCTTTTTGCTGGTTTCAGTTTTGTTGAAGCCATTTGGTGGGTAGATCTCATCAGTCTTAGGTCCGTTTTGGTATTGACAATAAGTCCAGGTGAGCTTTAAACTTTAATCTTATAACAGATTCCTCCTCTTAATGGAGGTTAAGCTTCAAGGCATCTTAGAATAGGGAGAGCTTTTCCTGCTCCCCTCCTTTAATTTGGGTACATGTGTACATAACCAGATGAGGCTTAGCCCATTATTATTTATACTTGCTGCTTTCCTGGATAATATGACTGGCTGTTGTCCTCTATGTGGCAGACATCCAAACGTTGATTTTTCTATACATTTTGGACATGTGTCTGGTTTTGCTGCAATAGAGTAAGGTTATATCTATTGTCTCAATATTCCTTCCAGTTTAGTATTTATCACTCTAAAGGGACAGTGTAAAGAAGTCCCAGCTTGGACAACAGATTGTATGATCATGCTCCTTGTGGGATATATTTGTGTGGATTTCCTAGGGGAGAAGAACTTCTACGCAGCTTTGGCTTAATCCCTTCTAACATAATCCCTTCCCCTTGCTTCAGCTCAAACCACCGGATGTCAACCCTAGGGTCTTGCTTCTCACGTCCATTGCCTTGGAGATGGACATCCCTAACTGAGCAGCGTCTGCCATGTTGATCAGCCACAGGAATCCCTCTCCCGTGAGCAACATTGGGAAGCCACATTGCTCTGCTGCCTCCTGTTTCATTTCCCTGCTATGCAAGATCACCCTGCTGCAGCCAGCTGTACCTTTCTCACCGTCTTTTTCTCATTGTGTCTTTTAAGCTTGACATGATTCTCTTGCATGCCTTCATTAGCTCCAAGGAGGAAGTTCCCTTACCCTTATCCTAATGGGAAACTGCTTGCAGTAGGTATTCTTATCAGTGAGCATTCCAAAAATATAATGACTATTACTATATATTCTTCCTAGTCCTCATGTTATGTGCAGTGCATTTAAGATCTTCAAGGAAATATTAGAGTAAGGTGTTAAACAAACAGGTAAACAGCCAGACAGACAAGCAAACGAAAACAAGATTTTGAGAACTGGTGGATATGAATCAAGGACAAGTCGTAATTTTTATTACCTACAACCTCATACCTTTGTCTGTGAAGGGTCAGCCTGACCCAGTCTTAAGAAATTGAGAGTATTTTTATGGGGTGCCTGGGTGGCTCAGTTGGTTGAACATCTGACTCTTGATTTTGGCTCAGGTCATGATCTCACAGTCTTGGGATCAAGCCCTGCATGGAACCTACTTGAGATTCTCTCTATCCCTCTCTTTCTCTCTCTCTCTTTCTGCCCCTTCCCCACTTTCTCTCTTTCTTTCTCTCTCAAAATAAATAAGTAAACTTAAAAACAAAAGAAATTGAGAGCATTTTTAAAGAAATCTATAAAAGCTGACACACACTCATTACTATGCCAGTATCAATACCAATGTAAATAAGCATGCAATGTGATTACTGAATTGATTTTGTGGATGCAAATAATATATCTAAGTTATTGTCTTTACTGCTTTGAATTTTGTAGGTAATAACAGAACATTCTTAGAAGCTGCAGTATGTTTCATTGTATGGAAATTTTGTTTGTTTTCAAAAGAACTACTTTATTTTATAACAATCTACCTTGCAGTCACCTGGGCTACTCATTATTTCCTGAATATTCCTCATAATTTGCCTGTTGAGATTTTCTTCTCTTCTTTTCCCTCGTACCTCTACTGATGAGATTCTAACTTTATACCCAATGAATGTCTCTGACCTCAAGTGTTCAGTGAATCCTTTCCTAGTTTCTCTCCTCTTACCAGCTTGTAAACTCTTTTAAGACATGGGTCATGATCTCTAGCACATAAAATTGTACTTTGAACATAGTGGTAAAATGGTACTTACTGAACTGAATCAGTAGAAATATGTATAACTGACTTTTAAGGTGTTATATTTTATGAAATATGAAGTTTTTCACTCAAAAATTAAATGAAAATGAATTTTTATTCTGTGTGAAAGTTGTGATAAATGAATAAAGCTTAATTTATATATGATCCTTTAATATTACAAGATTATCTCACATACTTATGAGATAGGGCAAATGTTATCTCCCTGGTACAGGTGAATACAGTTTGATGTTTGAACAACATGGAGGTTAGGGACACTTACCCCTACACAGTTGAAAATCCATGTATAACTTTTGAATGCCCAAAAACTTCACTAATGGCTTATCATTGACCTGAAACTTTACCAGTGACATAAACAATTAATTAATATATAGTTTGTATGTTATATGTATTATATAGTATATTATTACAATAAAAATAGCTAAAGAAAAAATGTTATTAAGAAAACCATAACAGAAAACACATTTATGGTACTGTACTGTATTCATAAAAGAAATCTGTGTGGAGTTCCTGGGTGGCTCAGTGGGTTAAGCATTCAACTTTGGCTAAGGTCATGATTGCATGGCTCGTGAGTTCAAGCCCTGTGTCGGGATCTGTGCTGTCAGCTCAGAGCCTGGAGCCTGTTTCAAATTCTGTGTCTCCCTCTCTCTGACCCTCCCCCACTCACACTCTATCTCTCTCAATAATAATAAAAAAACAATGATTAAAAAATATTTTAAAAAGCATCTGTGTGTAAGTGGACCTGTACAGTTCAAGCCCATGTTGTTCAAGGGTCAAGTGTACACGGAGGTCTTTCTTTGTACTTCTATCACTGCACGGTAAGAATACAGAATCTTTGTCTGTAGTCTGATCTACTGACATGAATAAATCCTAAGAATTATCATAGATATTAAAAGACTTTCTGAAATCTCACTCCAAGGTCATTGAAAGGATACTATTTGCTTTTGTCAGAGGGCTACTGTAGGTCCCAGCCCTTTGTCTTACATTGTTGCTAACAGGATGGTTCACAAGAAACCCCATCCATCTTTTATCATTTCAAAAAAGAAGGCAGCGCATTAATTAAAACTACTGTAGAAATGTAGAGTGAGAACCATAAGATATACTAGGTGACCTTATGATCCTTAAAAGCAAGAGAAAAAAAAAAAGGCAAGGTTCTGGCAATATTTTGTTCCCTTACTGAAGAAGGCTGAGATTCCTGGGGTGCACACACAGCTCTAACATTGGATGGGGCTACGGGCTGCACTGCTCAGATGCCTCTTTCCGGTTCCACTATGACAACTCCCCTGTGAGCCAAAGATGGAAGAAGAATGACTCTGTGGCTACTGCAGGTGACAAATCTCAGGAGACCAAATGCAAAGACGGGTGTTTTTTGGCCTTTTGCCTGACTGTAACAAAGGCTTCTGACTTTTCACTGCACACTCATTAGAGGGCTTCTCCTGCTCTCAGTTTCCGAGCAATTGGGGGACCCTGAGGAAACATTACCTTTAAAAAGCTCTTGGTTATAGATCTGAAATCATGGGTCTTATCCCAGAGGGGACAGCCATTGAGCACTAAGAAATCACCTTAAACACCCTTTTTATGCCTTATTATTTCAGATTAGAAGCTTGGAAGAGAGAAGAGAAAATAAAAACACCTGCTGTGTTCCTGAAAACATATTATTTAACCCTTGATTTCCAAAGTAAGTGGCTTGAATGCCCCCTTTGTGTTAGAAGGAGTAAGATCAGCATTGTAGATATCCTTTCTCAGTTTTTTTTTTTTTTTTTTACTGACCCTTAGAATTATATTTGAAAGGATTACCAGGAAAGGGAGTAAAGCCATGACTCAAACCAGTAGAAAATCTGTTTTCCATACAGAGGGAGAAGAAAGCAACTGTATGAGCATTGGTTGTCAAGTGTTACATCAAGCCTTTATATTAGCAGCAGAAATTGGAACAGATATTCATTTCTCTTTTCATTTATACAACTTTCTTCATTTAAGAATCATAGTCATACTTTTTACCATGAGTAGTATACCTTTCCTATCCTACCCCCGCCTTTTTTTTTGAGACAGAGAGAGAGAGTATAAGAGTGGGGGAGAGGGGCAGATAGAGAGTGAATCTTAAGTGCAACAGAGACTCTCTCGCTCCCCTGAGGTCATGACCTGAGCCCAAATCAAGAGTTGGGGCTCAATAGACTGAGTCACCCATGTGCCCATCCATTCTATTCTTTTTATCTAAATCTATCCAATATTTTTTAATTTATTCCCTTCTCTCTTTTGAAATGATAGAGGATGAATTAGGTCTTTTGTGAACAATAGGATTGTTTTTAGCAGTAATAGGATTAAGAGACCTGGACCCAGGTGATGAATGTAAGCAAAGATGTCAGAGCCTCTCCATGATTCCAGGCCTCTCACTCTGAGAAATGCAATACTTTGTTCTGCAAGTTCATTGATTGGTCCCAAACATTATCATTGTGTGGTTTAGTAGAACAAGTAAAGTCAGTGTCAGGGTTTATCTTCAGCCTCAACTACATGTTATAATGTGATCCATCCAAAAACTTAGAGCCATTTGTAAAATGGGAATCAAGATATTTACCTATTTCTGATAAGATGTTTCCAATAACTTGTCCTAATGACATGCAAGTCTCATTTAAAGTGAGTAAAGTTTATGATACATCACATTAATGAAAGAAGGGATAAGAACCAATGATCCTTCCAACATATGCAGAAAAAGAATTTGACAAAATACAGCATTCTTTCTTGGTAAAAACCCTTACAAAAGTAGAGGTAGAAGGAACATACTTCAACATCATTTAAGTCATATAAGAAGAGCCCACAGCTAATATCATCCTCAATGAGGAAAAACTGAGAGCTTTCCCCCTAAGGTCAGGAATATGACAGGGATGTTTACTTTCACCACTGTTCTTCAACAGTACTGGAAGTCCTAGCCTCAGCAATCAGAGAACAAAAAGAAATGAATACAAATTGGCAAAGAAGTCAAACTTTCACTCTTTGCAGATGACATGATACTCAACATAGAAAACCCAAATGACTCCACCAAAAAGTTTCTAAAACTGATCTGTGAATTCAGCAAAGTCTCAGGATATGAAATCAATGTACAGAAACTGGTTGCATTTCTATACACCAATAATGAAGCAACAGAAAGAGATCAATGAAGCAATCCCATTTACAGCTGCACCAAAAACCATAAGATACCTAGGAATAAACCTAAACAAGGAGGTCTGTATGCTAATAAGTATAGAAAGCTTATGAAAGAAATTGAAGAAGACACAAAGAAATGGAAAAACATTTCATGCTCATGGATTGGAAGAATAAATATTGTTAAAATGTCAATACTACCCAAAGCAATCTATACATTCAGTGTAATCCCTATTAAAATAACATCAGCCTTCTTCATTGAGCTAGAGCAAACAATCCTAAAATTTTTATGGAACCAGAAAAGACCCTGAATAGCCAAAGAAATCCTGAAAAAGAAAACAAAGCTGGAGGCATCACAATTCTGGACTTCAAGCTTTATTACAAAACTGTAATCGTTGAGACAGTACGGTACTGGTACAAAAACAGACACATAGATAATGGAACAGATTAGAGAACCCAGAAATGGACCCACAAATGTATGGCTAATTAATCTTCAACAATGCAGGAAAGAGATATCAATGGGAAAAAACAGCAAATGGTGCTAGGAGAATGAGAGATACAAAAGAATGAACCTGGACCACTTTCTTACTCCATACACAAAATAAACTCAAAATAGATGAAAGACCTAAATGTGAGGTGGGAAACCATCAAAATCCTAGTAGAGAAACCAAGCAGCAACCTCTCTGACCTCAGCTGCAGCAAGTTCTTACTAGATGTGTCTTCAGAGACAAAGAAAACAAAAGCAAAAGTGAACTATTGAGACCTCATCAAAATAAAAACCTTCTGCACAGCAAAGGAAACAATCAACAAAACTAAAAGGCAACTGCTGGAATGGGAGAAGATATTTGCAACTGACATATCAGATAAAGGGTTAATATTCAAAATCTATAAAGAACTTATCCAACTCAACACCCACAAAACAAATAATCCAGTGAAGAAATGGGCAGAAGACATGAATAGTTACTTTTCCAAAGAAAACATCCAGGTAGCTAACAGACAAACGAAAAGATGCTTAACAGCACTCATTATCAGGCAAATACAAACTGAAACCGCAATGAGATTTCACCTCACACCTGTCAGAATGGCTAAAACTAACAACTCAGGAAAGGACAGATGTTGGCGAGAATGAGGAGAAAGGGAAACATTCTCACACCATTGACAAGAATGCAGACTGGTGCAGCCCCTCTAGAAAACAGTATGGAGTGTCCTCAAAAAACTGAAAATAGAACTACCCTAAGACCCAGAAGTTGCACTACTAGGTATTTATCCAAAGGGTACAAAAATGCTGATTTGAAGGGGCATATGAACCCCAATGTCTATAGCACCACTATCAACAATAGCCAAAGAATAGAAAGAACTCAAATGTCCATCAACCAATGAATGGATAATGAAGATGTGGTGTATATATATATGTATATATACATATATATACATATATATATACATATATATATAGTGGTATATATGTTATATATTATATATTATATATTGTGGTACACACACAATGGAATATTGGCAATCAACAAGAATGAAATCTTGTCATTTGTAACAATGTGTAAGGAAATAGAGTAAATTATGTTAAGCAAAATAAGTCAGAGAAAGACACATGTCATGATTTCACTCTTATGTGGAATTTAAGAAACACAATAGATGAACATAGAGCAAGGGAAGGAAAAATAAGATAAAAACAGAGAGGGAGGGAAACCGTAAGAGACTCTTAAATACAGAGAAGAAACTGAGGGTTGCTGGAGGGAGGTAGGTGGGAGATGGGCTAAATGGGTGATGGGCATTTAGGAGGGCATTTGTCATGATGAGCACTGGATGTTACATTAAGTGTTGAATCACTGGGTTCTACTCCTGAAGCTAAGACTACACTGTATGTTAACTAACTTGAATTTAAATTAATACATTACAAAAAGTAAATGAGGTTTAGATATAGTTTTCTCCAATAAAAAACAAATCAATGGGGTGCTTGGGTGGTTCAGTCGGTGATCTCGCAGTTCGTGGATTCGAGCCCCATGTCGGGCTCTGTGCTGACTGCCAGCTCAGAGCCTGGAGCCTGTTTTGGGTTCTGTGTCTCCTTCTCTCTCTCTGACCCTCCCCTGCTCTTGCTGGCTCTCTCTCTCTCAGAAATAAATAAAAACATTAAAAAAACAAACAAACAAAAAAACCAAATCAAATGTCCCTGAAAGGAAACTAAATAAAACCCAGGTCACCCATGACTGGTAATAGGAGAATCTCCATGTAGCCATGGGTTCCTGGCCTGCTATGCAAATATCCAACCATTTTCTCTTGATATTAATCTTCCCATTAGGGATGTAGGCCCTATCTAGTTCACTTAGGGAAAATCTGGCCATGATTTTCAAATGCAGACTCTGTAACTAGAACATTGAACTGAGGCTTTATTTATTTGGGGGAATTAAAATGTGAAGGACAAGGAGAATGTTACAAAACTAGAGAACATCTAATGGGCTACAGCTTGCTGCTTTTCAAATTTACATTGCTGATCTCATCCTGGTTTCCGTCATGCTTTTGTGTGGCAAGGTATTAGCTCAACACCCTTCCAGGATCCATTCCTATTCATCGGCCTTCTTTTAGATTCCAAACCAGATTCCTGACAATATTCCTTGGGCACCTAGATCCAGCCATAGCTGAAGCACTAACTTGTGAATTATGAGAGCTAATTATCCCCTTGCTTTGATTAAGCCCATTTATGTTTCTCTTATGTATAGGCAAGTTAGTTTGACCACATATTTCAATCCTCTATCTTCTATAGAGCTAGACACTGGTTATTATCTATTGAATAAGTACCTTAATTATTAATCTTAACACTATTTGGAAATTAAATATGCATATCCTTTCTATGCCATAATATTTATGGCAGAAATGAGACCAGAAAATCTTTCTTAGTCTGTTACTCAATTCATTGAAAACCATTTCTAAAATAAGGGACAAAAGTAGGCTTAAACTTTTACCATTTATTTATTTATTAGACATGAATTCATTACAAAATTAACTCACATATAATTAGAAATATTTTCAATCACAAACAAATCAAAGTCATTTAAAATATTAAATGTTAAATTATATTTTACATTTATAGACTATCCAACATAAGTTATAACTGGATGTCTGGTGATGTTCCCATAACAAAAATATAGATAAAAATATGACAAATATGTTAAGAAATATACTTACACCATGCATCTGTAGGTTGTAAACCAATTTTATTTGGTTTTGTGAAAAGGAAAGAAAAAATGATACATCTAATATTTGCCCACGTGAATCTTTTGGTAAACTGAAACAAATATAAAATTGCATATTCTGACCTTATAGGCAAGACATAAACTTACAAAAAATCATCACTGGATGTCTAAATTCTACACTTTTTCCTTTGAGCCTGTGATGTAGGTTAGTTATTGAATTCATTTGTTACATTGAAAGAAATTTGTTTTTTTTTTGAAATCGAGAAAATAGAGCAATTTTTTCCACTGATTGTTTTTTTCTTCCAGTTTTTCAAGATTGTGGTTTAGCATCACTGCACTCTTAATCTCATTCATTATATGTCACCTGAATAACCGAGGCTTTCCAAATGCCCTGATTTTCAAGATATTAGTGAGATATAGGTAGGATTTATTTTCAGATGATCAGAGAACATAGGAAATATCATCAAAATTTAAAAATTGATGCTGGATGCTAGTATGTATGGGAGGCTACAGTGCTGGGCCTATAATGCACTTGACTCTAGCCTACTTAACATCGGAAAGCCTCATTAATAT
This sequence comes from Hyaena hyaena, assembly GCF_003009895.1. NCBI lineage: Eukaryota > Metazoa > Chordata > Mammalia > Carnivora > Hyaenidae > Hyaena > Hyaena hyaena. Next base: position 3,456,185 of record NW_024080716.1, read on the forward strand.
ATCCTGGATAAGGAAAAGAACTGTTAAACCCTAAATGCTGAAGATTGGTCTGGCCATATACATCATATAAAAGAGGTACAAATCAATAAATAGATATACGGTCAAAACCTAGGAGAAGAAAATCCAATTGCTAGAAAATGCTACACAATATAAAGATATTCATCACAATCACAAAGGTATTTAGTTTTTATTTCTCATTGGACATTACTAAAATATTAACTGTGGTTTAAGAAGTGGCATGGTAAAACCATAAAAGTTAGAACATCTACGCAGGTGAGAGAAATTTCCAGTTTCTCAAACATCAACAAAATAATTTTTTATACATGATGCAATTAAATATCAAATTCTGTAGATATGGTCAGAAGAAGAGGTGGTAACTTTCTTTCATTCATGGAATAAGCCAAAGCAAGTTACCGTAATTTACAAGTGCGCAGTAATGTCTTTAAACCAGGCTAGGTTTCATTTTAAAACTATTCCATGTTGTGAGGCTCTGTCTTGTTGACCAACTGCAACCTGCTAAGCCTGGGTGTTTACTCATGATACAAAACACATGATAAGGCACACAAAAGTGCAAAATAAATATTTGTTGACTAATCAATTTTGTTTTACAGCTTGATCACTTAGATTTTTAAAGTAGTTATGTTGCCTTCTTGATTCCTAGTGTATTAAGCTACCATCAATTTTAATTCTTTAATTTTAATTCTTAAATTTGTTATTTTAAAAAGATAAATTTCACCCACCAGGGGCACAGATACTGCAATGTAAGAGGCACTTCATTGTTGTTTTGTTTTTAGAAACTAGAATGTGTTTTATCTCTTCCTAAGTCATGAAAATACTCTGAAGAATATTAGTTAGTTTCTGAGATTCTCCTTTATGGATTATAAAGAAAACGAGGTGGTAACAAAACTTTATAAAATAGATTGCTTGCTCACAATCACAAAAACACACCAAAAACCAAACCACAACAAAAGTCATGTTTTGGTTACAAAAAATTCCAAACGGCACACTCATGTTCTCGGGCACTGATGGTACAACATGACTTAGTGAGATGTGAAAAACAGAAAAACAGGAAAGAGGTTCAACATGGTGGATTTTATCACTAACTGTAGTTTTCTCCAAAAAAACACAGGTGCACGTCTCTGATTGTAAATTATTCTGCAGTCAAATGCTCTACCACTGAGCTATACCCCCGCACCACTGATTGTAAATTATTCTGGCAAGGATAGAGAGCTTGAGGTGAACTAGCATGAGCACTAAGAATATATATATTTTTTAATTTAGAAAAAGAGATCTTTGACATCAAAAATTTGCATTAAATCTATGCACACTTATTTAAAAATTAATATATTTCTATTTGTTAGGTGCAATTTACTCTCACATAGTTAGACTGAATTAACCTGCCAAATGGGCTCATACCAGAAAAGGAATACTGTGATGAGAACACAGTTTCTTGTGAGAACTACAAATGACTCACATTTTAAAAAATTTTATGTAAAGCTTACCCAATATATGTATAGTGTCTATTAAAATTGAATAGAATAGTGAGTTGGGATGGCAGTGTTGGAGTAAAACTGAAGGACCCAGCCTCAATTTATAGAATGTTAGTGATGATCTCATCCAGCTTCTGTATTATGCAGCCAGGAAAACGGAATCTTCGCACTTGAGAAGGGGATTTCTCAAGGTCATAGCAGAAAAGTGGCTCTAAGTTTCATGAGGGTGGCCACAAGGTGTACCTTGCTCACATTTTATCACCACACATAGCACAGTGCCTGGTACATGGTAGAAGTATTCTATACACATTTTGCATGGGCCAATGAGGGGAAAAAAATGATTATATGAATGAGTGAATGAATGAGAGAGACAATGGCAGAGCTGGGCTAGACTATACTTCCAGGAATAGAAGCTTGACAGCATCTAGGCAATTAGGATGATGACTTGTTGTTACCAAACATCCCTCAAACGAGTTCTTCTTTGAGCCATGTTGGTTAAAGAGGCAATGTCAGGTGCCTATAGACGCTGATGTACAATGGCACAGTTTGAAGTCATTTTAATTCTCTCAAATCTTTTTATTTATCAGCAGTATTTCTTATTCAGTAGAGTTACAGCTCTTTGAAGAGCCTCTTTATCAACTCTATCACAGGGCACTAAACTTACTGAACTGCACTACCTACAACACTGCTCACATTTACATTATGTCTTCGGGAATGATGATGGGCATAGAGGCTTCCTTCTACCCCACTCCAGCTATCTGAACACTCAATAACAGGCTCTTGGAGCACTAACAGCATTCACTCTAGAGGCAGTTTTCAGAAATAAAGAGAAGCAGGAGAGGGGTCAAAGTGAGAGGGTGGAGGCTGTGAACATTGAAACTGCTTGATGAAAGGAGAAAAGCTGTTAGACTTGTTATAATTGGAAGAGCATATGCAGGCCTCAAAGAAGTATTCAGGCAATTGGAAAATACCTTTTCAAGTACAGGGCAAAGGGGGGAAGTCAACAGCAGGTATTGGTATGTAAACAAGTCAAATGTAGGTGAAAGAAGAGTAAGCATGTTTCATCATGGATTCTTGGAAGCTGTTCTTTGCAGATTTCAGTGGGTAATTCAGATTGACATTTCAAGTGGCAGGAGACAGTCTGGGTAATAGCTTCCGTATTCCAAATAGTCAGGTTCAAGTGCAAGAGAGGTCTTCGTAAACAGAATTGATGGCAGTCTTTTGTGATAGAGCAGGGGTCACTAAGACTGCTTGGGGACCCAGGTGAACTTCCAGCCTCCCTCCTCATCTCGACACACAAAGGCTTGTCCCTGGTGGAAGGAATGAGTTTTCACATTACAGTGAGGGCTCAGGGATGTGGAGAAGGCCATCTCTGTCTTATTGGGGGACACATCAGATGTATAGTAAGGAGGGGTCTGCAGCTCTCCTGGCGCATCTGAAAGTTGGGAAAGTAAGTGGAAATCTTCCCCGTGCCTGGCAGTGCTATGTGAGGGGGTTGCTCGGTCACCTCCATAGTCAATTGGCAGGTCCTCCCTGGGGATATTCCCATAATTGACTGCATTATCTGGAAACTGGGGAAACGTGCTGGCAATTCTTCTGGGAGGAGAGGCGAGGGCACTGTAGTTAGCTGATAAAGTGTCATCAATGGTATTGAGGTCTTTTAATCCAAGTGTTTGAAGAACCCAGGGATCCACAGGGGGCCCAGGTTGTTCTTTACAGTTAGCAAATTCACTGGAGAGGTTTCTCTTGGCATTTTTGTGATGGGGGATCTCAGGAGGAAAGTATCTTTGCTCTTTAGGTTTCCTCTTTCCCTTTCGGAATGTTCCACATGCTTTGGAGAACTCATCTGATGACAGTAGTTTCTAGGGAAGTAGTATTTGAAAATATACAGTCAGATAGTCAAGGAAGATCATTTTGTTTACTGTTGTCTAATTAAAACTCCTTCAAATATTTCCTTGTCACTTTAACTCCTTAGCAAACTTGATTAAAATTCTATTCTCTCTCTTTCTCTCTCTATTTCTATCTCTCTCTCATACACACGAACAAAAGTGATTGGATTAACTTGTTCTTAAATTAAAATCTATAAGGACAAGTTGCCACCTGGAAACCACAATTCATGCTTTTTTTTTTTTTTACTAATCATTTAAAAGTTGAAAGAAAAAATAAAGTCTTTAAATTTTCAACTCAGGGAAGTAATTATTATAATGGTGACAATAATAGCAACTATCATGCACCGAACACTGGCTACCTGCATAAGGTCATTTTATATAGGTACTATAAGAACCTTCTTTAGTGAGGAAACTGAGGCACAGGCATATTAGCGACTTGCTAAGGATCACGCAGCCTAGATTAAATCGAAGCCATGTGACCCTAGACAGAGCAACTGATTGAAACAGTAGCTATCACTGCTTCTTCTTGTTCTATTAACTTTCATAACACTTTCACGTGATATGTATTATTCTACATCTTGAACAATTGGTAAAAAGGGAGAAAAAAGCCCACCTAATCAATATCATTTACGAATTTCATAAATGTCCTTTTTTTTTTTTTTTTACAAAATGGTGGCTTGACTAAGGAGCCCATGCTAACAACTGTGAAATGTGCTCCCTTTCTTAACAAAGCTAACTGGATTGTAAAGGAGTCAGATATGGTATCTTTTCTTTTCTTCTCAGAACTGTTATGTTCAGTAAAATTGGTAAGAAGCATCACCAATTTAAATCAAATAATATCAAATAATGTAGCTTGTCTAGAAGCAAGGTAAAGATTGATGACAGAAGCAATAGTTATAACAGAATGGCAAAAAGGAAACAGAAATATGAAACGCAAAGAAAGAAAGAAGAATGGAAAGAGACTATGCGCAGCTATTTGTCCTCAAGTTAGATACAGTCCATTTTAGAAGTAAAAACAACACCACCAAAAACCCATTTAAGATAATGTAATTGGTGATATAGCACTGTCACTCAAGAAATCAGGGCTCCCGCCATATTCATAACATTTTAGAGCCGGGGAGATGGCTAAATGATCTTTAAGGCTGTGCATATCCAGATGAAGGTGACCGAGGCTAAGTGAGAGAGCAATTTGCCGAAAGTCAATCTGATAATTAGAAGAACCGAGTGTCTTTCAGATCTGATTCCCACTGCAGTGTTCCATCTATTTAGCTCTGTCTTCTGATTAACCTCTGTTGTCTTCGCGATTCCCTCGACTGGCTTGATTCTTAAGCAACTTCTGCTGTAATATATGGCTACCATCTGCAGTCTAGATAATTCCAAAAAGTGGTACATAAACATTGCATAAAATATGCAAGTGCCATATTTCCTTCAAAAAACTCCATCTAACCTAGAAAAGCATTTGAACCCAGGCTGTTCAGAACACCGTCTACAATTACTTAAGCAGTTTTACCCAAAGGGTCTCCATTCTCAAGTCACTGCTGTGTTTTTATAAAGGGGATAGTTACATACCTACCTTGCCCTTTTCCTCAAGACATTTAACCAAAGCAGAATTCAGGTATTGTCTCAGATGATTATTCTCTTCATGCAACCTAGCAAGTTCTTCTTCCTTCTGCACCAGAGTATCTTGGAGCTGCAAAAAGCATACAATGGTGAAGGCTGCTCTACTATATTGACTTTGTAACCTTATAATAACGCCACTGATCCTTAGCCTGCTTAAACTTGATTATTATTCTATTTGTTTTACGAACTCAACCTCCAGAGAGCCCTTGTCCTCTAACGCCTCAATCCAATCTACACCCACCTACCACCTGATTGTTCAGTTTTGTGCTCTGAACTTCTTATTCATTGCAAAGTGTTTGAAGAGATTATATGACTTTTAAGACTGCAACCACAAGGGAATCGGAAAGGTATGTAGGAAAATGAGCTGCCTGCAACTGTTTAAATATAGAAAAAGGTATTTGGAAAGGTTTCGCTGGACTCCTTCCTTGCACATTAAGAAAAGAAGAAAAACAAGGGGGGGTTAGGGTCCCTCATCCTCAGATTGATCTGTTTGTATGTCTATTAGATCAAATTACTCTCTCAGGAACGACAACAAATAAAAATGAAGCAATCTTTGCAGAAACTTTATAATCATCATCCCTCTCCAAGTGATGAGCTATATGTATGCTTTAAAAATACTATCACACGGGGCGCCTGGGTGGCTCAGTCAGCTGAGCGTCTGACTTTGGCTCAGGTCATGATCTCACGGTTCGTGGGTTCAAGCCCCGCATCGGGCTCTGTGTTGAATGTTTGCTCAGAGCCTGGAGCCTGCTTTGGATTCTGTGTCTCCTTATCTCTCTGCCCTTCCACTGCTCATTCTCTGTCTCTCAAAAATAAATAAATGTAAAAAAATGTTTTAAATACTATCACACTCAATATATATATCATTTGGTCTTTGCAACAGTCCTCTGAGGAAGGCAGCATAAATATTTCAACTCCATAGGTATGGAAAAAGACGATTCAAGAAGTCACACAACTAAAATGTGCGCACTCAGGTCCTGACTACAGGGCCCCTGAGAGGCTTTTGGTCATTGTTGTTGACTTTGTTGTTTTTGTTTTCTTCCCTGTGACCCTGATCACCTATCTTCCTGTCCACCTCTGTGGACATTCACCCACTTTGGTTCTAAATTGCAAGTCAACATACGAATTTAACAAGGGAAAATAAGCAAGGTAATATTAAGGGGTGATGTTAAGAATAAGCTGCCTGCTAAGTGAAATGAACCAGATGAAAAAGACAAATACCGTATAATTTCACTCATCTGTGGGATCTAAAAAAAAAAAAAACGAATAAGCAAACAGAAGGCAGAATCCTATAAATACAGGGAATAAACTAAGGGCTGTGAGGAGGAAAGAAACAGGGGACGGTAACATGGGTGAAGAGTAGTGGCAGATAAAGGCTTCTAGTCACAGGAATAAAGGCACAGCATACGGACAGTTAATGATATTGTAGTAGCATGACAGTAGTGTATCCGTATGGGGACAGACGGTAACCACGCTTGTGGTGTGCACAGCATAATGTATAGAGAAGCTGAATCACTATGTTGTACACCTGAAACTAATGTAACATTGAGAGTCAATTATACTCAAAGAAGTTTAAAAATAAAAGTAAAATAAAAAAAAGAATGCGTGGAACATGCCCGCCTGGTCTTAATATTCTGATAACCTACACATACCTGCTTGTTTCTGTAGAGCTGATTGGAAAGCTGAGTCTCTTCCCAAGAACATGAGTTAGGAGCAGGGAAACTGGAGTCACTGGATGATTCTACGTGAAAATACCAAAGGGATAACTGAGCAAACGCACCTGGGGATTTTGTGTAATACAGAGCTCACGGAGGGATCTCAGACAGTTTTAATGGATCCAATTACCTTTCTAAAAATAGCTACTGCCTCCTTACAGGAAACAAAACATTGAAAGCTTCCAGAATGGATAAGCATGCTATGAAAGACAAATATTTGTAGACTATATGCCAAAATGGCTAACGGGATGAATTTTGAGGAGCCAAGAGGTTACATTTCTTCCTGATAAATAAACTCCTGCTGGCTAAATTCATAAAACCCATCCCCTCTGCATTATGAATTCACTCAAATATTTACTGATCCTTCCCCCGCTAGGCATCACTTTGCAAATTCCACCATGTTTTCCAAGTTTCTATCTTATTTCCTAAGGTTTAGTGTTTGATAACATGGCGTTTGGCTCTAGAATCAACTCCCGTTGATTTGATGCTGTCATTTTTCCCCAGATGAAAATCTTGGCCTGTTTGTTTATCTGTTAAAGCTGATGGAGAGTATTTATTCAGAATTATATGTGGTAGCCCTTTCTAGTTGGAAATAATGTGGACCTTGCTTCTCTGAAGAACTTGATGGAAATCTCAAAACTGTACCCTGAATTCACGTATTTCAAATGTCGTCATTTGTCATCGTTTGTATGCCTTATATGCTTTAATAAAGAGGGTTTTTTTTTTTCATATTTGATAGCAAACTATATCTACCAGTAAAAGCTATGCTTGTGCATACTCTTTGGGTTACTTTTATTTTATTTTCCTCATCTAGTACAGTTTTGACTCTTACTCATCTCTATGGAAATTGAAGTATTACCGAAGTATTTTTGACTAAAGTAAAATGATGAGTAAGGAGACAGGAATAAAATTGTATATAGCTACAGTCTGGTTTTATATTCTTGGTCTTCTCTGCTCCATGTGGTAGAAGGCCAAAATTTCACAACTCCCTTCTTGATATGTAAGTGTGTTTCAATATTTTCAGGTTTTTTGTTTGTTTCTCAAATTCAAAAGAAATAATATGGCAGAACCAGGAGTACAGATATTTAATTGTGAAGTGTCTACAAGTTTTTCTAGAAACCAGATTGTTAATATAGAAATTCGCTTAATATTGGGGCGCCTGGGTGGCTTAGTCGGTTAAGCGTCCGACTTTCACTTAGGTCATGATCTCGCGGTTCGTGGGTTCGAGCCCCGCGTCGGGCTCTGTGCTGACAGCCAGCTCAGAGCCTGGAGCCTGCTTCAGATTCTGTGTCTCCCTCTCTCCCTGACCCTCCCCTGCTCACGCTCTTTCTCTCTCTCTCCTAGAAATAAATAAAAAACATTAAAAAAAAAAAGAAATTCGTTTAATATTTATAAAAACTATTTACTCAGCCTCCAGTGAAAATTAATGCATGGTTTTCCATCATGGTATCTTTCCCTCTATAATTGAAGTCTTCTTTGACCAAAAAGGAATAACTTTTTTCCCACTTATTAGACACTGTTCAACTCTAACATAGAGAACAGATAGAGAACAAACTGAAGGTTGATGGAGGGAGGTGAGTGGGGGATGGGCTAAATGGGCAATGAGCATTAAGGAGAGCACTTGTTGGGAGCACTGGGTGTTACATGCAAGTGATGAATCACTAAATTCTACTCCTGAAAACAATATTACGCTATATGTTACCTAAATAGAACTTAAGTAAAAATTTGGGAAAAAAAAGCAATAAACAAAAACCATGACCCAGTTAAAAAGAAAAACAAAGAAGTAAATGCATTTGGTCAAGCACTTTGAAAAAAAAAAAGAAAGAATAGCTATTCATTTTAGAAAAAGAGGAAAGAGTACCGAGACAAATCATTTGAAAGATAATTGTTCTGATTTCACTTTTTTTAAATAAACTTTTAAAAATAAACATGGTACGGATACAAAAAAAAAAGACACTGTTCATAGGACTTCCTTATGAAATAAAAGGTATGTTAGTATTTTTCCTTGCTTCTCTCTTATACCCCAGGAAATTTCCCTGAATTCCAAAAGAAATGCTCCAACTGGTATCTTGACTACAAAAGCATCTCACTAATATTGTTTATAAATCTTTGACCCAAAAGCAAATCCCCTCAGTGGGATGGAAGTCTCCAAGAACTATAATGTGTGGGGAGAAATACACCTTGACCAGTCGCCAAAGGGAAGAACGTCATTTTCAGTATTTGGCAAGTACAGAAAAGCAGGTTATTTAGGGCGTAAAACGCAGGAGTCTTTGGGCTTTCTTCAACTTCCCATACCATTCCTTCTTCTACAGAGTTCTAGCCCATGATGCTTTGCAACTATGGGTGCTGGAAAAGGGCTTCAGACCTACCCGGAAAGCAGAAGAGCAGAACTTACCCTGTGCCTGTGGTGCTTGTTGGGGCTCTCTGTTGTCCAGGAGACCAGCAGCCCAGAAAGAGACCCAAGTCTCCGTGGAAACGTCAACACTAGATTCTGACGTTGTAGTGGAATACGGGCAATTATAGCTCTGGCCTCCTACAAAGTACTGGTCTTGGCAAGGCAGGACAGTGTTCTGTGAAATTCAGTATGAGGGATCAGGGTGGGGGAGGGGGGGTCCCAGGAGATGGAATGATTGGGATTTGGAGGGGGATGAGGGTGGGAGAGAGACAGGCACAAATTACAGCAGTGAATCAAAAACAGTACAGGTGTTAAGCATAGATCCCAGATTAATTCAAGTGGTCGAAATATAATTACTAAAAGGGAATCAGCTCCTTGGTTTACCCAGTAGTTTCCTTAGGCCCTCTCGGCAAAGAATAGGCTAGTATTGGATGGACCAAGTTTGTAAATATCCAGGAGTATTTTCTGTTGCCATGACTGAGTCATCTAACAGGCTATCCAGGATCTAAGTAAAAGGAATTCTCCTTAATGATTGAAAGACATAAGAACTATTTGGCTCTTGCTAGCAATACCTTAATTATATTTCTAATAACCTTAAAAGACAAAGAGCCCAGAAAGCTAAGGCTGGAAAGGACTGAACGGGACATATAAGGAAATCTCCTTATTTTTGCTTCTTAGTTTCTAGATTATAAACTTGCTCCATTCCTTCCTTCCCCCTTTCCCTGGCTTTGAATGCTGCCGGATCCTACGCTGGTCCAAACTGTTTGAGATGGATGTATGGATATATAGATACATTCCAGAGATAACTAAACATATTTTGCTCCTAACTCCAAGCACAGGCACATATAGTCACTCCGAGTAAACATATCATTAAAGCTGACACACGTTTGTCAGCAGGGACAGCAGGCTCTAGATCTCTCCAGCCCCAGGTCTCAGTGCCCTTCCAAAGTTATCTTGCCACTACTGACTGCCTGGCATGTTTTCTCCACTGTGTTCTGAGCCAGCGAACACCTTCCTGCCCCCAACAACTCAAACTTCAAACACACAGTCCTTTCAAATGTCCAAGCAGGGGCAGGTATGCAGCCTTCCTGGGTTAATCTGTACAACAGCCCACTCTTCATTATTTGTCAATGTTTAATCAGGTAAAAGTCATTCATTTCAACAGAGTCCAGCTTTGGACAAACTCATTTTGACCACTACAAGTCTTTTGTTGACTTGAGGACTTTCTTGAGCATAACATTAACAGGAAGGAAACAAATAAGAAGGAAAAGGAGAGAGACAGACAGACAGACAGACAGAGGAGAGAGAGGAGAATTAAGTTAATTAAGTCACAATGTGTTAATATTCCCGGTAAGTTAAGTTTTGAAAAAGCTCAGTCTTGAAGCAAATCCAGCTTGGGCAGTGCAGACCAAATACACTCAGCCAAAAGTTTATCAAGGACTATTTTCTTTTATGCCAAAAGCATGTTTGTAGGCTCCTTCCCTGAGGTTATTATTGGAATCAGAGCTGAACTATTATGCAACTGACACCTGAGAAGAAAACAAATCTCAAACACCCTTGGACTAGCTCAAATCCAATGTCTGCAAATACGTCCATAATCTAGAGGAAGAGGTGGAATGAAAAGGGAGTCCAGGTGCAGAGGGAAGAAAGGAGATAGTACAGAGAGTAGAAATAACCCAAGAGGGTAAAACGAAGTGAGAGATGGGGGAATGACAGACTGAGGGAGCAGGGAGAGAGGGGACAGGGGAGAAGTGGTAGATGGGGCAGCAGAGAACACCCCTTTTTAATGGGCAGGTAGCAGAGAAATCTGGCAGCCAAGGTGCAAGAAATTCTATATGCAAAGCTTTCGAGCTCTCAGGGCCCCCAGGTTTCCCCAGCGCATTACCTAACCCCCAGGTGCTCACTTACCATCTTGCAGTGGAAGAAGGCGCTGCAGAAGCTGAGCCCTCGATTTTTCAGTAAAGCCCGTAGGAGCTTTAAATGGGACTGAGGGGAGGAGCTAGGAGAGGCGAGTTCTAATCTACGCGAGCTCCCGGGGACGCCGGGGACTCCCGGCGAGCGCCGCCCTCCGATTCGGCGCGAGGCTGTCAAACCGGTGACGTGGGTGAGGAGCCACCGACACAGAGTCTCTGGCGCGCCCGGCGACCGCCCGCCGCGCGGGGACCGGAGACCTGTCGCGGCGCTCAGCGTCCGGGTGCGCGGCGCGGCTTCGAACCGGGCTCGCCGCCCGCGGTCGGCGGGGAGTCGTGGGGGGGTGGGGGGTGGGGGTGGGGGGCTGGACCGCGCGGCCCGCCCGACGGGGCGAACCCGGCTCCCCCTGCAGGGCGGGACGGACTAGCCGGAGCTGAGGGTCAGGAAAAGCCCAGAGCGGCGTCCCAGGGATGGAGCACCACTTGGAGAGCCAAGCAGCACGCCCCGGACTTAACACTGCTCCTGTGTATTTCCTGGCCATGTGATCAATACCAACCTAATGTAGGACGTGGTGAACTGATTGGCTTTCCCCCCCCCCCCCCCCCCCCCCACCATTTGATATATCTCCTTTCCCCCAACTCCTGAAGTGCCTGTGAAATGTGAAGATGATCTATATCCATCCTAGAATGTAAGTTTGGGGAGAAGAGCCGTTCCGTCCATTGTGTTCATTGCAGTTTCCAAAGTGCCTGGAACAATCTCTAACCTGTCATGGGTGCTCAATAAAGAATTAAAATACAGGGGCGCCTGAGTAGCTCAGTCAGTTAAGCATCTCACTTCAGCTCAGGTCACGATCTTGCATTTTATGAGGTCAAGCCCTGCGCTGGCCTCTGTGCTGACAGCTCAGGGCCTGGAGCCTGCTTCCAATTCTGTATTTCCCTCTCTGCTCCTCTGCACTCATGCTGTGTCTCTCTTCTCAAAAAATAAATAAACATTAAAAAAAATTTTTTTTAAAGAATTAAAATTAAAATTTCAGGGCTGTCTTGGTGGCTCGGTCAATTGAACATCCGACTTTGGCTCAGGTGATGATCTCAGGTCTCAGGGTTCATGAGTTGGAGCCCCAGAGCTCTGCCTTAGGCTCTGTGCTCAAAGCTCAGAGCCTGAAGCTTGCTTCAGATTCTCTGTCTCTCTCTGCCCCTCCTCTGTTCCCACTCAGTCTCTCTCTCTCTCTCAAAAATAAATATTTTAAAATGTTTAATATAAAATATAAATTTAAGAAGCTAAAGTGTCTGTCTCTGTGTTGGCCTTATCTTCACATTACTATTATATAGAATAAATATTATAGTAATGAAAAAATACTTCTCAGTTAAAGTATTTGATTTCCCCCATCTTTTCTCTTGCATTTTATCCTCATGATTCCTGTGATGTTATATCCAGAGGAGAAAAAAGAGTGATGTCATCTCTTAAACCATTCATCTACTTGGGCACCTGGGTGGCTCCATCAGTTAAGTGTGGGACTTTGGATCAGGTCATGATCCCAGAGTTTATGGGTTCCAGCCTGGCATCAGAGCCTCTGGCTCCTCCTCTCTCTGCCCCTCCCCCACTCAATCTCTCTCAAAAATAAATAAATGTTAAAAAAATTCATCTACCACTAATAGCCAACTCTTATTTCAAATGGCAATAACCTAGGGGGTGGGTACTCTTTTATTTTTTTTAAGTGTATTTATTTATTTTGAGAGAAAGAGAGGAGAGAGCATAAATGAGAGAGCACAGAGACGGAGAGGATCCCAGGCAGGCTCCATATGTCAGTGCAGAGCCTGATGCAGGGCTTTAACCACCAACTGTGAGGTTGTAACCTGAGCCAAAGTCCCACACTCAGCTTGACTGAGCCACCCAGGCACCCAGGGTGTGGGTGCTCTTATTGTCCCTGTTTTGGAGGATGCCAATGAAGCACTGAAGAAACGTGACCAATGTTTACATGATTAGGAAGTAGCAGACGCTTGTTCCAGCATCCAGGCTCCTAACTATCACAAGTATGGTTTTTATTCTCTTTGACTTCTTTCCACTGCACATTATAGCAATTTATACAATGGCCATTTCTGTGGACTGAATTATGTTACTGCAGGATTTGTACGTTGAATCTCCAACTCTGAATGTGATGTATTTGGAGATAGGGCTTCCAAAGAAAGAATCAAGGTTAAGAGGTCATAAGGTGGTGCTCTCATTTAACAAGACTGGAGGTTATCAGAAGAGGAAGAGACTCCAGAGATGGCATGCACAGAGAAGAGGCCATGTGAAGACAAGGCCGGAGGGTGGCCATTTGTAAGTCAAGGAGAGAGGTATCAGGAGAAACCGTTAATCTTCCTGGGACCTTGGTCTTGGACTTCCAGCCTCCAGAAATGTGAGAAAATAAATTTGCTTTAGGCCATCTCGTCTGTGGTTCATGTTATGGAAACCCTAGTGGGCTAATGAGAGAATGGTGTAAGGATTGAGAAAACTTCGGATTCTGGCCTGCATAGTCCTTTCTCTAAACCAGTTCTGACTTTTATTTATTCTGGGTTGGATTGTACTCATCATCCATAGCACTTAGCAATGGCTAACACACCAAACTAACTAACCAAATGCTCCTAAAGCGTTCTGTATCCGACATTAAGGAAGAAATGAAAAAGGAAGAGGATGAAGGCATCAGACTTGGGAGATAACCCTTTCTCCTGTTCCATACAGTTTGTTCATAAGCGTTTTTAAGTGAACGATACCAGGTTTGGGGTCACTGACTGGAAGCTACTGCCTGGGTCACAGGACATGACTCATTGCAGCGAGTGACTGCTCTCACGGCACAAGGGGCTGGGATACCCTGGCAATATGACCCTGAGATGATGGGGGAAACAGATCAAAACCCATTTAGGTTATGAGAATCGATGATGTCATTCAGGGCAAAGAAAATCCTAATCGGTTTTTATGATGCGCACCAAAGGAAGAAAAGGAAGATGGAGTTGTTTTGGGTTTGGAAACTTCTAAATTGGATATGTGAACCTCTGGAAGATACAATCTCTTGACTCTAAAAATGACATAAAATGGGCATACGAAACAAAACATGGTTGAAACAAAAGGGCATAGGCTCTGGATCCAAATATACCTATGTTCCAGTTCTTGTTCAACTCTCTGAGGCTGAAAGACTTGGGGCTGTATTATCATGGTCTCCAAATTCTCAGTAAATTAAGAAAGAGATACCTACCTTAGAAGCTTATTGAAAAGCTGACCACTAATGCTTGAAAACTCCAAATTCACTGCCTACGTCATAAATAGCAGCTGTTATTGTTATACATAGAGGACCCTTTGAATGTTTACACTGCTGTGCCTTGCCTGGTAAAAATAACTGAAAATAAAAGCTACGTTTATTAAGCAGATTTTTTGAGGGCTAGATGTATTTTTTTAAGTCTTTGATGGATTTTAGCGCACAGATATTTCATAATCATTATACTTTAGCTTAGTGGGAATGGGAGTATATATGGTGGCAGAGGATTCCTAAAGTTAAGCCATACAGAGCTATGGACAATTGAATAGAAGATCAAGAAGATGTGGTTTATCTATACCATGGAATACTACATGGCAATGAGAAAGAATGAAATCTGGCCATGTGTAGCAACATGGATGGAACTTGAGGGTGTTATGCTGAGCAAAATAAGTCAGGCAGAGAAGGACAGATACCACACGTTTGCACATATAGGTGGATTAGGAGGAATTTAACGGAGGACCATGGGGGAGGAGAAGGGGAAAAATAGTTGGGAAGTGGGAGGGAGGCAAACCATGAGAGACTCTTGAATGCTGAGAACAAACTGAGGACTGATGGATGTGGGGGAGAGAGGAAGGGGGGTGATGGTCATGGAGGAGGGCACTTGTGGGAATGAGCACTTGGTGTTATATGGAAATGAACTTGACAATAAACGAATAAAAAAAAAGATAAAGCTTACCTGACATCATAAATGATGGAAAAATTTCCAAATCCTTAAAGTCTGATTTAAGCATATCTTTTTGTTTAAGATCTACTGCTTGAGTTTACCCTTATTTTTTCATTCATTTGGAGATTTTCATTTTTGTTTTTGTTTTTGTTTTGGAAAAATAAGGGACACTTGGGTGGCTCAGTTGGATCAGTGTTCAACTCTGGGTTTCAGCTCAGGTCATGATTTCATGGTTCATGAGATTGAGCCCCATGCTGGCCTCTGAATTGATAGCATGGAGGCTGTTTGGAATTCTCTCTCTCTTTCTGCCTTTTCCCTACTCATGTGTGTGCGCTCTCTCTCAAAAACAAATAAGTAAACATTAAAAAATAAATAAAAGAAAAATGAGTCAAGTAAGCAAAAATCCGAAATCCTTTGGCCATTTTTAATTCACATTTTTGAAGGAAAGAGGTACAACTTCTCTGATGATTGTTTTTTCTTTTATAAACAATAAGATCAGTTAAAAACTGTCTTGTGTATTGTGGCTGAAGAGATGGTGTTAAAAGGGAGGTAGCTAATAACAGCCCAGTTGTTGAATCGAAGTACTACCTGCTGCCAAGGCAAAGAAATAATAAAATAGGAGGTAATTTGACCTGCACACAAACCGTGTCTGCAGACAGGAAAGGATAGTGTGTGATCAGTAGTGGGCCAAGGAAATAAACAGATTGGCATATGGAATGTTCTTTCATTTCACCCCTGGAGGACACTTTATTTGATTACCTCGTTAGTGAACTCAGTAGCATATATAATAAAAGAACAATTTAAAAATTCTCTTTACAAGCATAGCCTCTTCCTATAGCTGCAACAGCTGAATCTCCAGGCAATAGAAAAAGATTATATTTCTGCTTTCACGTGGAGGGAAAGAAACGCATAACCCTTAGAGAAAATTCAGTTCAGCAGATGATTTACATTGGGAAACTTAACACTTGCATATTTTATTTTAGCATGTCTGGGGAACTAGGATGTGTTTTGTTTGTGGAGGCACAGTTCTGGGTTTCACCCTTCCAGAATACTGTGTGGAAATCAGTCATGCTGATATGTGCAGAATCTTGCCTACTACCTACCACACACATGTCAGCCTAGCTTCTAGTAATCATGCGTGTGTAATAACTTATGCCATGGCAAAAACTGTGTCTACATGAACCAAAGATATTTAAATGTTATTTATTTATTTTTGAGAGAGAAAGTGAGTGAGTAGGGGAGGGGCAGGGAGAGACAGAGACAGAGAATCCGAAGCAGGTCCTGTGCTGACAGCAGACAGCCTGATGCAGAGTTCAGCCTCATGAATGGTGAGATCATGACCTGAGCTAAAGTCAGAAGTTTAATTGACTGAGCCACACAGGTACCCCAAAGGTATTTACACAAAAGAAAGTCAACTGTTAATTCTGGTAACACAAATAAAAAATATAGAAGTTTGAAAAACTATATCAGGTTATCAGCCAGAAAAGAGAAAGGCCTTGGACAAATTATAGAGGGAAATGTTGAACTGGCACCTGACGTGATTTGTGCCATACAGAAATAAGGGCGAACAAGGAGATGAAGATTTATGATACCACTTTATTGGATGTTCCAGTCTGAATTTATTTCAATAGCTTTATAACCAGCTTTAACCCTCCGTGAAGTGCGTAACTTTTCAGTTGTATTTGATTGTATTATGTTAAGACAAATCATACACAATGATAACATTCACAGATTTGAAGATTCTCAAGCCTAAGGGTATATCTGAAATATGTTATCAGATATTATGTATCTACTTCATATTTGAAGGATAGCTAGCAAATGTTTGCAGATCCGTATTCATTGTGCAAAGGGAGGCAAACCTTTTCTGCTCTCTGTAGCATTTTCTTCTGGCTTTTCTCATCAAGTGACACTTGGAAATAATATTTGTGGAATTTCTGGAATAAACAGTTGAGGCTTATTCTGGAAGTTGCCAGGCTTGGGGGTTTCCATTTCTCCTAGACCCTATCAGGCTGCCCTGAGGACAGATGCATCAGTATTTTTCAGGGTTTTAACTCATCGTGCTTTGGTGCACCGGTAGGGAAGATCTGCTCTGTGATAACTGATCTGGCCAAACTGGAATAAAATAATCTCAATACTACTGCAAGAATACATGGAAAACAGTGAAATTCATTTTGCATTACCACAAACGTTAGACATGTGGAATCCCAAATAAACAAAGAAAAAAACAATTAAAACTCTACTCCTCATTACTTCCACCACATTAGAAAAAGTGGAAATATTGACTTATTATAACTACTATACATCAGAGGTATGTTAATCTGGCTATAATTTAAAATGAAAGGAATTTCTGCTTCAGGAGCACTAGTATTTTCATAAACTAGGCTTCAGTGCCTTTATTGATCCTGAAATCCCTCTTAAGGATTTATGATCGAATGGTTAGTGGATGGATTGCTGATTGAGGCATTAAAAACCAGAAAGGTGAGGGGCGCCTGGGTGGCTTAGTCGGCTAAGCGTCCGACTTTCGCTTGGGTCATGATCTCGCGGTTCGTGGGTTCGAGCCCCGCGTCGGGCTCTGTGCTGACTGCCAGCTCTCGCGGTTCGTGGGTTCGAGCCCCGCGTCGGGCCCTGTGCTGACTGCCAGCTCGGAGCCTGGAGCCTGTTTCAGTCTGTGACTCCCTCTCTCTCTGACCCTCCCCTGCTCACGCTGTCTCTCTCTCTCTCCTAGAAATAAATAAAACATTTAGGAAAAAAAAAAAAAAACAGAAAGGTGAGTTGGCACTGACCATGGCATCCAGTTTTATCCTGAAGAGAATGGAAATAAGGACGTCCCTGGCTGGTTTCTTCAAAAACCTTATTTCGGAGTGTAACAGCAAAACGGTACAATTGGGACTGGATTCCTTCTAGCCCTCGAATTATCAGAGAATCTGAAATAATATGACATCATTCATGAAAAGAAAACAAAGAAATATGTTTAATACAAAAGGTTAAGCTACAGTGATTTTATAATTCCTTATTTTTTTAATGTTTTATTTATTTCTGAGAGAGAGTGTGAGCAGGGGAGGGTCAGAGAGAGAGGGAGACACAGAATCTGAAGCAGGCTCCAGGCTCTGACCTAGCTGTCAGCACAGAGCCTGACGCGGGGCTCGAACCCACGAACCATAAGATCATGACCCGAGCGAAGTCGGACGCTTAACCGACTGAGCCACCCAGGCGCCTCATAATTCCTTAATTTTGAAATCCATAATGTATAAAACGCTAAGTGATTTCTTACTAACCCAATAATTTGTGGCAAAATCACCTTCCTTGTAATCAAATGAAGAAACTTGAAGTGAGTGATAATGAAATTTGGATGTTTCTAGCCAAACTCTGTTTTGCACATTTCTTTTTCATAACATGAAAGCAAAATGTCAACCTCTAGTCAGTGGAAGCATTTATACATTCAAAACCAATCTAAGAAAATACTGGGGACTGCAATTGCTATGAAATTAATAATGCTAAATGATAGTAGAATGAAGAAGCAGAAGCATTAGAATATGAGTAAGCACTATGCCAACAATAAAGTAAAGCTCCCAAATCCTTAGAAGTCAATGGTGAACCCAGTGCAGATCATTTGTTTTTGCTTCAGCCAACCAGAAGCCTTGCTGGCTGTCCCCTAAATCACAGCCAGTCTTAAACATACAAATGAATTTTAATAGCTTAATTTATAGGTTGCAGGGGTTCTAAGTGACAAGGAGGCAAATTGACTAGACTCTTTAAAAAATGGTTTATTGTCCTGGAACACAATTGGTAAAAACTCAAGTTGCATATTGTAGAACTTAGATCTTTTAGAAATTTTTACTAGCAATCATTCTGTGTATATTCTTTATCCATCCTAAGTGTATAAATGTACATGCTTTTATATTTGCATATATACACATGCATGTATCTGGAAGAATCCATGAAGCCACTGTTTTGAAATCCTTACAGATGGGAGTGAAAGGATGTTGGAGAAGAAAGGCTACTCTCCTCGCTTTTCTATAAAGAGGCAGGAATTCCCATGAAAACAGACATATTTGATTGATGAATTCGGAAAAAGAAAAGGAGATGTGTTTCCCACATTAATGTCAGCGTCTATATGACACATACTTTCTCTGATTCCCTTGAGAGACAGAGAGAGAGACAGAGCACAAGCAGGAGAGGGGCAGAGAGAGAGGGAGACACAGAATCTGAAACAGGCTCCAGACTCTGAGCTGTCAGCACAGAGCCTGATGTGGGACACGAACCCACAAACTCCCAGATCATGACCCAAAACTAAGTCAGATGCTTAACAGAATGACCTACCCAGGCACCCCTCAAATTTTTTTTAAGTGATAAAAGGAACTTCAATTTCCATGTACTTTTTTGCTTGTTTGTTTCTTAATGTAGGAGAGAAAGAAAGGAGTATTGTTGTATGTGAAGAAATATATGAAGAAATAATTTATGCTTTGTAATAAAATATAAGTAATTAGGAGAAAAATATATATGAAATTTAGCCATATGCAAATACATTTTGAGAACTTTAAAATATCCTTATTTTTTTATCAGCAAGCACAAAAATTTATAAAAGTAATACATTTATAAATTTTGTTTAAATACATTTGAACAAAAATCATATACAACTTTGTTCATCAGATCAGTATAACATTTGTAAAAACTTTCTAAATGTCCAATAACGAGAAACTCTTTCATTAAATTATAGTATGTACAGGATGTGTGACTCAGTTAACTGTCTGACTTTTTGGGTCATCATGATCTCATGGTTCGTGAATTCAAGTCCCACGTTAGGCTCTGTGCTGACAGCTCAGAGCCTGGAACCTGCTTCAGATTCTGTTTCCCTCTCTCTGCCCCTCCCCCACTCATGCTCTATCTCTGTCTCTCAAAAATGAACAAAAACATTAAAAAAATTATAGTATGTCCATAGCATGGGTTGTGTACCCATAGAAAATCTTTTTGGAAAAAGTTTAAAACATGGGCAAATAATATTATATGAACCATTTTAAAATGCATACAAAGTGTATTTATATACATTTAAAAAAAGAGAAAATATACTAACATGTTAATGATACTTGACTTGTTAAGGGAAGTGTGATGATTCTATTTTCACATTCCTGCATATTCCTAAAATTTTTGAGAAATATGTTTTATTTTCATAATCTGAAAAAGGCTATCCAAATATATATGAAATCATACAGATGATCGTTAGTGATGTATTTTTGTGGAATAATATTACATTTAAAATTAAAGCAACTTGAAGAATAGTGATAGTGTCTGCGTGTATATTAATTAAAATCAGTATTCCATGTTTCTACCTTTACCCAAATTTGCAGTGAGAGGTGAGGTGGTTGCAGAAAAATAGTTTTTTTCCTCCTCACAAACTCAAAATCATTTTAAAAATTATGCAATTCCACAGAAAGGGGAAAACTTACTTTACAACAAAATAGCCACTTTATTTATTTAATTTTCAGTGTTTATTTATTCTTGAGACAGAAAGAGACAGAGCATGAGTCAGGGAGGGGCAGAGAGAGAGAGAGACACAGAATCTGAAGCAGGCTTCAGGCTCTGAGCTGTCAGTACAAAGCCCAATGCGCGGCTTGAACTCACAAGCTGTGAGATTGTGACCTGAGCCGAAGTCGGAGGCTTAACCGCCTGAGCCACCCAGATGCCCCCAAAATAGCCACTTTATTTAAATACTGCATTGTTCCAAAGCACCAGAAACTACAAAGATGTAGTGGGGCTTTGACACCAAGATTAAAATACAATAAAATACAGGAAGGATTAGGTGCATTTTTTTTAACATATAGAAGAGAAAAATTAAATAGATCTGACCATAATCTTCAAAGGAAAACTAAGATAGTGAAGAGATTAAATAGAACCAATGCCAATGGGTAGAATCAACAAATTGGCAGTTACTAGTTTGAAAAAGAAAGGCATTTTGAACACTGAGTACTCTGTAAAGAAAGAACTGGATACTCTGTGAGCGCTGAGCTCTAGTTCACTAGTGAAATTCACAAAGAGGCTGGATTACCAGTAATCTCAGATGTTTCCCATTTCATTCATAGGCTGTTGATAGCAAGATGATGTGCTCCTTCAAAATATTTCCAATAATAAGAATTCACAATTCAGCATGATTTTGAGATGGGAAGTCTATCTTTGTCACTGATTTCCCACACATATCTTTAAAGGGACAAAGAACCCCTTGCCCTTTCTTACATGGTGACAGTTTTGCTGAGATTTAGTAGGATTTTCATGAGGGTGAAGGATGATTTTGGAAGACAGGAAGGGGCAGCAGTGAGTGCGAATGTTGACAGTAAGGCAGGATCACTGTTAATCCTCGTTTCTAGAGCATCTTTTTCTCCACTTAGGTCCTTAGAACTAGTCCTGGTAAGTAGGATGAGAAAACTTAAAGAGAGGATGGATATACTGAGTTCAGCCCAGGCCTCAAGGGCTTAAGCCCTAAGGGAAAAGAAGAGAGAGAGAGAGAGAGAGAGAGAATTTTGAATGCAGGACATTCATGTGTCATGTTACACTAAGTCATAACTTACCAGGGTTCAAGTGAAAGTTTAAGGTCCCCAAACTGAGCTTCCTCCCACACTGATGCCTGTGGGGACTTTGAACTGTGAGCAGACTAGGATTTCCAGAATAAATTTTAAAAATAGACAAAGTAGAGGACAAATCTTGTAAGATAAATAAATAAAAAGAATATAAGGAGAAAATGGCCCAAAAAGTGGGCAACCAGAAGGGGAGAATGCAAAAACTGGTTCACCGAATCTTTTGTTTTATTGAGGCTCATAAACTATAAGTCAAGTGTTTTGTTTTTGCTCTTTGCCGAACAGTGTTTGGTCTCATCATTTGCTCTTCTTCAACTGGCCATTGCCCTGCAGGCATCAGCTCACAATATTTCTTTTGCATTGGAAACATGACTATGTTCCAGCTGAAAACATATGTAAGAAACAGAGGCAGTCTTACATATTTGGTGACCCTCAAGAATCACTTTTTCTATGTAGACACATGTTTCTGTCAAAACAGAAACATGAAGGAGAATTTACAGGGATACATCCTTATGTTCAACACTTAAAACTCCTTCTAACGGAGTTGTCTAAAAAGAAACCATTGTTTTAGGCAGTAGTGGGTTCTCCATCCTTGGAGGTATTGATTATTCCTTTCAAAGATCAGAAAGCAGGGAACTTATTTAGTGAATGCAAGAAGGGATTCACTCAAAAAAGTGAGCTCCTCTTCCATTTTATGCTGCATTATATAAGTACCAGGGAGAAAGTACTAAACAGAACAGACATAGTCTCTGTCTTAATGATAGTTATACCCTAGGAGAAAATATTGCACGCATATTTACATAAACTGAAACTGCGATAAGTCCGATAGAGGAGAGATTATAAAGTGCCATGGAGTGTTGGACTGTGTTCCTAACCCATTTATCCCAAGGGAGAAAAGCTGGGAATAGAGTGAGGTGTCTAGGTACGTTTTCCTGAAGAAATGACATTTTAGTAAAAACTTGAGGGAAAAGTAGGAATTGAATAGGTAGAGGAGAGGCAAATATGCAACCAGGAAGACTAAAGAGCACCTGCAAAGTCCTGAAACACATATGAGAGACAGAAAACGCTGGTGAGTTAAGGGGACTGGAGTGAGAGTTGGAGACTGGGTCATGTAGGCAGTGGGAAATTATTGAAGGGTTTTAACTAGAGGAGTGCATGTCAGACCTGGTTCCAAATCTCCAAATATTGGATTAAAGAATCGCCTTCCCAATTTGAGAGTCTACACAGGGGAAGAGCATTTGACTGCAAATTTGAGAGTCTACACAGTGAAGATGATTGGACTGCAAATTTGAGAGTCTGCAAACTTGAGGTGCTTCCTCCAAGCAGTTACACCTTAGACAATACAGGTCCCCATACCCTGGTGTAGAACTAGCTCTCTTTTCAAAACAAAACAAAAATATCCTTTTTCGTTGTTCCTGTGTTATTCCATGGTTTGAGATATGTAGATTTAATAATGTTTAGAATAGAAGGGAGCTTTAGACATCACTGCAACTCATCTCCCATCTCCTAAGACACACCCAAGAGTTTCATGAGATGTCCAAGGCTACCGTGGTTAAATGCAAAGCTAGAACCAGAACCTGGATCCCCACCCACCCAATCTTGCTATTAATCAATGTTATTATCTTATGAATGGTTAGCGATTGTGATAATTCTGCAGTGCTGACTAGGCAATCACATTATTTTTATTTTAATTGTTTAAATATTTACTTATTTTTTTACTATTTTTTATTTTATTTATTTTTCTTAAATAGTTTATTGTCAGGTTGGTTTCCAGATAACACCCAGTGCTCATCCCAACAAGTGCCCTCCTCCATGCACATCATCTCCCTTCGTCTCTACCCCACCCCCATCAGCCCTCAGTTTGTTCTCAGCATTCAAGAGTCTCTCATGGTTTGCCTCCCTCCCACTTCCCAACTATTTTTTCCCTTCTTCTGCTTCATCCTCCATTAACTTCCTCCTAATCCACCTATATGTGCAAATATATGGTATCTGTTCTTCTCTGCTTGACTTATTTTGCTCAGCATAACACCCTCAAGTTCTACTCATGTTGCTACACATGGCCAGATTTCATTCTTTCTCATTGCCATGTAGTATTCCATTGTATGGGTAAACCACACCTTCTTGATCTATTCGTCCATTGATGGACATTTAGGCTATTTCCATGTTTTGGCTATTGTGGAGAGTGCTGCTATGAACATTGGGGTCCATGTGCCCCTATGCATCAGCACTCCTGTATCCCTTGGGTAAACTCCTAGCAGTGCTATTGCTGGGTCATAGGGGAGTTCTGTTGTTAATTTTTTGAGGAACCTCCACACTGTTTTCCAGAGGGGCTGCACCAGTTTACATTCCCACCAACAGTGTAGGAGGGTGCCAGTTTCTCCACATCCTTGCCAGCATCTACAGTCTCCTGATTTGTTCATTTTAGCCACTCTGGCTGGTGTGAGGTGGTATGTCAGTGTGGTTTTGATTTGTATTTCCCTGATGATGAGAGACGCTGAGTATCGTTTCATCTGTCTGTTGGCCATCTGGATGTCCTTTTTGGAGAAGTGTCTGTTCATGTCTTCTGCCCATTTCTTCACTGGATTATTTGTTTTTGGGTGTGGAGTTTAGTGAGTTCCTTATAGATTTTGGATACTAATATTTACTTAGTTTTGAGAAAAATAGAGAGACAGAGTGTGAGCAGGGGAGGGGCATAGAGAGAAAGAGACACAGAATCTGAAGTAGGCTCCAGGCTCTGAGCTGTCAGCACAGAGCCCAAAGCAGGGCTCGAATTCATGAACCATGAGATTGCGATCGGAGCCAAAGTCGGAGGCTTAATGGACTGAGCCACCCATGAGCCCTTGAGCAATCACATTTTAAATACAAAGTCTTGGGATATTGTGTTTTTATTTCTTTAATAATTTTGAACTGTCAAAAATTTATTCTAATGAATATTCTAAATTACATGAGAAAGACTTATATAACATCTTTAAGTTAAATTGCAGTTATATTAGTTATATTATGCCACTTCATTATTCAGGCTAATATATGTGTAATGCAAAAAGCAGTATATTCGATTTTTTAAAAGTTTATTTATTTATTTTGAAAAACAGAGATAGCACAAGTAGGGGAGAGGTTGAGAGAGAGGGAGAGAGAAAGAATCCCAACCAGACTCACTGTCAGTGCAAAGCCTGATGGGGGCCTTGAACTCATGAACCATGAGATCATGACCTGAGCCAAAGTTGGATGCTTAACTGACTGAGCCAGCCAGGCACTCCAATATTCTTTTTTTTTTTTTTTTTTTTTACAAATAGTTATTGTCAAATTAGTTTCCACATAACACCCAGCGCTCATCCCCACGGCACTCCAATATTCTTAATAATTATCTGAACTCTGGCTGCAGGAGGACTTACTAAGCATAAATACATTTTTTCCCTTTTTAGACTTACTCTCTTATCAACTTTATAATATGCAATACAGTATTATTAGCTATAGACACCATGTTAGACATTACATCTCCATGATTTACTTATCTTATAAGTTTGTACCTTTTGACCATCTTTAATCATTTGCCCATCTCCCCTGAACCCTCTACCTCCCACCTCTGGCAACCACCTATCTGTTCTCTGCATCTATGAGTTTGGTTTTTTTTTTTATTTGTTTGTTTTAGAATTATCATATAAGTGAAATCATAGTTTTTACTTTTATTTTCTGACTTATTTCACTTAGCATAATGCCCTCAAGGTCCATTCATATTGGTTACAAATGGTAAGTTTTCCTTCTTTTTATGGCTGAGTAATATTCCATAAGTAACATTATGAACAAAGAGAAAGGCATGCAATATTGCAAAGGTTTGGTTTCTTCTTCTATATCATTAAAAAATAATGTTTATTTTTGAGAGAGGGAGAATGGGGGGAGGCGCAGAGAGAGAGGGAGACAGAATCTGAAGCAGGCTCTAGGCTCTGAGCTGACAGCATGGAGCCTGATGCAGGGCTTGAACTCACGAACCATGAGATGACCTGAGCCAAAATCGGACGCTTTACTAAGTCACACAGGTGCCCCAAGTTTGGTTTCTTATTCTATATTAAGAGCACCTGTGAAGCTTGTCATTTCATTGAAATTATTGTATTTCATTAAATATTGTATTCTATTCTCATGGTTCTCTAACCATTCCCATATTTATAACAAAATAAATATGTACATTGAGAATTTGGTCGAGGTTTCCCTCCTCCCATTGGCTGTGTAAGTAGAAGATATGAATATTAATGGAAGAAAATAACAAATGGTTACTGGCGTGTAAAAATCATTAACCTTACTAGGAATGCTAAAATGTCCACACATACATTTATAGAGGATTTCACAGAAGTAATTTAAAAAATATGTATCTTTCTTCGTTGCTTGTGTGGCAGATTCTATTTTCCAAACATGGGCACAGTAATACTTCCATTCCCACGTGTACTTTTAGAAACTTACCTCTCCCTTCAAGAAGTAAGTATGTTTCCCTCCATCTTGAAATTGCATGGAATTGAATATCACAAGATGATATGGCTCCTTTCTCAATCTCTCTCTCTTTCTCTCTCTCCTTCTCAATACTCAACCTTGGAACCCAACCACATGGCTATGAGAAAGACCAGGCTACAGGAGACAGGTATTCCAATGAATAGTCTCAGGTCCCAACTTAACGGTCAGTGTCAAATCCAAACCACAGGAGCAAGAGAGTCTTCACGTGATCTCTGCCCAGTCTTCTAGCCTGACCCTGGGTAGAGCAGAAGTGAGCCATTCTCCTGAACTCTGCCCTGCCCAAATTGCAGATGCCTGAGCAAAATAAATATTGTCATTTCTTTAAGCCAGGATTTCTTAGCTTTGTTCATTTTGGGCAGAATAATTCTTTGTTGTGGGGGACTCTTCTGTGCATTGTAGGATGTTCAACCCTGACCTTTTGCCTGTAGCAACTCCTTCAAAAGTCATGATAATCAAAAAATGTCAGCTGGGGGAGCAAACTCACCTCTAGTAGAGAATCAATGTTTTAAGCGACTAAGTTTTAAGGTTATTTGTTTTGTAGCAATAGTGATCACTTGTCTCTCCCTGTCCTAGACAGAGCCTCTCCCACCAACACCCCACACTTAAGTAATAAGCCCATGCCCACATAATTAAATGTATATAGACCTCTATATATAATACATACACACATACCATGTGTGGCTATTTTTTTTAATGTTTATTTATTTTCAAGAGACAGAGACAGAGTGCTAGTGGGGGAGAGGCAGAGAGAGAAAGGGAGACACAGAATCCAAAGCAGGGTCCAGGCTCTGAGCTATCAGCACGGAGCCCAACGCGGGGCTCGAACCCACAAGCCATGAGATCATGACCTGAACCGAAGTCGGAGGCTTAACCGACTGAGCCACCCAGGTGCCCCCATGTGAGGCTATTTTTAATGCAATTTACATGTTAGCATCATTTTACAAGAGAAAAGAAAGGCAGTATATACATTTGTCCACTTAATATTTCTTTTATCACTCACTAATACCTTATAGAAATGGAATAACCTAGAACAATTTTGATATATTTTATTTTATTGGCTATAAAATAATCTAATGGCTAAAATATTATACTGGCTATATAATTTTACATGATATATTCAATAATTTCTCTCAATGGATATTCAGAGTATTGTTCTCACAAATATTACATGACAAACTTTTTCCTTACATATATCCTTATGTAGTAGTGATTTATTTCTTAGGCATAGATTTCAAGGGGAGTATTGGCTGGGTTAAAGATTTTATAATCTTAATAGATGTTGCTAGATGGCTTCTTTTGAATTGGCTACAAGACTTCACATTTGAATTAGTGGTATACACCTTCTTCCATTTGTTCAGAATAATTTATGTACTTCACAATTAATATATATGGACTATATTTCCTACATGACTTTATATAAATATGTATATTTCAAGTATATGTTCTATACTCTGCTAATTGTGAAGTATTTTCAATTGTGTATTTGTGCTATTATAACTATGAGGGAATTTTTGTCTCATGCTTCAGAGCTGAAGAGAAAACTACTTTTTTTTTTTTTTAATGTATGTATTGTATCCAGGGTTTTTACAAACTCTCATACTAATCTTGACAGCTTTTTCTACAATCGCCTGGCATAAATACAATCATATAAGAGAGAAGTGAAACTCTCTCTTTTCCAGTATTAATACTAATTTGCTTCCTTACCCTATTGCTTTCAGGACCCCTCCAGCCAAGATTGAAAACTCATGTCAAGGAGGCCTCCCTATCCAGCCTTCGACCTTACATAAAATGATATAAAGCTTTGCTATTTATTTATTTTATATTTTTATTTATTTCTAGGAGAGAGAGAGAGAGAGACAGCGTGAGCAGGGGAGGGTCAGAGAGAGAGGGAGTCACAGACTCTGAAACAGGCTCCAGGCTCCGAGCCGGCAGTCAGCACAGAGCCCGACGCGGGGCTCGAACCCCCGAACCGCGAGATCACGACCTAAGCGAAAGTCGGACGCCTAACCGACTAAGCCACCCAGGCGCCCCAAAAGCTTTGCTATTTATAATGATATGTACTGTTTTACTTGCATAGCCAAGTGTTAAATCTAGTATTTCCTTTTCATTCTGATTTTATTGGTGTTATTATTAGGAAAACCACTTAATTTTTTCAAACTCATTTTCAATACCTCTATAGATTTTGTGATATTTTCTCTATTTCTTTAACATATGTATGAGGTACCTGTAATTCAAATGTTTGATAGAAATCACTTATAAACCTATCCACTCCTTCAGTTATTTTCCGTTATTAGTAATCATTTTAAAATGTCCACTTATTTTTTAATTCAATTGTGGTAATTATATAATTTGCCAGAGGGTCATTCATTTCTTTGGGTTCTCAACTGTGTTGCCATAGAATTACCTACCATAATATTTTATTATTCTTTTAACATCCTCTGCAGTTAAGGCTTATCTCTCACCTTGCATATTTTACTCCCATTCTGTTGTCCTTAATCAGGCTTATGAAGGATTTATCATTTTTATGGAACTTCTCAAAAAGAAAAGGTTGATTTATTTATCTTGTGTCCTTTTTCTCAAACGCAAATAGAGTTTCTGATTGTGCTCACTTTGCAGGGTTATTTTGGTGATGGTTAGATGGGTGAATGTTAAAAAAGAACATAGATTTACCCAAATTTCAATAGAAACTTATCAAAAGTTTTTTATTGTAATTACATTTTCAGGTTGCTCATATTCTAATACATACTTCTTCATATATTTAGCTACTATATTGTGTATCATACAGAAGTCAATGACTGCATATCTTCCTCGCAAAATGTGTCTTTTGTCAATAATACATGTCAGCCTACTTTATATCTTCGTTAGGGCTTTCACCATAAAGTCCACTTCTGTTTTTGGTTTGTTTGTTTGTTTGTTTGTTTGTTTGTTTTAGGTTATTCATTTATTTTGAGAGAGAGAGAGAGAGATACATGAGAGGGGCAGAGTGAGAGAGGAAGAGAAAGAATCCCAAGCAGGCTCCACAATGTCAGCACAGAGCCTGATGTAGGGCTCAAACTCACAAACCATGAGATCATGACCTGAGCCAAAACCAAGAGTCGGATGCTTAACTGACTAAGCCACCCAAGTCCTTCTGACGCCCACTTTCTGACATTGTTATTCTTTCTCTCCATCCCAACTGCATTTGCTTTAGGATTTCCATTACTTTGTTTTCATTCTGATTCTTCTAAATAGCATAGAGCTGGATTTTTTTAAATCAAGTTTAAAAACAAGTATTTTTATGGGAAACTATAGTGCATTTTCAATTTAAATAATAATTGTTAACATAGTTTGTTTTATTTTTTATGCATTTATTTATGTGATTTTCTATTTTTGCATTGTTTTGTGAAATAATGTTCATTTTATTTCATATTGCTAAACATTGATCTTGCCAAGATCCAAGAAATCAGAATAATTAGACTTTATTTTTACTTTGTTTTAATTTAGTTGCTCTGTAAAGTTAACCATTTTTTTAATCCGTAAAGGATAAATATCTTTTGTTGTTCATCTTTTAGGATAACTGAAATCACTTATATATATGTGTGTGTGTATATATACATCTTTTAGGATTACTGAATAAATATATATGTGATTTCAGTAATCCTAAAAGATGAGCAACAAAAGGTACACACACACACACACACACACACACACACACACACACACACACACACATATCACATCAATTGCTGGTTCTTTAAAAACTATATTTACTTTGGTATATCCCAAAGATTTTACAATGATTGTATGTAACTTTATAAGTAGAAGTCAGTCCTCTGCCTCTCTTTTTAATTTTTTAAAGAAAGAGTTATTACATTCTTTACAATGAAATAGGATTTAATACTGTGTCAACTAAAACCATACTGCCCTCTATGGGATTTTGGCTGATTCACACTGTTTTATGTATGCATGTGTGTATGTATGCATGTGGTCCAGAGATGTGCACAATGGTATTTATTTACAGAAAAGATACTTATGTATAAGGTGTACATGTGAAAGACATATATATTAAAATGGCCAAGATAGTCACATGGGGCACTAAATCAGTACCACTGTCCTCTTGATACTGAACTCACTACAATTTAATATAAAACACATGTCTGGTAGAGGGTCATGGGAGGAAAAAAAAGCATTGTGATTTAAATAAATTCAGTTCTTTAAAGCATTGACTTAAATATGACTAATAAATAATTTTGAACAATAAATGAAAAGGAAAAAAACATTTATAGACAAATTTGGACACTTTACAACGGCTGTGTATGATCTTGCCCTCCGTGTAGCACCTGGTAGACACACAGAGCTTCACTTACTACCAGATGCAAAGAACATTTGGAACCCTTCGGTCCATTTCGCTCCTTTGGTAACAAAGGAAGTAGCACAGAGATTATAGGACTTTGCCAGGTTCACACTTGAGACCTTAGCACAGCTCTTTCTTGTTTGCACGTGTCCATATTTCTAGTCTAGTACATACAGTCTTTCTACTATGCAAAAATACTACTTTTCTGTTTGTAAGCTATATAATGCCTTCCTGTTTATTTCTATGTCTTTTTACATCGGAGTTCTTTTGGATCCCCTTTTCTTCTCTTTCACTGAAGTTTTCCTTTCCTCTTTTGCTTTCACTTCAGCATTGCCTCAAACCCACTTAGCTATGAGATTAGGCAAATTCAAGAATCCACTGAGGTTTATGTCATAAAAATGAAATTCAGGGGCACCTGGGTGGCTCAGTCGGTTAAGCATCCGACTTCGGCTCAGGTCATGATCTCATGGTTCGTGGGTTCGGGCCCCGTGTCGGGCTCTGTGCTGACAGCTAGCTCAGAGCCTGGAGCCTGCTTCAGATTCTGTGTCTCCCTCTCTCTCTGACCCTCCTCTGCTCACTGTCTCTCTCTCTCTCTCTCTCTCAGAAATAAATAAAAACATTTTAAAAATGATACTCAAATCACTTTCTATTCAAAATGTGAGATATACTACACCTATGGAATAGGTCCTACAGAATATGCACACATCTAGATCTAAAGTAAGTCAACCAAGACACATTTTGAGAATTCAGACTTTGAATTCAGACTGTGACTTAAATCATAGCTCTATCTCCTACTGCAAGTGAGATTGTGAGCAAATAACTAAAACCTTCCGAATCTGATTTTTTATAAATATATCACCACATAGTTTGCATGGTTGTAATGAGGAATAAATGAATCATGAATATAAAGACTCCAGTACACCATCCCTGGAATTTAGTAGGCACTTACTGCACAGTTTCCAACGTAATCAAATATTTAATGAGAACCCAAAAATCCATCTATTATACATTAATCCTATCAAAGGTTAGTTGAGTAATTGTTTCATTATAAACAAAACAAATTCTTCACCTACTCAGGGTGTTACCTTTGCACTCCAATTGATATCTTTTGATATTCTGAAATTCTGAATTTTAAAATTGTTTAATTGATCAATATTTCCCTTATGCTAATTCCTTTGTGTCCTATTTTTTAAACCTTTGGCTAGCCCCAAACATTTGGCCACCCTTATCTTTTCTTCTGAAAAAGATCTTTTTTCCCTTACCTTGTACATTTATTTCTGAAGTCTATCTGATATGTTTTATTGTGTTAGTAGAGCTTAAGATTCATCATTCTCCACAATAATACCCACTTGATTCAATGTATTTATTAACACAATTGTTCTTTTTCTCCACTGCATTTCTGTGTTTACTGTTTTCACAAATCATAAATCAAGTGATCATATATTTGAGTTTAACTTATATTCCCTCTTTTGTTCAATTCATCTTCTTTTTTGTCTCTTTTTTGCTCCAGTAATGAACTGCCTTAATCACTATATTTTTATACTAAGTGTTGAAATCTTTTGTTCTCAAAAGATATTTGGGCTATTCTTGGCCATTTGCATTTCAGTGTCAGCTTGTCAATTTCTAGCAAAGACTGCTGGGTTTTGGTTGGAATAATATGGAATCTATTTATTATTTTTGGAAAAAATATTATCTTAATAACATTTTTATAAACATGAGCATTGTATCCAAATGCAAAGTTTTAATAAGATAAATTATATAAAAGAAACTTACGTATAAGGTGTACATGTGTGATACAGGAAGCATATGGGATTCAAGATGTAGAAAAAGAATGGGGTTTAGAACTTCAATAAGAAGAGGAACTAATTAGTGATTTAAAAAAAGGGGTATGGAAGATTGATGTGACACAATCTTTGATAGAAGATTGAGAAAGTACCTACTTGGACAATTCCTATGTTCTCTACAAAGAAAACAATAAATCCAATGAGGGACAGAGATACAGGCTTATGAAAAGCAATGAAGGTTAAAAATTGCCACAGAAGTGAGAGAAACAGAACTAATTCTCAGCTCTAAGAGTTCAGATAAAGAGAAAGACCATGGATATGTAGTAACTAAATTATGTGATGAGTAACGTAGGGGTAGAGACAGATAAAAAGGGTGTTTGGATTGATCTGTATTTGAGGGTTTGTTGACGAGTTTTATAGGAACTTCAGTAAAGTGACAGACTTGGAAGTTTGGATAAAGGGGCGGTAGAAGTGTTGGATCATAAAGGAAAAATCTCTCAAGAAGACTGAAAGGATCGGAGAGAACAGTCAAGAAACTAGATGCCTTATGGAAGGTAGAGGTCAAGCATGGTAAGAATAAGTGAGCAAAATATTGGAAAGATGTGGATTCTTTTCAGGTAATGGGACAAAATGAAGCTATGAAAGATGTCCCAAAGCAACTTCAACGTATTTCAATCTCTTCCTTGTGAATACAGCGTAGGACTTACTTTACTTTACTTGTAAGTACTTTGACTTATATCCCATCAGAGTTTGTAGAGTATCTGTTGGACTTGGGTCCCTCTCATAACTAAATGTATGCTCCTGGGTAAGATGATGAATGTGGGGAAGAAAGGGAAGTTGTAGCAAGGGGTAAAAACAATAAACTACATTTGATATAATTAGGGCTTTTATAATGTGCTTTAGAGAAGAGCTGGTAGGTTTAAAAAAGTGGGAAAATGGAATCTTGAAGGAGATATTATTTGACATAGGGGTCAAATTACAATTTGAACTTAGATCTGTGTGTCTCCACTTCCACCGTCATACTTTGCTTGTCCTGCGCAAGTAGGTATCCCGTTTTGAAGCAGGGTAGAGTCATTCACCAGTTGAAAAACGCTTATAGCATTTTAGTTTTAATGGTATTTCCAGTAGATTTATAAAATTTTCATAGATACAGCTGTATGAGATTCACTTAAATGTTTCACTCTTTAAAAATATAGGAATCCGGGGCGCCTGGGTGGCTTAGTCGGTTAAGCGTCCGACTTTCGCTTAGGTCATGATCTCGCGGTTCGTGGGTTCGAGCCCCGCGTGGGGCTCTGTGCTGACTGCCAGCTCGAAGCCTGGAGCCTGTTTCAGTCTGTGACTCCCTCTCTCTCTGACCCTCCCCTGTTCACGCTGTCTCTCTCTCTCTCTCCTAGAAATAAATAAAACATTAAAAAAAAGTTTTAAAAAAATATAGGAATCCTATAATATATACTATCTTAAATACAGCAACTTGCTGAAAGATACGATGGCCCAGCTTTGCTGGGAATGCCGTGATGCTTTGACTGTTTCTCTTATACTGGAGAGCCCGTAGGGTTGTCCACTGATGAGAGTTTTTATAAATGTAAAATGAAGCAATGTGTGTAAAAGTACTCAGAACAGTGCATGGCACAAGTTTGGTTCTCAATATATTTGACCTACTTGGTATTCAAGTTCATTTATAATAATAATGGTGAAAATTGAAGATGAGGGAGAGAATGAAATTCCTATGAAGCCCTTTTTATTTTTATTTATTTATTTAATGTTTACATTTTGAGGGGAGAGAGTCATACAGACTGAGAGCGGGGGAGGGTGAGAGAGAGAGGGAGACACAGAATCTGAAGCAGGTTCCAGGCTCTGAGCTGTCAGCAACAGAGCCCAACACTGGCTTCAACTTCAAGCAGGGCTTGAACTCACAAACCTTGAGATCAGACCTGAGCCGAAGGTGATCGCTTAATGGACTGAGCCA
Source organism: Hyaena hyaena (assembly GCF_003009895.1). Lineage (NCBI taxonomy): Eukaryota > Metazoa > Chordata > Mammalia > Carnivora > Hyaenidae > Hyaena > Hyaena hyaena. The sequence continues at coordinate 3,490,310 of NW_024080716.1, forward strand.
CCCAGGTGTCCCAATCCATTTTATTTTTAAAAGGGACTTTACAGCAGTTTGACCCAAATGATGAAAGTGGTTGTAGACACATTCAGTAGAGTTCATTTATCTGCAAGTCTACCATTCTTGCCTGGCACAGACAAGCTCAGTTAATGAGTAAACAAGCCAGCCTTCAGGAGTTTTATAATTATATCCATGGCATACATTATAGAGAATGAGGAATTCTCATCCACTTACATGCTATTCCCCAAGCAGGTGAGGCACTTTCTCAATTTTGTGCTCATGCTCTTTGTTCCATGTTGTGGCTTCTTCTCTAAAGCATTTGTAACTGTTGGATCCCTCTTCAAGCTGTATCTTCTTTGTTCACTCACCTTCTACACTGGTGTTATGGGTAAAGAGGAACTTATGTGTTAGATATCCTTAGTACCAGGCAATAGTATTTTGGGAACACATCTCCAGAGTGCTCCAGCATCACATTCCATAATTTCTAAGACCTAAAAAAGGCTGGGAGTTAAAAAGTACTAGATACAATATGTCCCCAGTCTTCTCTTCTGTACTTTTGTGTTCTCCCCCACGAGACTGTGAGCTTCCTGGTGCACATCTCTACCCTTACAGAACACTATCACATTAATGCTCATTAAAAAGAAACAGATGAATATTTTTCACAGACTAAACCTAGCAATAGAATGCGTACTAAAGCCACACCCTCAAAGATAATGTAATTAGGCTGTTTCGAAATGACATTTTTAGAGATAATTCTAGAAGTATTTGCCAGAGAAGCTTTGCTCATTATACATTTTGAGGGAAGGATGGGGAGACCAAAAGTTGCACATCATTTTCAAGGACTGTTTTTAGTTTAGCTTAACACCATCACTGACGTCCATTATCATGAACTGGAATGGATGGAAAATCAAGGTTTCTTGCCTTCTTTTGACATTTTCATGTTCTGTATTATCAATAAACTCTTTTGAGACCGGTGACATGAAAAAGAGACAACTAGGTGACAACTTTCTTTAAAAAAATGTTTATTTTTATTTTGAGAGAGAGAGAGGGAGGGAGGGAGGAAGGGAGAGGGAGAGAAAGCTGTGGAGGGGCAGAAAGAGAGGGGAAGAGAGAATCCCAAGCAGATTCCACACCATCAGCACAGAGCTGGATGCAGGGTTCTCACAAACCCTGAGATCGTGACCTGAGCCAAAACTGACTCCGACACTTAACTCACTGAGCCACTCAGATGCCCCCAGATGACAACTTTTAATAAGTGGGAAATTGGAACCTAAACTTCATTAGTGATCTTATTTTCAGGGCCACAAATAAAATCCATATTTTTGCATATGCTCATCACCTATCAATAAACTCTGATGTTAAACCTTAATCTGTCATCCTTCCTCCCTTATCCCTGACTTCCTGTTCTTTAAATAAAGTAACTACAGTTCCCTCACCCTTTTTACTAACTTTCTCTTTTTCTTTAGCCCAGTGACCCTCCCCTTATTTCTGTACTTTTTCCATTAAAAAAAAAAAGTCACATCCTCAAAATTCCTTACTTTTATTCTACTCTGGGCCTGATGGCCTGAATTCAAGTCCTCAGGTTAGAATAGATTTTTTGTCAACTGGGAGTCAAGAGACCTGGATTCTACTACTTCATAAATACTGTTGACTTTCAGTGTGATCTTAGACAAGGCACTTTATCCCTAGACATTTGGTTTTCCTATTTGTAAACAGAATGAGTATTGGGTTGATGATCCTCATGGTCCCTTTGAACCAAGTTAGAGGAGACAATCTACAATTCTCACATCTTTGGGTGTCTCGAATCCTTTGACAATAAGCTGTTGCATCCTTCAGACACTAGAGGGGGCTTCCTGAAGACTTTTGTACTATAATCAGATTTAAGCAAGGGCTATATGTCTCTTAATGAGAGTCCACGTTCTGATTGAGAAAGTGATTTCACTTTTTGCTTTAAAGTAAATGTAAGAAAAATTGTTGCAGCAAACATAACATGTTATATGACTTGCTAGCATGAGGCAAACTTAATTTGCTTTAAATACCAACCAGGTCTAGAATTGTCTATCCTTCATCTTTAAGTTTACGAACACATTAGAAAGCACTTTTAGAAGCCAATGGAAGAGAAGTACCATCATAAAAGCAGGATCCTGAAAGCCATTATTCGCAAGTAAGATACTTTTTTTGATGATATTATAAAAGGAGAGTTATGATGTCCTGTCCCTGTGTACTTTTTGAAGAACATGCTACAAAAAAATAAATATAATTTGATAAAGACTCTTTTGAAACTTAAGTATTATGAGCTCATTTCTTAACTTCCAAAGAAAGTAGATTTGGGAAATTTGTGAACAACAAAAAAAGATCTATCCATCCTCCTATTGATAGTATAGTTTAAAGTGAGAAGTTAATTAGCATTTGTATTATTTTTTATTAAGAAATAGTCCAACATATTTGTAGATCAAGAAGAGCTAACATTAATCTGATTCTTTGCTGCTTGTATAGACTAACTCCTTATTCTCTTGGATTATGTTAGATATCGTCTTTGATATTCTTATATATCAGTATATCTTTAAGGTGTTGAGATTTTCTTCTCTTTAAGGTTTGCAACTCTACCAAGCTTTTCAGTCTAAGATTTTATGTCTTCAAGATGAGGAATTCTCGGTTATTCTTTTAATTTATTGTTTTCTTTATATTGTTTTCCTTTATTTGTTGTATTCTTACTATGAAAGTATTACCAGGTCTCTAATATCATTTCTATATTAGGTTGTATCATTCTCTTACGTAATTCTTTCATTTTTTACTTCAGCTATTATATTTTTGAAAACCAATATCTCTGATTCTTGCTTCTTATTTTCACACCTCCTCCTTTATAATTCTAAGAATATTTATATCCAGGTTTTAGACACTTGTTTTTTTTTTCCTGTTCCATTAGCTTTATACTCTCTAGCATCAGATATCCCATTTTTTTAACCTCCAGAATATTTATACTCTTCAGAGGCTGCATGGATTTTTACTGTGAACTCATTATCATTCACATGAGACTATCAGCTGCCATTTCTGACTATAATATTTCAAAGTTGAGATAGTTACAGTTTTGTTGCATTTATTAAGTGTGACTCTGCATTTGTTCTCTTTCTCTGTTTTTTTTTTTTTTTTTCTGATCTGTAAAAGTTTTGATGTGGGAATATCAGCCAGAGGCCCATGTTTTGATAATATTTATGTAAAGAGACAAACCAGTGAGTTATTTGATAATATTTTATTTCCTATTCAGGTATGGAAATTATATTAACATTTAATGTTGCTCTCCCCTCTCTCTTAGTCTGGCTCCCATTTTCAAAAGACTGTTCCTCTAGTTTGGAGCACTTTTTTTATATGAAACCCACCAAGTCCCTATATTACTGGATGTTAGTAAAATAGATGATATACTTGAGTCATTGATGAATACACATGACAAAGAGCATATAGAAGAATGCAAAAAATGCTATGTACATTTTGATTAATCAAAGTCAACTAATTACATAATATCTGTGCAAAAAATATAAATTAGGTTTAATAAGACTAAAAGCTAACTGAAAAGATTTGGATTTAAATCTTAGTTCTGGTTTTATTGATTGTTTGAGTTTGGTTAAATTGCAAGACCTTGGGACCTCGGTTCATATATACATGAATAACAATTCATTTTTTCTCCTGAGTTTGCTTGCCAAGGGAGTATACACACATTTAAAAATAATACAGCAATGAGAAAAAGTGTGTGTGTGTGTTAATTTGGGGGTTCACCTGATAATCCCCAATACAGGGTTCTTCTGTTAAAATATGATAGAAGAATGCACTTAGGCTTAGATGTCTAAGTGACATTTCTTTAAGTCTAGTATGGCTATTTGTGGAACAAATTCCATTTACTCAACAAGTCATATGATTGTTTATAGCTGCTCTACTTCACCTCATAGCACAGAACAGAAAGGGTGAAATATGAGACTGAGCTGTGAAGTTAGACCCCAACAGCATGTGACTAGGTGTGTTTTTCACATGCCAATAGGAAACATAAAGATTTTGGCACCTGAGTGCAAGAAGTAAAAGAACGATCCAGGCACTTGCCTACTTCTTACAGAAGAGTAACTTTGTCTACCCGCAAAATGCAAGCTGACCCATGTTTAGTGCAGTCAATGACCAATCTCTTTTTTATGGTCAGAAACCAGAAAGGGGCTGAAGAAAAAAGTTAGAATTATCAACAGAAGTGTCCTTCTATAGGGTTAAGGCAGATATATGAAGAAAAGAGAAGACAGATTCTTCTTCCTTCAACAACATTGACAATTAAATGAAATAATATGAAAAGTGCTTGACAAATTAGAAATCACAAAACAAAATTGAGAGACTTACTACCATTATTAAAGGAGGTGATTATCACCTTTGTTGAAGCATGGTATGCACTTACCATATTAGAATTTCTACTAGACTTAATGATCTGACAGTGTCATTTAATCCAGTCAATAAAATATGTGCAATTCATAGGACTTTCTGAACTATTAAAATACTTCCTAGTATTATTAGTCATAATACTAATGGGTATTCAGTTGGAAAATCATAGGTTTATAATTCAATTTCCTATAATGTATATTAAGTATCAAAATAGTTTTAAGTTATTCATCTTAATTTTAGTGTTAATTACATCTCTTCACTCATGATTTCCTTTTCCTCAAAATACTTCCTTCTCTTGCCTACCATGACATACCACAAGTCCTCCTCTTCAATCTCTCTGTGACTTCAGACTGTCCATTGTCACCTCCTCTCCTAATAGACTACTGGAATTTGTCAAGCTTTCAGTCTTGTCCCTTTTCTTCTTCTACAAACCCTTTTTCAGCAAACTGATATACTGCCATAGTTTCAATGATTTTCTATATCTTGAGGACTTCAAAATTTATACATCTAGCCTGAACTATGATTTTGATCTCAAGGTCTGTATATCTATTACATTCTTGCTATCTCCTACTTGATACCTTACTGGCAACACTGGCACAATTTGTCCAAAATTGAATGCAATTTTCTTTGCTACTATTCTCAACCTTCTCCATTTCCGTAAATGGTAAACACCATCCATTCTGTCGCTCAAGCCAGAATCTATCAAGGAAGTCACATTTGACTCTTCCCTTACCCTCACCTTCTATAGTCAGTCATGAAGTCTCAATCCTAAATGACTTTCCTAATACCCCAATTACTTTCATTCCCATCCCACCACCATGGCCCAAGCTTCTGTCATTTCTTTTTTTTTGGTATTGGACAATTGAGATAGTAAGTATCACTCTTTTGCCTTGCTGAACTCAGAGATTAGTGAGTAATCTCTGGCAATTGAGTGGTCCTTTAATAAAATTAGAAATCAGAATATAAACCAAAGCCAATACACCTGAAACAAGTAAAGCCCATGTATACAGGTTTAAACAATAAATAAGCTAAAGAAAAAGTCACAAGTATCATAAAATGTTGAGAACTACATAGAATAATTTTGCACAAAAATTTGTGTGAAATGATGATTTCGATTCAGAAGCTTAAATGAAAATGCTGGGAAACAAAAAAAAACTGAAAAAAAAATCAAATTCAATAGTAATTTTTTGAAAGATGGTAATCCAATAGACATAATAGGTACCTGATTATGAAAAGAGAAATTTAAATATTAGAAGGGAGCTATAACTTTAGATATAATTGAGTTTTTAAAAAAACATAACATACTATGAATTTATTAATGCAAATATGTTTGGAAACTTAGAAGAAATGATCACTCTTGTAGAAATATGAATTAATAAAATGACTCAAGAGAGGAAAAAAACCTCTGAATACTGTAAGAACTTTTAAATAAACTAAATGCATAGTTGAAAACTTTCTTCTAACATATACACTGAGATCAGATGGTTTTATATGTGAGTTTTTAATTTTTTTAATGTTTATTTATTTTTGAGAGAGAATGAGAGAGACAGAGCATGAGTGGGAGAGGGACATAGAGAGACAGAGATACAGAATCTGAATCAGCCTCCAGGCTCTGAGATGTAGGCCCAGAGCTCATCTTGGGGCTTGAACACAAGGAACATGAGATCATGACCTGAGCCAAGGTCAAATGCTTAACCCACTGAGTCACCAAGGTGCCGGTATATGTGGGTTTTTAATCCAACTTTCAAAGAACTAATAATTTTAATTTATTGCAAAAGTTTCAGAGAAGAGAAAAAGAGAAATCATCCCAATTCATTTTATCAAACTAGTATAACCTTCTTATCCAAACATGAATAAGAACGACATAATAAAGGAGAATTGCTGACCCATTCCCCTAATAAGCATGGTTATAAATGGCTAAGTAATACATTATAAAATCTTACCTCTCTGTGCACATGGACTCCATACTGGTTGATCACATTGGCTTCCACATTTGAGAAATGGAATTTGAAAAATGCCGCTGATGTTTAACTGGATATAACTGGACTTTTAGCCATTTTCTTTAATGTTCCACAACAGATTTTTATCCTTTTTTGCTTTTTAGAATTTCACTAAATCCAGTAGATTCCATTACCTGACTATTTTTGCTATCTTCCTATGTTCTCATTCCTAACTTCTTTCCCTTCTGCTCCTTTGCCCTGCGAGTTAACACCTAGGGCCTGACATATTGCCCTCTTGATTTATATCCACTCCCTTGAAGGTCACACCACTTGCAGGTGTCTAACAATCCTCACCATATTAGCCACTCTCAGACTGAAATGGTCCCCCTCCACTAATCAGAACCCAGACCTGTCAGATACTTATTCCCACTGTGCAACTGCTCCTCAAGTTTAATTTGACTAAAATGAAACTCAGTATTTCCTTCGTCAAAAAACTGACTTCCACTATCCTTATCTTCACATTACTTTTTCCACTGTCATATTTTTGTTACCCAAGTTTGCCAGTTTGGCATTATTATCTTGAATTTCTCCTTTCATTACTTGCAGCCATCTGATTCAGTCTTTAATAATACATCTCATATGTATCTCTTTCCATCTAACCCCATTTCCACTGTCCTTGCCCAAAGTCCTGTCATGAATATAGAGCACAGCACCTTCCACAAGCCTCTCATTTTCTTCCAATCTTCACTGCTCACCATTGCCATTTTTTTTGTGTGTGTTAAAACACCCCATTCATCATTAGAACACCATTTTCTGTTCTTCTGTGGTTCATTATTTCTTAATGCAACAAGGCTATGAGATTTTAAGATTCCTCAATATCAATTCTTAAAATCCAATTCACATTATCTCCCATTTCTAGCCTGAATATCTTCAAACCCCATGGTACAATAATCATTATAAATTAAATCATCATAAATCAACCACAATAAAAGCTAAAATAAAGACCTCTTACTATGGAATTGTAAATAATATTTTTAGTTGCATCATGCTTTATTTTATTTAGAATACATCAAAATTGAAATTTTTAGAGAGACTAAACTGAAAAAGGAGTTTATTAATCTATGGGCATTTTTTAGCAGATTATTTTCTCCTTGCTTTTTTTTTTTTTAAAGTGTTACCTTGCTCAATGACAAGTAGGCTGTAAAAAAATTTTTTTTAGGATGGTGACTAGTCTTGAAAGGAAACATTTGGCTGTGATTATTAATTTGTTTGTTCCATAGAGTATAGGGAAGGTGCTTGACGTGTCTTGTCTGACATTATCATAAAGGGGTTTATTAAGAAAATTGCCTGTAACTTGTACCAATCTGTGGTTTCTGCATTTTCCCTTTGGCTTATGCTTTCTAATTCCCTGGTCCCAAACCACATCAGTTGTTTCTTAATTTACTTTAAAGCCACATATCATCATGACAATGTCTGTTACTCAAGACCCCTGAGTCCCTTGCCAACCTCAGTGGTTATTTAATATAATAGCAGAGATTATGTAATTGACAATGAAATTAGATCTCAAGCTGATACCAAAAACAGTGACCTATCCTTGGTAGATATCTAGATCTTGGGTTTGTTCTGGCCCTGTCCTTTACATTGTCTAAAATTCTTAGATTACTTTACAAAATGATTTCCTAAAAACATCAAGTACAGCATCAAAATCACAATATTCTAAGATTAGCATTGCTTAGTAATAAGCTGGTTTTTCATTGATAATTGTGACAGAAACTATTTTATCTTATTTTTAGAATTTCAATTTTCTATCTTTTTGTATGTTTATATCCACAATTTTGGTCTCATGGGTATTGTTTGTAAAAATACAAATATTGTTTGTCTTTTTTACCCAGTTGCATTTTGTCACTCAGTTTTTATAGCAATTTTTATTTTAAGTGTATACATTAAGAAAGCATCTTTTTACTTACCTAATATTTTATTCCAATTTAGATAATTGCATTAGTTTATATAAATTTAAGATAAAATTTATAATATTTAAGTTATAAAAAGTATCCCTAATTTTTTTTCAATTTTACGGATTTATTCCCCATATTCTTGAAAGCTTCCAAACAAAAAATGAGATTGCCAAATTCTGGCTAGTAAAATTCAGGATCATATTATGCCTTTAGAATTAATTTTTAATCTTTTAAACAAACTTATATGAAGTATCTGCATAAGTAATTTTGTTGAAAGTAGAAAAATTCATGAGTGATTCTCATTTAATGTACATTTTAATCCAAGTATTAGATATTTCTTCCTTAATCAATGGGAATAAAAATATTTCATAATTCTCCTTTCCCTAGAACTTTTTGAAAAATGTTGTCTGCCAACTCATTTTCATTAAGAAAAGCACACATGCAAGCATTTATAGCCTCAAAGAGTAGACTGCAAATATAGTTTTAGATGTAGCACTTCTTACCTTGAGATGAGGTTTCTTAGCCAGCATCGTACACTGCTGTTTCTAACATTAATTTCTCATTCCCCGGTAACCTCACTACTACCTAAAAATGTGTTCCACTGGCTCATAAACAATTATATCATCAATCCCCTCTGTGTGTAACAAGAGACCTTAACCACAGAACTGGGAAATAAAAGGAAGAATTATGCCAGAAGTAACAAGGCTGCCAGAAACCTGCTTTGCAGTGATTGGCTAAATGGGGCCAACCAGTTGAGTTTCATTCATCAGACTTGTTGAGTTAACCTTTACAAGCATTTTTTTTTTTCCATTTTCTCTATTTTTCTTTTCTGGAGTCTCCTTTGATTTCATGCTGGCTTTTTAAATTGAGGATAAAGTTAATTCACTTAACAATGCCACAGCTGGAATTAAGTATTCCTCTTCTCCTACCGCCAAGGGGAGGGGCCGTTGCTGGTTGGTGGTGTCTTATTGGATGCCCAACACCCTTGAGGGCTGTTGCTGAATCAGTGGTGCCTCTAGCGACAGACAAGTTAACTAATTATGAACATATGGTTTGGCAGACACCTTGTTAGCTTGCTGCTGCGTAGGTGTTTGGAAGGAGGTAAAGGGTAAAGTTTGAGGTAGAAGGTGTGGTTAAAAGTCCCACTGACAAGCCTGGGGGAGATTTGATTGATCCTAATCTATTCTTTTTGTCAGGAATCAGCATGCTTCTGGCAGCAACAGCTTGGTAATAACAGAGATTTGTGGCCCTTAAGCTCTTGTGGTGATAGTCGGCACACGACCAGTCAACTGGCTCCTTACAAGCCCCCGTTTAATTGCCCACAATAGTGGGAACAGAAATGAGATGTTAGGTCAAGGTAGAACACATGGCCTACCTGAAATGGTTCACAACGATCTGAAGCACAGATGTCATCTTTTATTGGAGTCATTCTCTTCTAACGTGATTGCCGTGGGAGAAGCCTTGAGGAAAGGGCTGCAGGAGAGCCTTCGGTAAGAGCCATGCAAGTACACTATTTATACTTGAATTACCTACGGGAAAAGGCAGATGTATAAAGATAAGGGGAAGACATATTAGACTGAATTATGACTGGGTCTGATGAAGAATAAAGTGGATTTTCCATTTTATGAAAAGGAAGGGTCTTGGGAAATTAATAGTGGGTAGCTTGAAATATTCTTTAAATTCTATGTCTTACAGGTAACTTGGAAAATCACACACCTCTAGTATTCAGCTGCATAGTTGTAACCAAACATATCTTTCCTATTATCCACAAATTTGTATATTGTACTTGTACTTGATATCCATCACTTATACCCAAATATTTAGGGTGCTATAGTCTCTGTACCATAAAGGCTTCCACTCAAAATTAGCCACAATCAATGGGGTATCTCTGGTTTTGTTCATTGATTCTTAGACCTGTTATCTAAGTTTTATAAACTTAATCTAAAACTCTAAATTTTCTAGATACAAAAACAAAACCAAACAACACAAAACAAACAAACACAAAACCTCCATGCTATCTATGGAGGATTAGTTTAACTACCAGGAAACTCTGCTCTTTAAAGATTTGCTAAGTAGTTTCAAATCTTTGTCTTTAACTTACTGATTTTCTTGTGTCAGTTGTTCAGGGTAGTATAGACAGTACACATATTTTATAGATCACTTGAAAGAGCATAGAGGGGTGCCTAGGTGGCTCAGTTGGTGAAGTGTCTGACTTTTGATTTCGGCTCAGGGTATGATCTCACTATTCCTGAGTTCGAGGCCTGAGTCAGACTCTGTGCTGACAGTGCAGAGCCTGCTTAGGATTCTCTCTTTCCCTCTCTCTCTCTCTCTCTGTCCCTCCCCAACTCATGCTTGCTTTCTCTTCTACTCTCTCTAAATAAATAAACTTAAAAACAAAGAAGTAAATAATAAATAGCATAGATAATTATATAAAAATGATTATGTAGCCTCCCTTACTAGATTGTCTTAATGACTTTACAGTGAACTCCTAGATGGGAGGAGAAGAGTTGTAGATATGACGAAGTGGACTCATATCTATGTTCTGCCCATTACCCAGAATACACATGAACAGTGTTGAGTGTGGGTGAATGTGTGTGAGTGTGTGTGTGTGTATGATCGTTGTTTGGTTTCCTGAGAATGGTTTATATAGACTTTCTTTTTTAAATTAGCTATAATTCATTTTAAACACACAAAGTTCCACATTTTGCTGAAAATACACACAGAAGAATCTTGGAATAAGAAAGATAAGAAGTGGGACAGTGTGGAGCATGGAATCCATCATCAGATGGTTTGGGTCAAGCCTCTGATACTCAGCAACAGTGTGGCCTTGAGGACATTGTTAACTTCTCTAGGTTATGGTTTCCCCGTCTGTGAATAGCACCTGACCTACTGGATCTACCTCAGGGGCTTGCGGTAACGATGAATTGAGTTAATGTACATAAACCTTTTAGCATCAGGCCTGGTCCCATTTATGTGTGAATATATGTTCGCTAAAAATGAGACAGAGAGTGACATGCATTATCCTCACATAGTTCCAACTGTGTCTTTCAGTGGCCTGATGCCTCGGAGTGTATTTCACTGAAACAGGGAATCCAAAAAAGGCGAGACTCTATCAAGTCTAAAAGCAGAACTTATTTAGGTCACTAGGTAAAGAAATCGCACAGGGCAAAAGAGTTAATAGGGTCTCTTCGGTGAAGGGAAGGTTGCCTCAACCCCATACACTGAGAGGCGACTCTGGGAGCTCACATATCAGTGCTCTATCTCCTTAGAGCTTCTAATTTTTTGAAAAACACCTTCAATGGGGCCAAAACAGGATTTTTTCATCAGATTAGCTGATAGGTCTGATTAGCTGACTGGTGCCACTTGATCATGGTGCCCTGCATACAGCAGGTGTTATATGTTTGCTCATGAAACAAATCCCATTTTCCAGAGTCTTTATTTCAGCTGATGGAAGTTAATTGAGCAGATAGATCAAGAAAAAGATCAGACCCCAAAGAGTCCTAATTCTTTAGTATTGAACTACCACTAAATCCATTTTTGGTTATATTGTTATGAAATTGTGAGCTAAAAGGAGTGCCTGCGATGTTTTATTTTAGGCCCTGGGTGTGTCCATTGGTTCACTTTTTCTTATTTATATAAATGTCTGTTACTCACCTACATCCTGGTCGTTTGCTCTATTGCTTGATCTTTTATATTAAATCATTTAAATAATTAAGATAGTTTATTTTAAAGGGAAAATATCTATTTGGATCTTGTATAAAGAGAAAACTTTCTATCAATATTAAGAATACCTGTGTGTTTTCCATAGAATCATGTGTAACATTTGGATTATATATTTCACTTGTAATAGACAAATTTAAAAAATACCTTTTCCTGAATATTATCTCATGTATTTTTTTTCATTTAAAACATGTATGTTCTTTTTTTTTGACTCTTTTTTTTTTTTACAAATAGTTTATTGTCAAATTAGTTTCCACATAACACTCAGTGCTCATCCCCATAAGTGTCCTCCTCTATGCCCATACCCCCCTCCCCCCCACATCCATCAGTCCTCAGTTTTTGTCAGCATTCAAGAGTCTCTCATGGTTTGCCTCTCTCCCTTTCCCCCACCATTTCCGCCCTTCTTCTCCCCCTTGTTCCTCCGTCAAGTTCCTCCTAATCCTCCTATACGTGCAAACGTATGATATCTGTCCTTCTCTGCCTGACTTATTTCGCTCAGCATAACACCCTCAAGGTCCATCCATGTTGCTACACATGGCCAGATTTCATTGTTTCTCACTGCCATGTAGTATTCCATGGTATAGATAAACCACATCTTCTTGATCCATTCGTCCGTTGATGGACACTTAGGCTCTTTCCATGTTTTAGCTATTGTGGAGAGTGCTGCTATGAACATTGGGGTCCATGTGCTCCTATGCCTCAGCATTTCTGTATCCCTTGGGTAAATTCCTAGCAGTGCTATTGCTGGGTCCTAGGGGAGTTCTATTGTTAGTTTCCTGAGGAACCTCCACACTGTTTTCCAGAGGGGCTGAACCAGTTTACATTCCCACCAACAGTGTAGGAGGGTGCCCGTAAAACATGTATGTTCTGACGCACCTGGCTGGCTCAGTTGGTTGGGCATCCAAATCTTGATTTCTGCTCAGGTCATGATCTCAGGGTTCATGGGTTCAAGCTCTGAGTTGGGCTCTGCACTGACAGTGTGAATCATGCTTGGGATTCTCTCTTTCTCCCTCTCTCTCTCTGACCTTCCTCAATTCTCTCCCTCCCTCCCTCTCTCTCTCTCTCTGTACACACACACACACACACACACACACACCTACCTTCCCCGGGGCAGCTGGGTGGTTCAGTTGGTTAAGCATCCGACTTCAGCTCAGATCATGATCTCACAGTCGAGTATGAATCCTGCCTTCTGCTGTCAGCATTTGGAGCCCACTCTTGATCCTCTGTTCCCCTCTTTCTGTCTCTTCCCTGCTCGTGCTTACTCACACACTCTCAAAAATACAAAAAATAAACATTAAAAAAACCCTATATCTTCTATTTTCACCTTAGAAATAAGAGTTTATAGCTTTAAGATTTTACCAGGATTTACTTTACACTGAAGTGGAGGATCCCCGCCTATGTAGCTCAGTTGGCTAAGCTTCCCACTCTTGATTTCGTCTCAGGTCATGATGCAGGTTTCAGTTGCTTTGGTAGCATGGAGCCTCATTAGGATTTCTTCCCATCTCTCCCCCCTCCACCCCCCCTGCTTGCTCCCACTGTCTCTCAAACAAATAAATAAACTTAAAAAAATAAAAATAAACCAGAAGTGGGAATTTTAGGACCAGAGAGTATTTGTACCAGAGAGCATTTAGACCATTGAATTCAATGCCATATTTTATTTATGTCTACAGAGGAGAATGAGGTTGATAAAGGTGATACTCAAGTTCACATAATTGAGACCAAAACCCAGAATGTCTGACACATGTTCCTCATGTGAAAAGCTCTATTTGTATATTTAAATTTTTAGAATAATTGAATAGAAATATACAATATACTTGTGAAAAGAAATCAAGTTGTTACTACTTCAATTTTATCTACAAATAGAAGAATCTAATCTTGCTTAGGGAATGTTTAGTCCTTTTAATGCTTAGCATAAGGAGCCATTCTTAAATCAAACTTCCTACATTTATCAATTGTCTCAGAATCTCAAGAATTCATGGTTGGTAGAAACTTTTATTGAACTGAAGACTGAACAGAACTAGGACTCTCAGACTGTACTTCATAAAATATCTAAATGGGATGCCTGGGTGGCTCAATCGGTTAAGCGTCCACTTCGGCTCAGGTCGTGATCTCACCCTTCGGGTTCAAGACCCGGCATTGGGCTCTGTGCTGACAGCTAGCTCAGAGCCTGGAGCCTGCTTCAGATTCTGTCTGTATCTCCCTCTCTCTCTGACCTTCCCCCCACCTCAGAAATAAATAAAACCTTTTAAAAATTAAAAAAATAAAATAAAGTATCTAAATGATTAAAGTTTTTCTCAGAATTTTATCAGAATTCACAAAAATCATTTTCTATGTTAAAGCAAACAAGGGACATCATATTTACTTGAAACTGTACCATTTTCTACATTAAGAATTATCTAGTCTAGTGATGGTTTTGAACTCCTTTTTGAGGAAGACTGGGGCTTCGATAGTGAAAACTTGAAGAGGTAGTGAGAAACAAAGAAGTGACTGAGAACCCGTAGGCAGGGTTCTGAGTTTCTTCACTCATATTCAAAAGGGCAGTGTGGTAGTTTAAAAATATGTTTACAACTTCTCTGACACTCCTCCCTCTAAGAGATGTAACCTAATGCTTCTTTCCTTGAGTAAGGACTGGACTTACTGATTCCCTTGGAACAAATAGATTATGCCAGACACTATCATGTAGGTCACTTTATGGCTTCCTCATGAAAAACATCATGGCCTCTGCCTTGCCATCTTTCTAGGATCCCTCATTGTGGAGGGAGCCGACAGCCATATCTTGGGGACACTCAGGCAGCCACATGAAGGGGCCCATGTGAAGAAGTACCGAGACCTCTGTGAACAGCTGTGTGGAAGCAGATCCTGCTATCTCAGCCAAGTTTGAGGATGACTGTAGCCCTGTCCCATGGTTTTAACAAACGTAGGACAACAAATTCTATAATTCCATTAAATATTAGTAAGTACTTAATGATAAAAATGGCTCAGACCTCTAATAAGTATGAGGAAGTCAGAATAAACAGAATTCAGAAGACTTCTTTCCTGCAGAATTTCAAAAAATTTTAGGGACGCCTGGGTGGCTCAGTCAGTTAAGCATCTGACTTCGGCTCAGGTCATGATCTCATGGTTCATGGGTTTGAGCCCCACATCCGGCTCTGTGCTAACAGCCAATTCAGAGCCTGGAGCCTGTTTCAGATTCTGTATCTCCCTCTATCTCTGATCCTCCCTTCTCTCTCTCTCTCTCTCTCCCTCTCTCCCTCTCAGAAATAACTAAAAAAAATAAATAAATAAAAAAAATTAATATGATATACACATCTGAATCTGGTTGATCCCAGATTCAAAAGGACTTGACTGACTTCATTTGATTCCAAATCTTGGAAGGATGCTTTTCTAAAATTTGTGGACCTGACTCACAGTAAAGAGCTCTTTATCACTAATTAAGTGGCAAGACATTAGCATCAATGATTAAAGGGTAGAGCCTGGTCTCTCAATATAGCAATGGATTGTACATGTGCGAGGGATAGATATAAACAGGGTTATCAGTAGCTGTTCAGTGTAAGATGGATGTTTTAATAATATGTGACTTAATAATACATGGTTGGGGCGCCTGAGTGGCTCAGTCGTTTAAGCATCTCACTTTGGCTCAGGTCATGATCTCATTGCTGTGGATTCAAGCCCTGCGTCAGATCTGGGCTGACAGCTCACAGCCTGGAGGCTGCTTCAGATTCTGTGTTTCCCTCTCTCTCTGCCCCTCCCCTGATCACACTCTGTCCCTCTAAAATGAATAAACGTTAAAAAATTTTTTTTTTAAAATACATGATTTTTTCCTATGCTATATACTCTCCTAAATGCTTCTGAATAATAAAACTCATTTTACAGATCAGCAAACTTAATTTCAGAAGAATGGTTAATCACTCGAGGTAGAAAACTGTCAAAATGGCCCAGTGAGGAATTCAGTGTTTTGTTGTTTTTTTTTCCCCATTATGTGGCCAGGCTGCCTCCAAGATGATCCTGGCAGGTCCAATTCTATCTGGATTTCTCAACTTCTCTACTCACTCCAGTTACTCATAGCTTCTTCTGTATCATCTCCTATTCTTCCTCCTTCTTCAATGACTATTAACAATTTCCGATCCTTTAGGAATATTTTTCTAACCAATATTTATTGATTGTTTATTATATTTTAAATACTACATTACTATACTTTGTAATTTACTTGTGAATAAATGGAAAGGTAAGTAATTTCTTCAAGGTCATGCAAATTTTGAAGTTACTGGGATTAGAACTTAGGTCTGACTCTGGTACCCATGCACTTTACCACTGTGCATATTTCTATGACCTATTTTATGCAAAGTGCTTGCTCCTGCAACTGACTTAATCTATTTTCAGTACTGTTTGTAGAGCCCTAGCATACACGACTATGTTTCATATATTAATATTATGTGTCACTTTTCATTTCACAGAAAATTATATATACTGTGGATTTAAAGTAGTGCTTGATGCCAGCTCTAAGTACCTCCATATGTATCCTTAAGCAGTTTTGATCACTCAGTGAGGGTAAAAAAATATAATTATTAAGAACATAAGCCTCAAATGTAGATAAAACTGGATTCAAATTCTGACTCTGTCTTTAAATAGCTATAGCACCTTGGTCAAGTTGTTTAGCTGTTCACTCTCAGTCTCTTTCTGCATAAAATAGGAATGTTAACAACCTTACAGGATTCTTGCAAAGATGATATGATAAAATATACAGAGTGCAATGCATTTATAATTTTGTAATATGTGGAAAGTAATGATTAATATATCTTTGTATTTCATTAATTAACACTACATCTGAATTTTTGCTTAATAAATTTTTGCAAAGGAATAGAACAAAATAAATACTTGTATATCCCAGTTGCCATTATCCAAAGACAAGCTACACAATATGACCATAATGGATTCTTGCAGAATCAAATTAAAAAGCACAAATCTAGCAATAAATTGTCTAAATTTTTAAAACTGAAAAATACAATTTAAAAATTATAGAAATTTAGTAATGGAAAGAACATTAGAGATTCAAGTGACTCAGATCATTAAATTAAATTAGTGTCCAGACTCAGATTTCCTGACGGCCTTGTCCACAGAGTGCTTTTCAAGTTAGCAAGATATTCAAGTAAGACTAAAATGTGGCAGCAATATGGAAGCCATACTTCATAGCCAGCTAAGATTTAGGAGTTGGCCACTTATAACCCATATGGCTACAGGTTTTGTTTTTTTTAATTTAAGGTCTATAACTTCCTGATTTCTTCTTTCTCCCATTTATTTCCAACACACTTTCTCAATAAAGCGAAGAGGCCTAAGATCATAAAAACTCTCTTTCTCATTTGTCTTCCAGCCTAAGATTTCTTGAGTGAAACAAGGCCTAGAGAGTCATCTTGTTGCCTTGATCAAAATATCATTGAATGAGTCTATCAGGGCTTGGACAGTTCATTTAGGGAAGTATATATCTGTTCTCAGTTTGAGGAAGTATATGTTGGCTCTCAGATTTTTCTGTATTTATCTAGCACGGAGTAGTGACTGAGAGTCAGTATAAAGAACCCAAACTCTAGAGTAGATATTTCAGATCAAAGTCTACCTCTACCACTCATTAACTATGAATCCCAGGACATATTTCTTAGATTATCTCTATGTCAGTTCTCTCATTGGTGAAATGAGAATAAGAAGAGTATCTAAATCAAAAGTTTCTTCTAAGAATTAAGTGCATTTATGTAAGGTATTTAGATTAATCCCTTAATTTAGATTAAATATAGTACGGACTCAACACACATGATGATGTGGTTTGAATTCATGGCTATCTCATTGAATAAGAAAATTTTTATTCAAATTTTTAAATTCACTTTGTTGTTTCTAATTTTATAGCTTTGAGTTCTTTCATGGCTCATGAAAGATGCCTTCTTTATAATCAGGATTTGTTGAAATAGGAAAGGAGACAAAGGGGCCATTTGGGCACTGAGCATTCACTGGCAGACTGTAGAATACACTGGAATCTCTGTTTGGACCTGGTCAACATACGAATTTTGGAAAAGAAAACAGATTGCTCCATTTTTACTTTTATTGCAGTAATATCATTTTAACCTCCAAATCCTCTTTAGGCTGTTAATTTTTGGCCAATGGGAACACTGTGACAAATTGTTTTTCTGCCTATGTTATTTATCTCTATCTCCAGAGAAATATCTTAGAGACCCAGACTGTAGTATTCAGAGGCAGGCCAAAGTAGGTAAATAACAGTTATCTTTATTTGACATTATGGGATCCTCGGAGGATCTATCTTGTTCACTTTGCAATCACTTGTAAGCAGTGCGATGTCTAGTAACATGCTGCTCATGTATAAAAGAACTTGCCTATAACTGTGTCGAAACATGTATCTAAGGTGGAAGAGGATCTCTGTGATGGAATATCTGTTGTCAACTCAGCAACTTCCCTACTCTATTAAATCATCCTGCTATGGTCTATATCAACTTTATCAAACCATTTCTGCTTTCTTCAAGGCTCCAACAACCCCCAGCCCTTTCAAAGTTGGTTAATGATCTCTTCCCTGAAATTCATAAAAAGAATATAAATAATCACAGAGGACTTTCCCAGGTTTCTTGATGCCAGGCATTAACTTTCTTATATCTGTAGTTTCCCTGTTTTTGTTTTCCTTGCTTCTGTAAAGAAAGAGCCTTTTTTTTTTTTTTCCTGTTTAAGGCTGTTACTTCCATTATTAATAGATCAAATTTCATCATTTCTTCCTGGGAAACTTGCATTAGTGATTGTCTCAGATGGATTCTTCTCATGAACTTTAAATACGTTTGTCTCTTTCATAAAAAAAAAAAAAAAGTGATGGAGCACACTCAACTCCTTGGCATTTTCTATCTCTTACCTATTTCCTTCCATTGTTTTCATTTGTTTTAAATTGCTCAAGGCAGCAAACTGCTAAGAAGGAGGAATGGAGAGTTAGTGTTCATTGGATACTAAGTTTCAGTTTGGGAAGATAAAAATTTTCTAAAGACAGCTGGTGATGATGGTTGTATAAAAATGTAAAGGTAGTTAATGCCACGTAAAAATAATTCACTTGTTAAGTTTTACATTTATGTATATTTTACCACAATTTAAAAACAAAACAAAACAAGTTGCTTCTGATGAATGTTTCCATTTCATTTTTCATTAACTCTTAAACTCATTCCAATCTGCCTTTTACTTCCATTATTTTACTGAAGCAGCCCCTGCTAATGAAACAGGTAAGTTTCATGTTGATAAATTCAATGGGTGATTTTCAATCCTTATCTTAATTGACTTCTCAGCAGCATTTGGTAACTTTCTTCTCATTGAAATCCCTTCATCCTTTCTTTCTTGACTTAACACTGCTCTTTTTCTCCTCCAATCTTATTTTTCTCCCTGTACCTGACCATTATATTGAGATTTTTCAAAATTCAATCCTAAACCTTTTTACCTTTGCTTTGTACCCTTTTCCTAAGTTTTCTCATCGATGTCCATGCCTTTAGCTACCAACTAGATGCAGGGAACTATAAATAACACGTATCTATGTAGACTTTTTTCTTAGCTCTAGATGCAAAAATCTACCACCTCTTTGAATCCTACTAAGTATCTTCCAAACACTTCAAATCCAACATACAGAAAAGTGAACTCAGGAATACTCTCAGAAGCTCCCTATCCCCGCTGTGGCATTCTGTTCAGACCCCCTCCCAAATGTGAACCTTTTCCAGGGTGTTCTCACACAATTAGTGACACCACTATCCAGCAAAGTATGAAAGCTAGAAATCTTGACACATTTCTCTTCCCCACCTTATTTTTCATATGACATATACCACCAACTCCTTGTCATTTTATCTCTTATATATGTCTCAAGTCTAGCACATCCTTTTCACCTCTATCACAAACATCCCACTCATCAATACCACCAAACTTGCCCAAAATACCGAACTACCTTAATCTTCATCTTCTAGTAGATTCCAGACTGGATCTTCCTATATCCTTTTAGACCTTCCTCCAGTCCAAACTCCACAATACTGTCAAAATAATGTTTTAGGAATATACATTTCATCTTATAATCCATCCTTGTTTTCACATTGTTATGATGATAAAGACTAAAATCTTTACTAAGTTCAGTATAGCATGTGCTTTATCTCTATCTAGCACTTTTGGTCTCTCACTTCTGCATTCTCTCTCTCTCTCTCAATTCCAGTTACACTTACCTCAGAGACTGAGGCATGACCATCATGACACACATAGCTGGAGGTCATTTCCAATTTTCATTCATAGCCCAGAATTTATTGAACTTTGCTCTATTCTTTATACTAAACTTAGTTGGAAGGAGAAGGCTCATGGCTGGCACTGTACTTACCTGCCTTCTAGATTCAAATAGATGCTGATATGGCCAATGTAGATAACTAACTATCCAGGTGGGAAAGACATGGAATACAAACCTCCAGAACGGAAAAAGAGATGCTTTTAGTAATCAATAAGTTCTTTAGGTATAAGAGTGGGACCAGTCGGTATAGAACACTACTGTAGGAAACCCATATTCACAGTGCTAAAAGCCTAAGCAAGCACACATTATGTGTCATGCACTATCCTATATCTTGGCCATTTCCTTAGTAAAGTAGTATTCAAAGGAAGCTAATGTGATGAATCCAACTATAGAACCACTTAAAAGTTCTTGCAAAAGCTCTGTAGAGAGTCACCCCTTCTAGAGGAATCCAGGAAAGATTTCACAGAGATGACATTTTAGGTGGGGCCTGAGGTGAGATAGTAGTTTGCCAAATGGAGAAGGACAGATGGAATTTTTAAGGGGAGGGAGGAAAACACAGATGGAGTTTATATTTGACTACACGTTTCATTGAAAGAAAAAAAGTCTGCAAACCTGATATTTTATCTTCAAAGTACACAATTGTCTGCCATGACATAGCGTTGGGAATAACTTTGCAATAAAATATTACCATTTATATGACTTAAAAATCAAAACGCTTGGGCCACTGGTCCCTTTCCCGCCAAACAGGATGTTGCCATTAGGGTGACTTGCATCCTGCTGAAAGCAGTATGTCTGATGTTTAAGGCACAAAGACATTGTTTAAAGAAGCCTTACGATTTTGAACAAACTGGCCCAGCAGGGCGATTTGAACCTGCCCTCCCTAACAGGCACAACAGCCTGTGTTTGTAAACAGAGCCTTATTGCACTAGTGGGAGCGACACAGAACAGTGTCAGCTCATTAATTGGGTGTCAGCTCCCTGCAGGGAAGAAAGCTTAATGAGTCATCTCATCATAAAGAACTGGAGCTCAAGGGAGGGGCGAATGGCCTAGAGAAAGGGAGAAAGATTTGTCCAGCAATAACTACGTGTATAGAAAAGCCTGAAGCCCACCTGTTGGGATAAAGAGAGAGCAGCATTTGGGAACGGATGGTTTCTCTGTATTCTGCTATTCAAAGGGAAACCTGAGTTTATGGACTTACAAAATACAGCAATTACCAGTGTGCATATTCATGGGTGTTGTGAGTGTAATAAATTAAAATGATTCAAAACGTATTTTCGTATAAAGTTTGTGAACTTTTTCTGTTGTTCTGTTCAATATATAAATATTCTCCAACTTTCCCACACAACATCTCTAACAAAGCACATGCCACTCACGGCTTGTTTGAAACTCAAATATGATCCTGAGGCCTTCCTCAAACATCATGAAAACATGTCAAATTTGTCTTATGTCTCATAGTCCTCAGTCATTTAAAAGCTACTCCACAAAAAATTCCTTAAACCTAAAGAAAATCTCTTTTTGGATTTTTATTTTCTAATGTAACCTAATAATCACATAAGAATACCCGGTTTTCACATAATCCTGCAGGCTTACACCTGACCTTAGTTCATTACTAGGACACTATGTTTTTCTACTTTGGGCCACTGGTCTTATTAAGTTGTGCCATCTTTCAATATTAAAAAAATAGTAGCCCATTGTTGTGTATTGCCCCCCAATTTATTTACATTTTTACGTTGCTGATGATATTTTCTCCATGAGATTGATTAATAAATTGAATTTTAAATTTCTTTCTCGTTTCACTATTTTTCTCAGTCCTAAGAAGAATCTCAAAATCTGTATTCTTTGCTGATTGCTTTCTCAACCATAGTAGCTTTTCCAGAACTTTCCCCCTCATATCAAATCACTAGTTCTTTCTCTCACCCTCATCAACCTCCTGACCCCACACATGTTTTAGCAGTTAAATGTGTCATGTGTTTTGCTGAGAAAATTAGGGAGATTTAATTATTCATCAATTCCATAAATCTCCCATTTTCTTCTCTCTAAAATAAATCTATTGTTGTGGTTTTAGGTAGGGATCTAGGTTCCCTCCCCTTAAAAATGGATAGGCTTGTGACAGCTTTGACAAATAGGTGGAAGTGGTGCTAAAGAGAGGTGGGTTAAAGAAAACCATGAAGCTTCCATCTTCTTCGTTGAAGCATTCCTTCATGGAGACCTAAGCTGCAGTGTTAGAAATTCTACTACACTGAGGCCACCATCCTGGAGAGTTCATGCAGAGAGGCCAACCACGTGGAGAGGCTCTGAGATTATATGGAGGGAGGAAGCCATTGGAGTCATCTCTGCCCAAGCATATGACATGTGAGTGAAGAAGCCTCCAGATGATTCCAGCTCCCAGCTTTTCAGATCTTCCCAGCTGTGGCTCTAAAACTTGTGGAACACAAAAACAAACCATGCTTTCTGAGCCCAGCCCTGATTCTTTATGCGCAGAATGTATAAATATGATAAAATAATTTTGTTTGGGAGTAGTTTGTTTTGCAGCAATAGGTAACTGGATCATCTGCCTACTACCAAGTCTTCCTTCAATGAGTAGGGAACCTTTCTATACACTGTCCAGCTTTTGATCTCTCTCTCTCCATTAATTGCCCTTTTCTTGTCTTCAAATATTTTGATAAGGATTCTATTGAACCTGTAGATTGGTTTGGGTAGTAGAGACATTGTCATAATATTAATTCTTCCGTTTCATGAACATGTATATCTTTCCATTTGTTTGTGTGATCTTCAACTTATTTCATCAGTGTCTTCTAGTTTTTCAGAGTACGGGTCTTTCACTTCCTTGATTACATTTATTTCTAGGTTTATTATTTTTGATGCAATTGTAAATGGGATTGTTTTCTTATATATTTTTATATGGTTAGATGAGTTTTGCTAGGATATTTTAATCATTTACACAACCATGGGCACAAATGTTATTTACCTGTATTTTTATTTTCTTATGATGTCATTGTCTGGCTTTGATTTCGATGTAATATTGGCCTCAGAGAATGCATTGGAAATTGTGCTTTCTTTGGTTTCTGAAATAATTTGTCAAAGCTTTTTACTATATTTCATTTAATAGTATGTTTTCACTTTCATTTAATATTCAATTAATGTTAAATATTTCATTTAATATTTATTTCACCCACTCTTTGTGGGAAGATTTTTAATTACTTAATTTTCTTTATTGGTTATAGATGTATTCTGACTTTCTATTCCTTCTTGAGTCAGTGTTGCTAATTTTTGCCTTTATAAGAATTTGCACATCTTGTCAAAATTGTCCAGTTTAGACAATTGTTAAAATTGTTTGTGGTATTTTCTTATAATTTTTAAAAAATTTATTTCAGTTAGTAATAATGCCCTTCAGTTATTCCTGATTTTGGCAATTGGAGTCATCATACTCATTGTATGATTTATATGACTTTCATGTGACAGTATACAACTTCTTACCTCGTATAAGAAATTTCCAATAGTATACTTTTTTTTTTTTTTCTGTTGGGGCTTTTGTGCTATTCTTCAATTATTTTTCAAAGAGATTTTAATTTAAAGCATTGTATTTAGCCAAGTAGTTGCCATGTTGGGTGATGGTCATTCTGTGTGTCGTTCCAGATTCCCATCTGAGATAGTTTCCTTTTGACCTGAAGTACTTCCCTTACATTTTTGTTGTGGTGGTCTTTGTGGACAGATTCTTCCCTTCACCTTCACATGTAAAAAGTATTTTTGCTGGGTAAGGAATTAGGGATTTACAGTATTTTTCTTTCAGCTTTTTAAAGATGTTGCCCCACTGCCTTTTGGCTTCAATTGTTTCCAACATAATGTTTGCTGTTAGTCTCATCTTTCTTTCTGTGCATGTAATGTGCTTTCCCTTCATTTGAAAAATTTTTAAATGGCTTTATCACTGGTTTTAAGTAGGTTGATTATGAAGTGCATTGGTGTAGTTTTGTTGTTGTTGTTGTTATTGTTTGTGTTTGTTTTGTCTTGTTTTGTGTTTTTGTTTCTTCATGTTTCTTGCGATTTGGGTTCACTGAGCATCTTGAATCTGTGAGTTTATGGTTTTCATTATATTTGGCACATTACCTACCATTATTCTTTTAAAGTTTTTTGTGTCCTGCCCTTCAGGGACTCCAATTTCATGCATATCAGATCATTTGAAGTTGTTCCACAGGCTATCAGTTCTCTGTTTATCTTTTTAAATATTTTTTCTTTTTGTTTCATTTTGAATACTTTTAATTGCTGTCTTCAAATTCATTAATATATTCTCCTGCAATATCTATTTGTCAATTATGTAATTCAGTGTATTTTTTCTCAGACATGGTAGTTTCTTTTCTTACAAGTTCAATTTATGTCTTTTTATATCTTTCATATTTCTGTTTATCATACTCATTTTTTTCTTTAGATTATTATGCATATAGAATGCAGTTGTAATAACTGTTTTTATGCCTTTGTCTACTAATCCCTTCATCTGTGTCATTTCCGGGCCTGCTTTATTTAATTTTTCCCCTTATTATGAACTGTGTTTCTTACTTCTTTTTATGGTCTGGTACCAGAGGTTATGAATTTTGTCCTTGTTGAGAACTGCATTTAAAATAGTTTATTTCCATAAATGTCCTTGAACTTTTTTGAGGATGCAGTTACGTTACTCGGAAATGGTTTGATCCTTTTCATTCTTACTTTTAAGATTTAACAAACATGACCAGAACATGTTTGGTATAGGGCTAATTTTTCCCCACAGCTAATGAAGAAAAACCTACTGAATACTCTCTTCAATGACCTATGTATGGATTATGGGGTTTTCTACTCTGACGGATGGGAATAGGAACAGAAATTATTCTGTGCCCTCTTTGAATTTTAGAGGTTATTTCCCCTCTTTCAGGTAGTGCTTACTATGGCCTTGGGCAGCGTCCTCAAATAAATGCAGTTTAATCAGCTATTCAGTACACAGCTGAGTCCTCAAGGGAGACCCTTTACTGATTTCCAGAGTTTTACTCTGTGTAGTTCTCTTTTCTCTTGGACTCTGCCCTGTGAGCCACAGCTACCTTGACCTCTCTGGACCCTAAGATCTCTTTTCTCAATACGAGGAGGCTCTGTCTGGGTTTCCTGTTCCTGGTTTGTTGCCTGGAAATGTTCAGACATTCAGCTAAAATGACTGTATGGCTTAACTTCTTTCATTTCTCATATTAGGGATTGCTAGCTTTCATTACCTGATGGACAAATATCTTTAGAAACAATTTTTAAAGTATATTTTATCTAGTGTTTGAGTCGTTTCAGTCATGAGATCTGTCTGGTCTCTTTTTGTCCATCTTGGTCAGAAGTGGAAATCCTTCAATATGTCCTGTTCATTTTTATGAACTTTATTAAGTTCATTTTCTCATTAAGGTTACCTCTAAGAAGTATGCCATTACTCTCTGTTTTTAATCTTGATGCAACATGGATGTGTATTTTCTACTTGTCTACTATGTGCAAAACGCCAGGCTAGGTGTTGAAAATACAACAGTAAATAAAATAAGCGTGTTATATTGGGGGATTGACAGTCTGAGAGACAGGCATTAAGCACATATAATCATGAGTGAATGAGTGTGAAATAGCAGGCTAGAGGATATCTTGATTTGAATCCTAGTGAGAGAACTTACTTCCTGAGTAATTTTGAGCAAGTTGCTTAATTTCTTTAAATCTAAATTTTTCTCAGAGGAAAATGGAAATTATAATAATATTTATAAGTATACAATAGCTCAGTGAGGATTCAATGAGATAAATTTTATAATGTAACTAGCATAGTGTCTCACACAAAGCAAATGATTAATGAAATATTTACAAAGTATTATGAAATAAAAGTAAAGAAAAAGGAATATATAGTGAGAGGCCCACATTTTGATATAGTACAGACAAGGGGCAAGAGTCAAAGTTTGATGACCCCAAAGGGAAGGAAAAATTCTGGAAGATAAAAATAGAGACAATTTTCACTTCTCTCCATTCTCACTAAGAAAATTTACTTTAAGAAATCATCTTCAGGGCACCTGAGTGGCTCAGTTGGTTAAGAGGCCAACTTCAGCTCAGGTCATGATCTCAAAGTTTATGGGTTCGAGCCCTGCGTTGGGCTCTGTACTGACACCTCAGAGCCTGGAGCCTGCTTCAGATTCCGTGTCTCCCTCTCTCTCTCTGCCCCTCCCCCGCTCACACTCTGTGTTTCTCTCTCAAAAATAAACACTTAAAAAAATGAAAAAAAAAAAGAACTCTTCTTGTCTCAGATTTTTTTACGGTTTCTGACTTAGCATGTGTGAGTATGTCTTTGTAGATCTTAACTATTCCATTTACATTTCTGAAACAACCATAACAGGAAATTATTCACATAGTTAAAAAGAAGGACCACATGAAGGAAAAGAAAATGTCTAAGCTTAGAACTTCAAATGATATCTAGAGTGATACTGCCTGATTCTGCTGGAGGACTCATTGAACTTTACCCTCCAATTCCAATAGAAAATAAATTTCTTTTCAGAACTTTAGTTAGAGGTTGCCATCAAGGCACCCAACTGGCATATGGCCTGTCATCCAATTATTTCATGAATTCAAGACACTTTTTCAAAAAGCAAGTCTTGATCCTGAGATCAGGGATTCCTGATTCCTTTATGTCTCCTTTATGACACCTTCGAAATTCCTTTATGTCTCTCACAATAACTAAATATAGCACTAAATATGTTAAATGGAAACTTTCCCTCAGTATTTTCCTTTAATTGGCACTGCCTTTCCATACTCATCTTTGTTTTCAAATACCTATATTTGACTTAAATAGTAACACCTTGAAAAATGTTCCTTTCCCCTAGCTAGATAGGAATTGTTCCTCTTCAGAACACTGAGGTATATTCTCTTGTTCCTCTCCATCGGTGTTTATACTTACCCGGTATTTGTGTGCACAACTTACTACTATACTGCTTGCTCAGTCTTCTTTATGCAGGATAATAGTAGTGTTGTTTCATGCTTTCTTATTTACAAAGCTTATTCAGACACATCATTTTATTTGAGCCTTATAATCTCTGGTGTAGCAATTTTATTAACTCTCTCTGAAAACCCTATTCAAAATCATTTGTAATTCAAAAAGCCTGCTCTCAATCCCAGATATGCTTTTGTCTAGTAAAATACATACCTAGAGAAGTTACCTAGTTTCTCTGGATCTTAGTTTCTTTACTTGTTCAAAAAATGATAAAGGCATTGTGTTTAATGTTTAGTGTATAGTTATACTCAGTAAGCAATAGTCATCATTGACAATAGTAACAATAATGGAATAAGTATCTCAAGCTTGAATTGTCAGTACATTTTTAAAATTTTAATCCAGCATCCAGCATTTTCTCCTCCTCTCCTGGTCTAAATAAGAGAAAGAACCATAGAATGTGCAACACATCAAATAACATCCCAATCCTATTTACATTTGCTGTTTGTCTCTGAATGTATAGTTCAGAATTTACCTATGGTATCTTCTACCTGTACTTACCATTTATACACTAGGACATTACATAGATTCCATTTAGAATAATCAGATTAAATAAATTTACTGTCTTCCTTTGATGAAGATAATATTTCTAATCTACTATCAGAAATGCTTGTACTTTGGATTATTGTCATGGCTCTTTGCCATAAAAAATACCACTCTCTTAACTAGCCTACATTTTAGATTATAGAATTTGGGAGAAGCCAGCAGACACTTTTATAGGGGTCAAATCTGTGACACTGAACTTTTAGTATCATGATGTGTCTGGGGCCATTCTCTCAGTGTT
Source organism: Hyaena hyaena (assembly GCF_003009895.1). Classification (NCBI taxonomy): domain Eukaryota; kingdom Metazoa; phylum Chordata; class Mammalia; order Carnivora; family Hyaenidae; genus Hyaena; species Hyaena hyaena. Next base: position 3,518,406 of record NW_024080716.1, read on the forward strand.
AATTGTATTTTCTAGATACAGGTTGGGCTATTGACTTCAACTACTTTACAGGCTAATGGAAAAACAGAAGTCTTGGCTTGAGTCCAAAGATTTGGAGTCTGAGTCTCCACTGGTATTTACTTCATCTGAAAAGCTTCCCAACATAAGATGGTTGGGAAGAAATGTAATATACATTAAAGGAGCTCTCCGTGAGAGGATTTCATATTTTCAACATTTATAAGGATATTCTCAACTTTCATTTACTGCATTCTTAAGACTGTTTTTCTTTAAAATATTTATCTGCATAGATGGTATCACAAGGGTGTAAATGACCATACTTTTAGAGAGGATACTGTGTGTAAAATGATATTTCATAAGTATAGGTCAGGCCCTTTTATGCCTCTCTTTCAAAAGCTTTGACTTAGGATTCTACTTTAAGAGTTATAAGAGGCAGCATACTTTGTAAATTCCAGCTAAGTAAGTTATAATTACAGTCAGTCCAGATTCCAATTAGGAAATTTCAACATTGCCAAGCTGAGGAATGAAGCTTAAAGATACAATTAATATGAGCTTATATTAAAGGTTTTAGTGGAATTAATAAACTCTGTAACAATAGATTATTACTCAGTCTTGAATACAGACAACAGGCTCTTGCTGTCAATAACTAGCAAAGCAGCCTACCTTCTATTTGCTGCTTTTGAATTGTGGTATTTTATCAAATAAAATCTTGTAACCAATGTAATTATACATAAAAAAAAAAAAACCTTGGATGATTTAATGGAAAATAAAGGAAAAAAGCACTTGAAATCCCACAGAGTAAAGTTTCCATTTAACCCTCAAACACGAATAATGCAACACTGATTCTGAAGTATATAAGAAAGAAAGGATAGCTGAAAAGGCAAAAGAGAGTAATTAAGTAAAAAAGAGTCGCTTTTCTTAGAAAGACTAAGAAGATAAAGAGATACAGAAATGTTAAGGGGACAAGAAATAAGGACTGGATTTTGGCTAGAAAGGCAATAATGATGCATTGGTTACTTCATATACCTGGGCCATTTCTTATCAATATAGGGACAAATTGGTTGCTACCCTAAGGTATTAGTGGTTCCACTCAGTGACTTATTTTTTGACAGAATATATCCAGGCAGTTCATTGGCATAAATTCAATCAAGTATCAATATTTTTAAAAGGCCCAGCATCTTAGTACTTCTGGGATTAATAAAAGTATATTTCATTTACCTCCAACACTGCCTTTCTCTGTATCACATAATAAATGTAGCAGACATATTGTTTAACTGGACAGTATCTTTTCTAATTAAATAAGGTTTTTTTTTTTAACTTTTTAGCATTTATTCATTTTTGAGAGTGAGAGAGACAGAGCATGAATGGAGGGGGGGCAGAGAAAGTGGGAGATACAGAATCACAAGCAGGCTCTAGGCTCTGAGCTGTCAGCACAGAGCCTGATGCGGGGCTTGAACTCCCCAAACATGAGTTCATAACCTGAGTTCTGAGCTGAAGTCAGACGCTTAACCAACTTAACTACCCAGGTGCCCCTAAATATAGTTATTTTTAATTCTTCTTATCAAATAACTGTTTATGTTTAACTTCTTGTTGAATTTCTCTTTCTGAAGCACCGAAGAAGAAGGAGGATGAGGAGGAGAAAAAGAGGGAAGGAGGAGGGGGAGGGGGAGGAGGGAGATCATTTATGCCTTAGGAATTGCATTTTGAGGAGTAATTGGGTATGTGAAAAATGCTATGCATTTTTGAATCCTTTGGCAATAAAGCATATAGATAAAGCAACCTATAGTCAAGGTCTTCTCTCTGCCTCTTCTGTCCATGCCCAGCCACCAGGTCCCCTCGTGCACAACAAATATTAGCAAATTCAAAAGACCTGGACCAAGAGCATGCCTCTTGTCCCAGTTGGGGTTACTTCAAAAGCAGAGACTCAGATAAAGAACAGAGTGAAAACAGGAACATTGATAGGAGTTGGGAAGTAAGATTGGGAAGAGACCTCAGCCAACAAAGCATAAATCTTCAAATCTTTGTACTCAACTGACTGAAGGTCAATCCCAGTGGGGATAACCGGAACCAGAATGCACACCTCAGGGTTATCCCACTCAAGGGACTGTTTCAGACCCTTCAGACCCACTGCCAAAGCCAGTGGCTTAAACATCAGAAATTTACTTGTCTCAGTTCTGGAGTCTAGAGAGCCCAATATCAAGGTTCAAATAAAGTCCAGTACCTGGTGAGAGCTCTCTTCCTCGCTTGCAGCTGGCCTCAGTACCACCCCCCCCCCCCCCCCCCCCCCCCCCCCCCCCCCCCCCCCGACAGTCTCCTCTGAGCACAAGCTGAGAAAGATCTCTGGAGTCTCTTTCTCTTTTCATAACCACACCGCTTCTATCTGATGAGATCCCCACACTTAGAACCTCATTTAGCCTCTATCACCTCCTCACGGGTTCTGTCTCCAAATATGTCAAGCTGGTGGTTAGCCTTCAACACGAATTTTGGAAGGACACAAATATATGGTCTCTATCGGGAGCTGAGGAATTTATATACCAATTCCCATCACTTCTGGCACTTCTGGACTATCACTTGGGTGAACATAAGAGCTTTAGCAAACAGATAAAGCTGTATAAGTTCTAGAAGTGGGGCAGGTATACTGCAGTGGTAGGGAAGGGAGAATACATAGGGAAGGGATGCCACAAGCAGCTGCTTTACTTCTCAATCTTGTCTGCATAGACTCCTATAACTTCTCCATCTAAATGAACCTAGTCACATAGCTGAGAACTCAGAAATTCTGTGCTCACATCAAATCACCAGTGGAAATATGTAACAAGGATCAGTTTTTATGGAATCCTTCTGTTTCATAATTTTATTTTTCTCAGCCATTGGTGTTTTCTTCCTGTTGTGTCATAATGACACAAACATGGACTCCAGAATCAGTTTCAAGTTTTGATTTCTTTATGAGACAATAGGAAATTGTTTCATTTACCCATATTTTCAAAGTGCATCTTAACTTTTATTGCTTTTTATTGCTTTCTGTATTGAACTTTTCAGCACTTTAAAATAAAAAATTATTGTTTTGAGTTTTCTTCCACAGCATCTTGGTTTATGATCCTTTGTCATTATTGTTGTTTGAAAATTCTTGTTTATAAAATTCACGAGAAGAAATGGTAAGTTAGCAATAAAAATTTATTTTTTCTCCTTCCTGATATCACCTATACACTATTACATATGTACACAAACATATATGTACATATAAGTACACATAAGCACTCCTAATAAATAGAAAAGTCAGAGGTCATTAGCCAATGATATATTTCAATACATTTCTGAATGATAAAATGCAGATGGAAGAGTAGTTATGGATGTCACAGGAAACTGGGTACAAAAGGCTAAACTGCACGGATGAATTTGTCTCACACACAGAAGGCAATGAGAACAAGAAGGGGATAACTTCCCTTTTTGAGGGGATCACCTTATTTATTTGTTTATTTTTGAGAGACTGTACGCATGCTCATGCATGCAGGAGAGGGGCAGATAGGGAGGGAGAATCTTGACAGACAAGGGCGCTGGAGGCGGGGCTCCATGCGGGGCTCATGGTGGGGCTCTATCTCATGACCCTGGGATCATGACCTGAGCCCAAATCTAAGAGCCAGTCACTTAACAGACTGGTCCAACAAAGTGCCCTCAAAGGGGATCCGTTTTTGATGTAGAAGCTAGGAGAGTTTCAGGACTCATAGGGAGCTATGAGTCCTGGGGAACGTATCTGGATGAAAAGTTTGGATGAAGTTAGGGATATATTGTGAAACAAACAAAACAATTAAAACTGACATGAATGTAATCACGGGTTCTGAATGGCTCATATTCATACAATCAGTGTAAGTATTATATTGATATCTCATTTTTAGTATCAACCTATAGAAGTAGAAAAGAAAGCACACTTACGATTATACCGAAGACCAGTGTTATCAGACCACAGAGTACAGGAGTTAGAGGTGCAAGGTGGGAACAGCACTAGAATCAGAGGGATGTTTGTAGCCTTGTTTCACAGAGTGGGGAGTGGAATGACTCCCGTGTTGTCAGTAAGAAAGAAATATAGTCTTTAATACAATTCCATGGTTTCTAATCTATCATCCTCAAATCGTAAGAGCTCTGAAAATCAGGAGTTTGTTTTCTCTTAAATCAATTGGATGCAAAAGTTTACCTCTTCCCATTTCCCCCACTCATGTGCTCTCTCTCCCTATAATAAAAATTTAAAAATAAAATAAAATATTTACAAACAAAAGACAAATTGCTCCCATTTAATAAAATATAAACTCCTTCACCGTACACTCTAAAATTTTCTATGAAGTTTTAGATAGATATGATAGATACCACTAAATCTTACTAAAAGCATACATATATAATTATTACCAAAAAGCCTGGTGGTGGTGGGTACATCGTTCTGATTGCTGTTATTCTCGGTGTCCTTTTCCTTCATCATCAGGAATCATCAAGCTTCTTCCAGATCATTACTCCCAAGGATTATTGGTCTCTCACTCAACAATCCTTCCAGAATTATCATTAATTTGACATTTATATTTCAGGGACCCTCTATGCTATATTTTTACAAAGGATTTATAGACAAAATTAAGTATCATACCGTTCTGCCTTGTCCCTCTGGGCATGTCCTGGTATTTTTCTCCTTTATACCTTGGGACTTTGTATGAACTGACCTAGGATATCTGTTTCTCCCCATTCTTGTTATCCCCAAACTCCAAGGCTCAGTATGGGTGCCATTTTGTTCACAACGCCTTTCTTGACCACCCTAAAAATTTGTTTTGGAAGTTTGTTCAAATTTAAAATGAGAGAAGAAAATCGGGTTTGGTCTCTGATCAGGGTCCATGCTCAAGAGTATCCCCAATTACATAAGTGTCCGAGGACAGTTATGAGGTATGATTTGTTGGCTCATCCACTTATTCAGTCATTCATTCAGTAAGTCAGTCAACAAATATCTCAGGGCAACTATAATGTGCCAGGAGTAACACTATTTCACTTTCCAGATTTCTATAAAGCAAAGTAGGACATGTCTCACTGTGGAAACAGCCACGCTTTATTACTAGGATCAGATCATAGAGCCATAAAAATAGTAAATATTTTAGTTTTAACTAAAACATATTTTAACTATGATGTGACAGAAGGTGAGCTACATGCACCAAAACTAAGGGCTGTGGATCTCGGAAAGAGGAAGATCCTACTGCATTTGGACCATGGGGCATAAACTTGCTCTTCCTAATCCATTCCTTCCTGGTTTGGAGAATTTGGGGGGTTGGGGTAAAAACACTTAACATGAAACCATCCACTTAAATTTTTCAGTGTATAATGTTGTTAACTGAAGGCACAGTGTTGTACAGCAGATCTCTAGAATTTAATCATCTTGCATAACTAAACTTTTCTACCCATTGAATATGTTCTGAGCTTGAGCAAAAGTTTATGCCATTAAAAGGTTAGTTATTAAAAATAAATGGCAATTTCAGTGTTCTGGAAATATTTATTTTTGGTAATCCATTCAGTATTAGTTATGACCATCACGGAAAAAGTAAGTTTCTTTTTTACCTGTGAACTATACAATGGCTAGTACTCTCTTGGTTATCTCTGGATCTATCATTGTGTTTTCTTGGGAACATTACAGTATACATGTTAGGTGCTCAATGAATTCTTTACCCAAAAGATAGAGAAAAAAGAAATACAATATTCCTCTCCTATGTCTTAAGGTCCACATTCCAAACCTGACTCTAATTCCTATAATTACTCATTAAAACAAGGATACTGGTAAAGATAATTTGAAATTTTTGGCATACCTGGGTGGCTCAGTCAGTTGAGTATCTGACTTTGGCTCAGGTCACGATCTCACGGTTCAAGAGTCGGAACCCCACATTGGGCTCTGTGCTAACAGCTCAGAGCTTGGAGCCTGCCTCTGATTCTGTGTCTCCTTTCCTCTGCCCTTCCTCCACTCTCACTCTGTTGCCCTCTCTCAAAAATAAACATTAAAAAATGTTTAAAATTTAAAAAATCATAAATAATTTTGAAATAAGCAAATTACAAGGTATGTTTTTTGGGGAGGGCTGGGGGTAGCCATTCTAATTCAGCTTTCTCTTTTCCTCTGTGAATAATTTATGCATTTGATCTTTCTCTTCAATATTTAAAGAATGACAACAATGTTCTGGCTCTTTAATGTAAGTAAATTTGAAGAAATTAGTGGCTTTATTTTCATGACTAAGAAATCAAAAACTACATGGAAGCATATTCCTTGCTTTAGTTCATCTTTGTAAGTCCTTTCATTTTAACCCTGTGATTACAAGAATATACCAAAACTTAACATTAGTCTTCATATTACCATGCATAGATAAAAGATGATAGGTAGATACATAGATACATAAATGGATAATAGATACATAGCTGGTAGGAAGGAAAGAACTAATTACTATCATTTATTTATGCTACCATTTTCATGGTTTCTTATTTAGATTTTAGTACTTAACTGTCCCCATGTCTCAGTCTTCCTTTAGCATTTTCAAACAATTCTTAAAGTATTTCCATTTTTTGTCTTCCGTATTTTGCTATTTCATCCACAGGATATTATCTAACTCCAGTTTTCTCCTGGTTATGCATCAGAGCACTCACCTTCTGAACAGATCCACTCCCTTTTCTAATATAGCCAATCTAGAATATTTCCCTTGTTTTTCGAAATTTTAAAATCTCAATGCCTACATATCTTATTTTTAAGGAGCACTTGAAATATTGCAGTGCAAGAAACTATATAAAAGAAACTCGCGTGATAATTATATATCTATAACTATGTGTTAAATCTGCTTCTACGTGGACAGTTCTGTATAATTATCAAAGTGTACAAAGCGCAGCTAGATTATCATGTAGCATCTGATGGCTGCCCTTATGCTGCAAAGTGTGTTTTCAGAAATAATTTCCTGCCACATTCCTGACTGTATTTGCAGCTTGAGTTGATCCCCTTCCCTGCTGTTCTCTGATCTGCCCCTGGGTTACTAACAGCCCCAACAGACAGACTGGCTCTTGCTACCTGCTGCTCAGGCACAGATTAACTCACTACCAGCCATATGGGCGAGCGACTTCATAAATTCCTCTCCTTTTGCTTTCGGCTCTTAGGAAAGTTAATGGACAGTTTTCTGGTGGAGAGAAAAACAACCTGGTGGTGTGCAGGCTGGGCCGTAATCACCTGCACCCGACACAACTGGCACCTCCATCTGCCTTTCGGCAGCTATTTGTGGGAAGGGAACAGATTACTGCTTTCCGTGTTACTCCTGCCATTTGCCTTCATTAGAAAGTCAAATGATGAAACACCTAATTCATATTTATATTATTTACGATAATTACTGAATGCATTCATTGTTCAAAAGGGTCTCAAAATGTTTCTAGAGTTAAAAGAAATCTAAATTTTGGCAAGTGTATTCACACATCTATGCTTAGTTTTAAATGTAGTAAATATATGTTCTAACAAATAATGTAATGAAGTCATAAGATCCTGGTCTACAAGTTTTCTGGTCGGGGTTCATTGTGGCTTGGTTCCTTTTCTGTATCTTAATACCCCCTGAAATATCTGAGGTGGTGAAAATAAATGGTAACAAAGCATAATCATAAAACATCATCATTTAAGCATAAAATACCATTTGTTGTTAAATATTGGCTTTGGGGAACTCAAGAACAAAGGTTATCAAGGAATCTTTATTTTAAATCTCAAAAAATATTCACTATATTTCTTGCTACTGAGCAAGAGATTAATAACGGTCATAATGTTAATAAATCCAGGTGGTTTACATTGCATTAATCTTCAGCTGATCTCGATCTCTGTCTTCCCAAATAAGTTTTTATTGGTTTTACATTTTTTAAATGTTTGTTTATTTTTGAGAGAGAGAAAGAGAGAGAGCAAGGGAGGGGCAGAGAGAGAGGGAGACACAGAATCTGAAGTATGCCAAAGTCAGATTAACCGACTGAGCCACCTAGGCACCACACCTTTTATTGGTTTTACAGATAGAATAATGGAAAACAAATAACTGTTTTTCAAATTAACAACTGATTAAAACTGTTGTATTTTATAAAAATGTTTTTCTCAAGTAGGATTATAACTTTCTCAATCTTTTGATAACATGTTAGAAACTAAGGTATATAATATTTAGTATTTTGTGAAGGTGATAATTTGGAAGTGATATAAATAATAAGTGATTTCTAATAGTGTCGATCCTTTATTAAATCTCTAATTTCCTTTGCACCTAAAAATTCCTTGAGTTAGGGATGCCTTGGTAGATTAGTCAGTTAAGCGAATGACTCTTGGTTTTGGTTCAGTTCTTAATGTCACCCTTCGTGGGTTCGAGACCTGCATTGGGCCCTCACTGGCAGCACAGAGCCTGCTTAGGGATTCTGTCTCCCTTCGTCTCTCAAAAATATATAAATAAACAAATACAGGAAAGAATTCCTTAAATGAATTGTTAAAAAATGAATAAATACTCTGTTTTGTTACTAAAATAATCTGTCAGCTTGAATGTTTTTTATATGAAAATATGATACATAATACTGTTTTAAATTATTTTTTGTATGTTTTGTTTTATTTTTTATTTAAATATGCTGGTTATTAAGGCTTTATGAAAGTACCATTAATATCAGTTTGATACTGATTTCCATAGGTAAAAACAATATTATAATCAAAGCATCAGTCTATTTGTTATATAATATATATGGTTTTGCCTATGTTATATGTTATGTGATGTTTGTTTAATTCTATACATGTGGTGTGTGTGTGGGGGTGTGTGTGTCTAACACTGCATTCTTGGTGAGATACTTTTAAAAAGCTGGTATGTACTCAAAATTGATCATGTACTCCATCTAATGAAAATGTATTTTGCTATTCTCCGTACTCTTTATTTTTAAATATTTCATAAAGATGGGAAGTACCTCTTAACTGACTTTGTACACTACCGTCTATCAGAACCTCAAATTATTAATTACAATATAAATCTTTAATTGTTGAATGATTGAATAGGAGCAACCAAAGATAAAAGACACTTTAAGGTCATCTTCCTATTATAATATGAAGAGTTATTACACTTGTCTGGTACACTAGAAATTAGAACGAGTGAGTAAATTAGTGAGAGAATAAATGAATTGAAAATACTTGTTAAAGACTGACCATGGTGAATATTATGAATAGTAATCTGAAGTAAAACTGATTGAGTTCAATATTCTCACTAAATGCCAAGGAGAAGTCATTGGTTAAAATTTGGAATTGATCACTGACTATATATTATTTTAAGCAACCTTGATATTCGAAAATAATCTATAACTTCTCTTTCTCTCTCTCACTGTATAGTGAGAGCTTATTTAGATTATTTTCAAAGGGCCTCTGCTTGCCTTTACATATATAAAGGCCCAAAATGGCTTCACTTAAGCCAAGTCACCAAACCTGGACTTAATACCTAACCTAACTGCAGTTTCAACCTCTTACAAAGGTAGTCTTAACCAGTCAGTCAGGAAATTTCTGATCAGCATCAGTGAGGTCCTCTGTCACATAGGCTCTATTTCCCAAAAGAAAATGAGGTAATCTACATAAAAAGAGCTCAGCTCTTTCTTATAGAGGAAGGTGATCTTGCCTAAAACAATCCTTTGTTTTCTTTGGCTCATCATTTCTTGCCCCACCTTCCTTCCTGCAAAAACCTTCGATTTTGTACAGCTCCTTGGAACTGACCTCAACTTGCTGGATGGGATGCTTCCTAATTTATGAGTTGCTTAATAAAACTAATAAGATCTTCAAATTTGTTCAGTTAAATTTTGCTATATATATATATTTTATATTATATATTATATATATATTATATATATAAATCTATCTATCTCTCTATATATATGTATATACGGGCATGTGGGTGGCTCAGGATCTTAAGCGTCTGGCAGCTCAGGTCATGATCTCGTGGTTCATGGGTTAGAGCCCTGCATCGAGCTCTGTGCTGACAGCTCAGAGCCTGGAACCTGCTTCAGATTCTGTGTCTCCCTCTCCTCTGCCCCTCCCCTGCTCACAATCTGTCTCTCAAAAATAAATAAAAACATTAAAAATTTTTTAAAATAAAAACAAATACATATATACATATAAATAAATATATGTATATGTAAAATTATAAATTATGTATAATCTCTTACTGGCTCTGTTTCTCTGGAGAATCCTGACTAATACAAGCTTATAATTACCCCCAAGCTGAAATGGAACAGCCATATATTAATTCTGAGAAAAGCAGAGAGAACGTATTAAGAATTCAGTTTTTGGGGGGCACCTGGGTGGCTCAGTTGGTTGAACACCTGAATGATTTCAGACCAGGTCATGATCCCAGGGTTGTGGGATCGAGCCCTTGTTAAGCCCCAAGTCTGGCTCCATGCTGTTTTCACACTCTGTCTTTAAAATTAAAAAAATAAAAATAAAAAAATTAAAGATTTCATTTTTTTTCTGTTTAAAAATTAATAGTGACCTACTGCTTAAACTTGGCTAGTTGCCTATTGGCTTTCAAGGTATTTTTACTTTGGTTTTATTAACTAATTATTTAGGTGAAGAAATGCTACATTTTCTGACTTAAATGAGAAGCTAAGATCACTTTCTATTTGGAAACCTTTCGTCACTTTCCAGTAGCTTTCCCCCATAGTGGTCATTGCCTTCTCACTTTGGCGAACAGCTTGCCCTGAAGCACACTATTGTAAGCTTCATAAACTGTCTCACCTGCATCTTTGGTGCCTCTTCTGTGCATGTACTTCCATGAAATTAGCACCAAGAAATTTATAGTAGCCCAAAGCTGGACCTCATTCTTGTGTGCCAGAGGAAAAAGCTGGATAACAAAAATAGAAGATTTGAGTGTTTGTTCTTCACAAGTACTCAAAAATATCCAATAATGCCATGTGAACAAACTAATAAAAAGTTAAATGTTTATATTTAGTTGGATAAAGACACCTATTTCCTCCCATCTTTGTTGTGATAAAAGAGTTCTTAAGGAAATAAATTCTTAACTTGAGCTTCAAATATATATGTAGGGAGCTATGGATATAAGGAGGGAAGACAGATCACATAAAAGCAAACACTACGAGACTTTCGGGATTCAAGAAAACACTATAATTAAAGCCTTTCGCTAGTCAGCCCAGTCTGGGGTACTGGATGGGTTGGATGGGGCTTGCTACTGGGGTTTCTAATAGGTGAGTTTACTGTCTGTGCTCTGAAGTCAGGAAGGGTTGCTGACAGGCTCCATGTTCAAGTAGGGCTTCTGGCCGTGCCCTGTGGTCAGGTGGTCACTAGTTGCACTCTTCATTCACCTCTAGCCACATCTTGATCATAGGGTGTGTTCTATCATAGGGTAGTAAACCATTGGTCAGGGCTGAGGAGCTGAGCTCCACAATTGCTCCTGGTCAGGGGGGCCTCAGACTGTGCTCCATAACTAGATAGTGCTGCTTGCTGGACTCTGTGTTCAGAAATTGAGTGAGGTTCCAGTGTGGGCTTCATGATTGAGTAGATCTCTGGCTGTGTTCCATTGCTGGGCAAGGTTGTTGGCTAGGCTCTCTGGTAAAGGGCCCTTCAGCTCTATCCTGAAGTTGAAAGGAGCTAGAAATTGTTCTCTGCATTCCCAAAGGACCACTCCCCAGGATCTCTCAATGGATGGAGACAGATTATGCTTCATGATTGAGTGGAGTCACTGGCTGGGCTCCTTGACTCGGAGAGAAAACAGGCTTTATTCAGCTATCATACAAGACCATGAGCTGGGCTCTGAGGCTACCCAAGGTCAGTATTCAGGCTGTTTGGTTATGCAAGGCTAGGGGTTATACTTAAAAGTTGGGCAAGGCTGCTGCCTGGGCTTCTTGCCCAAATGGGGCATTAAGGTGTGTTCTGTGGCTGCCTGCATTCTCTGGCCAAGCTTTCTGGTTGGGAGGGACTAAAGACCATACTGAACAGTTCAGTGGGGCTGAAAATTTGTTTCCCTGCCCAGGTGAGCCTTAGTACAGGCTCTATGGGTTGTGTAGTTTGTTGACTAAGCACCCAGATCATACAGTACTGTAATCCAGTTTCCTGGCCAGTTAGGGCTCCCAGTTTGGCTCTGCAGATAGGCAGAATCACTGGGTGGGTTGTTTGAGAACTGCTGCTATAAGCGGGAATGCGTTGGGCCAAGATCTGAGCCCTGCTTGCTATAAACTCATCGCCCTTCTCTATCTCTATCTGATCCACAGTGATCAAACCCCACATGTTCCCCCTAGTGATCTACATGGGACAAGACCTGATCAGGCTTCCTGGGAAGCACCCTACAATGCTGGGGTAGCTGAATGTCTACCTTGAGCTCTGTTTTCCCACTGGAGATAGTGTTTTTGGAAGGGCTTATTGGTGCGGTGCTGTGCTGGCCTGGGGGAAAGGTGATATGGTCAGAATATAGCCACTTCTCTTACCCTGCCAATATGATCTTCCCTGGTCCTTATGGCCCAAGGGATGCTTCAACTTCATCTCCAGGTTCTGGGATCTTTACAATGGTGTCTTATCTGTGAGCAGTTGGTAGTTGATCTTGTGAGAGGGACTGAAGTCAGGAAAGACCTATGTTGTCATCTTGATAATGTTACCCATCTCCCTGGAATTGTCAAATGAATAATCACTTATATGAAGCATTATGATTTCACAGGGCTCTTTTCTAAAGAGGAACTATGAAAATGAATAATAGGTAGCCTGGACGTTGCTTCCTTGCTATTGATCTCCGGATTGTACTGGGTACTGATGATGTAGGGTTGAGTCATTGTTTGGATTGAAGATGCCCTTCTATCACTCAATATGGCACTGATTTTAGGAATAAGAAAAATGTCTGCAATTCAGTCTGGAGTGAGATTGGCATCCTAAGAGATAAATAGAGGTGAAAGTTGGATCAATATTTAGCTATCTTCTTTTCTTGATTCAGGCAAGCACTCTTGTATGATTATATAAAAAGAAACTTGTACCAAGAGCTAGCTGCTAAAAATAAGTTAAAGAAAAATACGTTTGATTTCATTGTAAAATTTAAATTAAAACTCCTTTAGGCCTCTTCTGGATGGGTTACTAACCAACACACAAGTTTTTTTAACTTTATGATAAAGTTATTCAGTTTTTATCAATACTTCTCCATGCAATTATCTAGAAGCAATAGCAGAATTCACAAGTCCACATTAAACTTTCATCAAGATAGTAAAAACAAATAAGTAAACAAAAAACAGAAAAAAAAACCCTCAATAAATTTAAAAGGGTATATTCTCCAAATCAAAATTCAATTAATTTAGAATCAACAAAAGAAAATATTTTTTAAAAAATTCCCTAGCTTTAGAAATTGAAAATACAACATTTGCAACTGAATGAAAATTAAAACACCAAGAAAAATAAACGAAAAAAGAAAGGTAGAAAACTAAGCTTTGAAGTTAAGCAGTTAGATGAAGACCTAACTAAGCTCAAAGTGCATAAGAGAACAAAAAAATAGTACAGACAATAATAGAAATTATTCACATAGAACCTGAAAAAAATCAAATAAAATTTGGCTTTTGTTTTTAAATAGATAAGAAATTGACATCTTTTTTGGGAGGCTGATAAGGAAAATAGAGAAGCTCAAGTTACCAATACTAGGAGTGACAGATATATATCACTATAGATCCTCAGAAATGAGGATAGCAAAGGAATGTTATAAATATCTTTATGTAAATAGATTTGACAACTGCAATGAACTGAATATTTGTGTCACCCAAAATTCTAATGCTGAATTCCTCATTCCTCAATGTGATAATATCTCGAGGTGAGTCCATTAGGTGGTAATTAGGTCATGAAGGCAGATCCCTTATGAATGGAAGTATTGTCCTTATAAGAGGGATCCCAGAGAGCTCTGAGTTCTTGCCCTCTTTTTCCATTATGTGAGATAAGACCCCAGTGTGCAACCTTGAAGAAGGCTATCCTTGGAACCCAACCATGCTGGCACTCTGCTCTCAGACTTCCAGCCTCTAGGACTGTGAGAAATAAATTTGTGTTGCTTATAAACCCATCTACACTAGGCTAATTTGTCATTGTCACCTGAATTGACTAAGACAACAACATAAATGAATAGACAAATTATTTGAATACATATATCATATAAAAAGGTATAAATATATATAATATAAAATGAAAACTACATAGCACAGTTCAGTTAAAGAGATTAGGTTCATAATGAAAAACATTTCAAGTCCAAATGGCATCATTGGTGAATTCTATTAATCTTTTAAGGTAGAAATAATGCACATCCTTCACAAATTCTTTCAGAAAATGGAGGAGGAACAGAAATTTCCCAAGCCATCTTCTAATCCCAAAACAGGACAAAGACATTACCTGAAAAGAGAACTACAAACTAATATCTTGGAATAAATAAATAGGATAAGGGGGGTTTAACCCCAAAATGCAAGCTTGGTTTAATATTCAAAAGTAGATCAATGTTATTTAAATATTGACAGAATAAAGGGAGGTAAAAACATATGCCCATCTCAATATATGCAAGTATATTCTCATATATTTGTAGTGGAAATGTTAAGTTATATAACCACTTCAGAGAATAGTTTGGTAATTATTTACTAAGTTAGAAATACACATACCATATGACGTAGAAATTCCATTCCTAGATTTTTACTCAAGAAAACATTGGGGTGCCTGAGTGGCTCAGTTGGTTGGGTGTCTGACTTCAACTCAGGTCATGATCTCACGGTCTGTGGGTTCAAGCCCCACATCTGGCTCTGTGCCTATACAGCTCAGAGCCTGGAGCCTGCTTCAGATTCTTTGTGTCTCTCTCTCTGCCCCTCCCCCTCTCACGCGTGCTCTCTCTCTCTCTCTCTCAAAAATAAATAAACATTAAAGAATTTTTTTAAGAAAGAGACTCCCTCAAAGAAGTGTACAAGGCAGTTTTATTCATAATAGCAAAATTGGAAACGACCAAATGTTAGAATCCAAGTGAACACCTATGTAAATTGTACTATACATATATATATATATGAATAGTACTTACCAGTGAGAATATATACATATATATATATAAACACTCATATATAAAACACATATGCATGAATAGTATTTACCAGTGAAAATAAATGAACAATGAATTACTGCTATGTGGAACCACATGCATGAATCACAAAACATTATGCTTAGAAATATAGCCAGGCACAGAGTATATACTGGATGATTCTGTACATATGTAATTCTAGAAGAGACAAAACTAATCTATTGTGATCAAAAGTAGATCAGTGCTTGCTTTGGGTTTGGAGTGAGTGTGGATTGACTGCAAAGCAGCATGAAGAAACTGTTTAGGATGTTGCAAATATTATATATCTTGCTGGTGGTGGTATTTACACTAAAGATGTATATATTTACCCAAACTCATCAAACTGTACCCTTAAAAACTGTTCAATTTTGTTTTATGCAAATCTTCTCTTAATAAAATTGATTTTAAAGAACAGCAACCACTAGAAAGTTTTTCGAGGATTTTTAGTATCCAAAGCTGCATGGTCAAGGTTGTACATGGCTCCTCCCTTTCCACAGTATAATAAAGCTTTTCTCACTCAGGTGCCAACCAGCCCAGCAAGTTCTCCACCCAGGGGGCTGAGCTCTTAATGAAACAGAGGCTAAAAGGTGAGCCCAAACTGCCCCACAACTGCTTACTCTGGAAAAAAAGGCACCAATATCCCTCCAGAGGTAATCCTCTTAAAGATGTAAATTCACAGGAAACATTTTTTTTTTAATGGAGTCCCTTCACTGTTCAGGCATTCTTGTAGTGTCTACTTTTTTTTTTTTTTCTTATTCTGAGGTTTTGTTTTGTTTTTAATCCTTCTCAGTATGATGATAGACTTATAGGCTTGTAGGGCGGGCAAGTAGCTAGATTAATGAATTAGTTCATTCAATACTTAACAAACTTTATCAAGCCTGGAACACTGTGTGGCCAAAGAGTAGTAAATGGACAAATGAGGCTCCTAAGAGATGAAAAAGTGCAAATTGGAAGTAGACCTGGTGCATTATCTTAATATCACTCTTTCTTATGCAACTGTCTTTAAATCAACTTGCAAAGAAGAGTGTCCAGGGAAAGAAAGGATTCTTTGTAAGACATCGGAGCTCAAGTGAGAATATTTGCACTAAGCAGCGGTAATCTGGGCCATGTCAGAATTGGTGTAGTAGAAAGAAAACAAAGGTTTTATGGTATAACAAACCAGGGTTTGGTGGAAAAGCAGAAATAATACTCCCTCTACCCTTCTAGGTTATTGGCTGAAACCCCTTAGTAATAAAAGACAGATTAACAGGAGAAAAGCAAGCCAAAACTTAATAACATATATACATGGGAGATACCCGGGAAAACTGAGTAACTCCCAGAAATGGCTGAAGACACCACCTTAAATAACATCTCTAAGCTAAGGATAAAGAAGAAATGGGAGACGAGGAGTCAGTTGTGGGAGCTTATCAAGAAAAGCGCAGTAACAAGGGTAAGGTTGTTGTGAAGATTGAAGACCTTGCCTTTTTCATTGATAAGTTTCTAGAGATTTAAGCTCATTTTTTAATGTTTATTTTTGAGAGAGAGAGACAGAGAGACAGAGAGGGTGAGCTGGGGGGTGGGAAACAAAGAATCCAAAGCTGGTTCTGCACTATCGGAGCGAAGTCGAACATGGAGCTATAACCCAGGAACCATAAGATTGCGACCTGTCCCAAAGTCAGACGCTCAAACGACTGAGCCTCTCAGGCACTCCAGTAAGTTTCTAGAGATTTGGAATTACCCTTCTCTTCCTGTTACAGAGACAGACACCTTCCTTTTTGAGCATGAATGTCTATATCATGATACACCGGGCAACATGGCAGTTTTGTCTATTTAGCCCCGTTTTCCAGTTCCAAGAAAGTCTATTCCAGGAGCCGCACCCAAGGAGTATCTTCTCCACTTTGACAGGATTTAGACTTTGAACTAATGTTGTAAAAGGATAGGACTTTTGTGGGGGTGGAGGAATCTTGAGAAGGCATATATTTATTTTTCATGGGAGATCAACATAAATAATTTGTAACCAGAGGGCAAAGTGAAGTTCACCAATTTGCATTTACAAAATTGTGTCTACAAATTACTTGATATTGTTCCTTTCAAGGGGTAACCCCACTCTCCTTGAGTGTCAGCTGGATTTAAGGGCTCATTTCTTACTACTAGCATGTGGCAGAAGTGCTGGCATGTAAGTCACATCTTTAAAGAAGTTGTGAAGTCAGCTTCTCTCTTGCTTGGATGGCTCACTCTGGGGGAAATCAGCTATCATATTGTGAGCACTCAAACTGCCCTATGGGGCAGACTTTGTGGTAGACTGAGGCCTCTAGCCAAGAAAATGAGAACGACTTTTCACAGCCACATGAATGATCATTGAAATGGATCCTGTAGCCCCCGTCAAACCTTCAGATAATTGCAGTAGTGGCCGACATCCATGTCGCATCCTCATGAGGCACCTCTAGCCAAAAAGCACTTCCAAATTCCTGTCTCATAGAAACTACGATATAGTAAATGTTTGTTGTTTTAATCCATTAAGTTTGAGGGCAATTTGCCGTGCAGTAGTAGATAACTATCATTTATAACCTAGAAGAGTGATGTTTTGGTGTAAGAGTGTGCAAAGCTTGAAGAGTTTATAATTAGCAAGAAGAAGCCAGGAGTACTAATACTCTTTCCATGCCAAACTTTTATGACAATTAAGGAAAATGTGTCTGCAAACAAAAAGCCACATTTTCCTAACTTGAATTATTACTGAATTCTTCTCTTTTTTTTTTAATTTTTTTTAATGTTTTATTTATTTCTAGGAGAGAGAGAGAGACAGCGTGAGCAGGGGAGGGTCAGAGAGAGAGGGAGTCACAGACTGAAACAGGCTCCAGGCTCCGAGCTGGCAGTCAGCACAGGGCCCGACGCGGGGCTCGAACCCACGAACCGCGAGATCATGACCTAAGCGAAAGTCGGACGCTCAACCGACTAAGCCACCCAGGCGCCCCGAATTATTACTGAATTCTTATCCATCTGGCACTCAAAATTGTTTGAACGTCTTCAATACGATCATGAAAAATCAAAAGTTTGAAGTCAGGTATCACATACCCAACTAACAAACACGTAAAAATGCCACAGGTCTCGAAGATATATGGGGGCAGCGTAGAGTTTATCTTCAACATATTTAATTAAATCAAATGGTAATTAGGAATTTTCAGTTGCTATCTTACTATTCATTTCCAACGAGAGATGTCTCTTTTCAGCATGATTTTCAAGTGCCACAAATTAAAGCAAAATGTTAAAATCTTTGACTCTCCTTAGAATTTATGTACCACCAACATTAAAAAAACTTACGCAATTAAAAAGAATAGAAAATTATAATAAGTTGTGAAACAGAATGATTACAGGGAAAGGTGTAAGGACTTTTAAAATGAAATTATTAAACACCTGAAAGACTTTTATGTGATTAATCTTTAATTACCTAGAGAAGAAAGAAATAAAAACATTTAAATATTTTGCTTGTTATATAGCAAAGATAAGACATTAATAATAAGACATGTGCTTTTCCCAGAACCAGATACAAATGGAAAGTATCTAAGGATATCTTGTATATGGAACAGAGTAATGGCTTTTTTGTACTATGCTACATCTGGATCGAAAGAATAATTCTGATACAGACCATCTGTATAGGCCGAAGAAGCAATGATAAGTGATAAATTGCTGGGAATATTTTCTCTAGGCATTGAGATCAAGGGGCCTAGGCAATTCAATTTCGATTCTAATTGTCTTACAGTATAGGAATGGAACTTGGAATTGACTGCTATATTAGCATAGCCATTTGTTCATCTGCCTGAAATATCAGGTATCTTATGCAAAGCTTTCTAAGCACAGTATTGGCTATCAGTTCCCAGCAGATATATCCATTATGTGGTTGGCTTATGTGCAAGTCTGAGTCTGTGAACTTGAGGGAAATAGAATTATCACTCTCATTTTGATTTCTAAAAGACAGCTTTATATTCTTACACAGTAGTAAAATGGCTCTCTTTGTTTTCATTACTGAGTGATGCCATAATGACC
This sequence comes from Hyaena hyaena, assembly GCF_003009895.1. Lineage (NCBI taxonomy): Eukaryota > Metazoa > Chordata > Mammalia > Carnivora > Hyaenidae > Hyaena > Hyaena hyaena. The sequence continues at coordinate 3,537,500 of NW_024080716.1, forward strand.
TTTTAAATTAGTTTAGACCAGGGGCGCCTGGGTGGCTCAGTCAGTTAAGCATCTGACTTTGGTTCAGGTCACGATCTTACAGTCCGTGAGCTCGAGCCACCTGTCAGGCTCTATGTTGACAGCTCAGAGCCTGGAGCCTGCTTCAGATTCTGTGTCTCCCTCTCTCTCTACCCCTCCACTATTCACACTCTGTCTGTCTCTCTATCAAAAATAAATAAAGATAAAAAAATTAAAATAGTTTGGACCATAGGGATTATATTTAAACACATATTGGCATATACTGACCTGTGTGTGTGTTGGGAGGGGGGAGTGCATGTGCATATACACTCGTGTTCAATGATGTGTGCCTGTATTCCTGATCCAGTTAACACCTTATTCCATTTTTTAAGCTAAAGCCCAGAGTAAAATTTCTCCCTTTTGGTTATTTAATCCAGAGTATAGATGAGGGGAAAAGAAAATTGTGAAAATGGCTAACTAATTAACAAATCAAGATATATGGAGAGAAAGCCACATTGCCTCCTTAACAACCATGGCTCCGAGCTCTAGGGAACAAAACAATTTGTAAGATATTCCTCTCACTCAGCTTCTCTTCTTTTTATTTATTAAAAACGCTTTTTTAATGTTTATTTACTTTTGAGAGAGACAGACAGAGACCAAGAGACAGAGTGTGAGCAGGATGGGGCAGAGAGAGAGGGAGACACAGAATCTGAAGCAGCCTCCAGGCTCTTGAGCTGTCAGCACAGAGCCCATGCAGGGCTTGAACCCAGGAGCAGTGAGATCAGCAAGATCAGTGAGATTTGCGAGATCAGAGAGAACTGAGCCAAAGACGGAAGCTTAACCGACTGAGCCACCTAGGCGCCCCTCACTCAGCATTTCTTCTAAACTACACACATACAGATCCACATGTACAGACATAGTATACAAGAGTTACCAGTTCTCAGATGCTTTCTGTATGCAGACACAGTCCTAATAACTTAACATGAATTTATGCATTTTATGCTTATAACAGTCCTATGAAGATGTATTTTTAATTTATTTATTTAATTTTGAGAAAGAGAGAGAGAGAGCGAGTGAATGGGAGGGACAGAGACAGAGGAAGGGAGAGAATCCCAAGCAGGCTCCACACTGACAATGTGAGCTGGAACCCACAAATCCTGAGATAATGAGCTGAGCCGAAGCTGGAAGCTTAATGGACTAAGCCACCCAGGTGTCCCCAGGAAGATATTCTTAATGCATATTTACCCATGAGGAAACAGGAGCACATGAATGTTAAGTAACTTATCCAATGTCATTACAACTAGTGAGTGACAGAGCCAGCTTTTATTCACCTTTAACTCACGCTTTTATGTACTATGTTGTATTGCATACTTTTTTGGTGTGTTTTACTTTTTACTATAATAATATTTCATATTCTTTCTTCATAACTTAAAAAAAGCAGATGAATCTGGGAAAATAGTCATAAGAGGCTGCCAAGATTATATTCAGTTTCAGTCCAGTTTTTACTTTTATCTTTTTAAAATATTTTTTATGTTTTATTTATTTTGAGGAGAGAGAGAGACAGAACATGAGCGGGCTAGGGGCAGAGAGAGAGAAGGAGACACAGAATCTGAAGCAGGCTCCAGGCTCTGAGCTGTCAGAGCCTGACAAGGGGCTCAAACTCACAAACTGTGAGATCATGACCTGAGCCGAAGTTGAATGCTTAACCCACTAAGGCACCCAGGTGCCCCTCAGTCCAGGTTTTAAAAACACACATACATAAACACATATAATTTTCATGTCTGTATAATTGTTATCCAGCTTTATCATCTTTTGCCCATGGTGATATTCTTTGTTAAATAACTTCTGACCTTAAGAAATTTGTTTAGTTTATTTACAAACATAGTTTTTACACCTTTGTTTTAAAAGATCTGATGTTAACGGTAGCCAGATTTGTGCATTAAGTCAGTTGAAAAAACGAACCACGCTGAGTCAAAGATTTAGCTCTAGGTTTTGTCTAGAATTTTATGACTGAGTAAACACAGAGCTGGAGTTGGGGGTGTTCCACACTGACTGTCTTACTCCTTAGCTTGTACTAGCACCTTAAGTTTGTTAAACATTTGTAATAAATTTAATATATTACATTGGGAAAAAGGGATTTGTTTTCTACTCAAGGGTTAAAGAAAGACACTCACTTTGACAGTATCATGGTAGGTAAGGTAACATGGTGCAGTAAATAAAGTCTGAGTCTTCTTCATACCATCAAACTTGAATTTAAACAATCACCAATGTATAATCATCGTATAAGCGGGAGCTTATAATCGTGTAAACTTGACCAAGTCTTATCAATACTTTTATCTTGGTTTCCACATCCATTTCAAGATCAAAGTTTCTGGTAATACGTGTGTTAAATATAAAATTTAATTTTGTCCCCATACATGGAATAGCAATTTACTTACGGATTTATCTTTTATAGAGTTTAAGAACAATACATTTACTTTTCTTGAAGTAAATTTTTATTTTTCCTAGTAGTATGAGGCCAATATCTTGGATGAAACAATTATTTTCAGTTCAAATGGGAAAAATCTCTACTGGTTATCCCAAAGCCTTGGTGCTTAAGTCATTTCCTTAAGGCAAGAGAAGTTCTTTACTGGAATACAAACAGTCAGCAGATTTTAGTAATATATTGTGAATCCAAGAAAAAAATTGGATTAGAATGCCTTAAGGCAGTTTTAATTAAACAGAGTAGGGATACCTTCAGAAATCCGAAGTCAGTGTTTTGCTCCCCTTAGACTTCACCTGGTAGAGTCTTGATTCTAAGAAGATAAAATAAATTCCAAGATATAAAGCAGCATCCAATCTAGGGAGCCCCCTCCAGGAATGCAGAACTTTATATATGGGTCATCATGATCCTTTCAAGAAGCAGAAAATAATTTATTGTCCTGTCCAGAACCTCAGAACTATGGAATAAAGAGAAATCAGTCTGTGGTAGGTAGTAGGACTCAGACTCACATTAAGAAGCTCAGGGTATAGGTGTAAAATTCTCCGTCGCTGAGAAGATAGGCTGGTAAGATAACCAGGAAGATTACATGCTCAACACAGAATCTGCCTGGTAACCATACTAGATCTCCACCAGGTGGGGGCAACGTGCTTTTCCACTGGCCCTTTCTAGAGCTTGAGCTTTTCAAAAAATTTTCAAAGGGTTAGAGGAAGGACTGACTCTTCCCCTCTTTTGCTTAAGCACCTTCAGTGACTAAAAGACACCATCTGCTAAGGTGGCCACTCTAAAATAGGATTCCTTTCGTTATTTAGAAGGTGCTTCTTTATTCTGAGAATCTCTGTGCATAGGGGTAGATTCTAAACACTAGAAGCCTTAAGTGTACGGTAGAAAGTCTGACAATGGGAGTAAGGATACTAAGGATACTATTTGATTGACAGAGAAAGGACGGAAGGTTTCAAAGGGAGAAAAGAAAACGTTGAAAAGTGGAAGCTGTGCACTCATAAACGCAACAACTATTGTAATCTAACCATGTTACCAAGAATAATCTCCCCAAGGCAGCCTCATAAAGAACGTTCTTTGCTCTGCATCTCACACCTGTCCAGCAGCTCATCCCTAAAGTAGTGTATATTATAAATATATTTCATGTTTGTACTGTGCTTACATTGTAGATGCATAAAAATAGAAATTAAAAAAAAATATTCCTTGAAAGTTTTAACGAGTTGCCTGATAAATCACTGAGATGTCCCAACAAAAAAGAAGAGAGGGAAGCCAGTCATGTGATATCAGAGAAATCAACATAACGGGTGATGAAGAAGAAGGAGAACAATGTCTGGAGTAGAGAGATCTCGGTCCTCAATGCAGCTCTGCCACTTACCATGTGCGTCTTCTGGCCAAGTTACTTTACTGCTGAGTCAATGGGGCACCAGTCCGCACGGGATGGGGAAACATCACCCGGTGCGGAAGCCATGCAAACACTCACCGGCACTTACAAAGCCGTACAAACGTTAGGCGTTTGTGTGTGGGTGTCTTACTTGTTTTATTTCTTATTTCTATACTTCTTTATGACTTTTTGCTTACTTCCTTTATCTGACTACACCTCATACCGAAATATATCTGTGGATTGGATCTTCTTTATTATGACAGGTACTGTCGCACGCAAGCAAACCAACCAAAATCCTCTAATTGAGTCATGGGGTGCTAGGGAAGCATCTGGTTTTGAAAACAGAGAAATCCGAGCTCAAATCTGAAATATTTATTTGTTTGTTTATTTATTTATTTATTTATTTATTCATTCATTCATTCATTCATTCATTCAACGTGTAGCTGGCACACAATGTTGCGTTACTTTCAGGTGTACCATATAGTAACATGACTTGTCTATCCCTCATGCCATGTTCACTACCAATGTTACTACCACCTGTTATCCTACCAACTACGGCAGTACAATTACCTATATTCCTTATGCTGTATCTTTGATCCCCACGACTTATACACTCCACAACTGGAAGCCTGTACCTTCCACTCCTTTTCCCCCATTTAGCCCATCCCCACACCCCTCCCTGAAAAACATCAGTTATTCTCTCTCTGTATTTATGGACCTGTTTCAGCTTTTTGTTTGCCTTTTTGAATTTTATACAAGTGATATTATATAGCACTTATCTTTTCTGTCTAATTTATTGCACTCAGAATAATACCCTCTAGGACCACTTATATGTGGTGAATGGCAAGATCACATTCTTTTCTATGACTAAATAATATTCTGTTATATATATATGTATATATGTATGTGTATGTATGTGTATATATATGTATTTGTATGTATATATACACACATGCTGATGGTGAGCATAGTATGTATATATACATATATAACATATGTAACACCTTCTTTATATATATATATATAAAACACCTTCTTTATCCATTCACCTATCCTATCTTCCATATTTTAGCCACCATATCTTGCTTCTATATCTTGGCCACCCCATGAACATAGGGGTGCATGTAGCTTTTTTAATTAGTGTTTTCACATCCTTTGAGTAAATACCCAGTATAGAATTATTGAATTTTTGGTATTCATATACAGTCATTATGTATAAAATGTGATAAGACTTACCTAGGTGAATTGTTATAAGTTTAAACAAAGTAACATATAACTAGTATTTAACACATGGTACATTTATTTCTTTCTCATGTGACATAATGACTAATATAATTGTTTTTCCTTCAAGAATCATATAGACTTCTACTCGGTGTTTTTAATTTTTGGTTTGTAGCCATCTCTCACCCTTTAAACTTTAAATACAAAGCAAGGTAGAAAATGATGTTTTAGGGTGCTTGGGTGGCTCATTAGGCTAAGCATCTGACTCTTGATTTCAGTTCAGGTCATCATCTCATGGTTTCTTGAGTTCGAACACCACGTTGGACTCTTTGTTGACAGTATAGATCCTGTTTGGGATTCTCTCTCTCTCTCTCTCTCTCTCTCTCTCTGTATATGTATATACACATATATATGTATGTATATGTATATATGTATATACATATATATGTATGTATATGTATATATGTATATACATATATATGTATGTATATATGTATATATATGTATGTATATGTATATATGTATATATACATACATATATATATATAGAGAGAGTATATATATGCTCCCCCTACTCACACTGTCTTTGTCTCTCTCAAAAATAAGTAAATAAACTTAAAAAATTTTTAAAAAGAAAATGATGTTATAGATTAGAGGTCACATGAAGTAGTACAAAAACAGCAACACTATTAGGTAGACAAAAATGTTGGGACAGGGAAACTGAGAGACTCCCCCCGCCACCCCATTCAAGATGAGCCTGAGGTTCAATATTCCAAAACCCACTCAGAACACTAAAACTATTTATAAAAATCAACCATTAGAGATAAGTTTACTATAAATGATATGAAAATACTACGATGATATGAAAATAACCATGAAATGATATGGCTAGGAGCTTTGGATAAATAAGTGAAATAATAATACCAAAAATTGAATAAGATATTATGAAACAAAAATAACCACAAATGGAAAAAAAGAAAGATGAAAACATTTAAAAACTTATTTCATTTAAAAACTGATTGATAGAATCAACTCTAGAATGGATACAGCAGTCAAGCAGATTGAAGAAACTGACTATAATACCAAAGAATTCACTCACAAAGCAGAAATAAGAGAAATTTTATAAAATAGCAGACCTTTTTAAAAGACATGTAAGTAAGATTATAAGTCACTAATAGATGTGTAGAAATAATATACAATACTATACAGTAGAAATTTCATACTGAAAAATCATATTACAGGGGTGCCTGGGGGGCTCAGGTGGTTAAGCGTCCCACTCTTGCCTTCAGCTCAGGTCATGATCTCGTGGTTCATGAGTTCGAGCCTTACACCAAGCCCTGCATTGGGCTCTGTGCTGACAGTGCAGAGCCTGCTTGGAATTCTCTGTCTCTTTCTCTCTCTGCAGCTCATCTGCTCATTCTCTCTCTCTCTCTCTCTCTCTCTCAAAATACAATTAATTAATTAATTAATTAATTACATTAAAAAAGAAAAATCAGATTACAATTTAAATTAGAGGCGAATTTCTTTAATATGACAAAATAATCTATCAAAAAAAAAAAAGGCACAACAAACATGCAGTAAAACCTTAGAATATTTACTTCAAAGACAAGGTCACTCACTAAACTCCAAATTTTACTGTAGGTTGTGATAATGCAAAGTTAGAAATAAACATAACCTTATTTGAAATGGATATAAGTGGCTATAAAAAAATGAGAGAATCCACAGTGGTGAGGCTAAGATTATAAATAGTAAAGTTCAGCAAGCTTTCTCAACAGTGTCAACTTACTCAAGTCAATAATCCATTGGAAAGTGTAATGAAAATGTAACATAATACAATAAGAAACATTTCAAAGAGCAATAAAATTATAAATTTCTTAGGAATAAATCTTACCAAAAGATGTTCAAAACATTTATTGATACAATCTAATTGAAACAAAATGACATTTCAATAAGTATATCATGTTCATGGATGAGAAAACTTCCCTCCATAAAAATATGTTAATTCTTTCAAAGTTAATTTTTAAATTCCATAAGTCACAAGCAGGAATACTGATGGAGTTTATATGGAGAGGAAAAGGTCAACAGGAGTCAAGAAAATTTCAAATAACAAAAATGATGTGAGGAAGTTTTATGTACTTAAACATCAATGTTTATTGCAAATGTAAAATAATTAAAATAGTGTGAGCTATTGGAACAAATATAGAAAACAGTAGCAGAAAATAGAACAAGCAGAAATACAAAATATAAACATACGTGTGTGTTTATATATATGGCATATGATGAAGTGTCATTTTAGGTTTAGGTTTACGAAAGTGTCATTTTCACTTAGGAAAAGAATATATCATTTGGGGAACAATTAGTAATAAAAAATAGATGTATACCTCATACTACACACACACACACACACACACACACACACATACACACACACACAATTGAAATAGATTAAGTAGCTGCATGTTAAAAACAAAAATCTAAGTAAGCATTTAAAAAGAAGTCCAAAGGTACTTATTAATTGTTCCAGAAAGTTTTCTTACACTAGACTTAAAAACCACTAATAATAAAGAAAGTTATTGATGTATGTGAATGCATCAAAATCCAAACTTTGTATATGACAAGGCAATCCATAAGAAAATTTAGAAAGAAATTCAGACTAGAAAAAGTTATTTGCGTAAATATCTAAAGTACATGAAAAAACTTGAGCAAATCAATTAGAAAAAGAAAAATAATATAAAGTTGAGAAAGAAACTAACAAATCTCTGATGAGGTTCCTTCACGGGTGTATTGATTTATATTAAATTACCAGAAAACTGGATGTTTTTAAGCAGTAAACATTGCTCCCTTGGTTTGGAGTTTGAGAGTAGCTTGGGTGGGTGGTTCGGGCTTAGGGTTTCTTATGGGCTTTAAAGCAAGGTATCAACCATGACTACAGATGTTAGAAGCTTGACTGGTCTAGAAGGTTCATTTCCAAGTTAGCTCACCCTTGGAAGAAGGCCTTCGATCTTTGCTAGTTGTTAGCAGGGGGCATCAGTTGTTTGCTCTGTTATCAAGAGGCTTCAGTTTCATACTATATAAACTTCTTCGTAGGTTGCTTGAGTGTACTCATGATGTGGTGCTGCCCTCCCCCAAACCCAGCAAGGGCCAAAATATTTTTAATGTTTATTTTATTTTTGAGAGAGAGAGAGAGTATGAGTGGGAGAGAGGCAGAGAGAGAGGGAGACACAGAATCCAAAGTAGGCTCCAGGTTCTGAGCTGTCAGCACAGAGCCTGATGCGGGGCTCAAATTCACGAGCAGTGAGATCATGACCTGAGCTGAAGTTAGACGCTTAACTGACTGAGCCACCCAGGAGCCCCATTTAAGATTTTATTTTTAAGTAACCTCTATAACTAATGTGGGGCTCAAACTCACAGCCCCCAGATCAAGAGTCATAAACTCTACTGAGTGAGCCAGCCAGGCACCCTGAACTTTTCATTTTAAATCTAGGTGCAGGATAACACCCTGTAGTAAAGTTAAAACAATCAAAGCTGTATATACACACATATGTATGTTATGTGTAATGTGTGTGTGTTTATATATATAATCTAATTACATATATAACATATGAAATGGTATATAAAAACACCAATGGGAATGACAAATTCCAATTTCAGGACACTGGTTTCTTCTTTTCTTTTTATTTTTTTTAAAGTTTATTTATTTTGAGAGAAAGAGAGAGAGAGCAGGGAAGTGGTAGAGAGAGGGAGAGAGAGAGAATCTCAAGTAGGCTCTGCACCATCAAAACAGAGCCTGAGATGGGGCTTGAATTCACAAACCATGATATCACGACCTGAGCTGAAATGAGAGTCAGACACTTAACCAATGGAACCACCCAGGCACTCTGACACTGGTTCCTTCTGGAAAGAGAGATAAATGGAATGAGTCAGTGAAGGTTATCAACAGATTTCAGAACTATTTAAAGTGGTTTCTTTAAAAATTAAAACAAAATAATATGAACTACAATAAATAATATAATAAATATTGAAACTGACACAATTCAGTTGGTTTTTTCAAGGCTCTCCATAATTTTTAACATTTAAAATGCAATAATTTTTAAAAGAAAATTGACGTGGAAAACCGAATATCTTGCCAATCATTCTGTAGATTCAGTAAAGGTAGGATTGGCACCCTGGATCTGTCACCACTAAGCTTTACAAACCAGGGAGCATTGTGTCTTTTCAAGTTAAAGGCTTTTCATTTTCAAAACAGGATTATGAAATGACATCATAGTTTCAAACAAAATACTAAGGAATTGTTTACTATTTTAAATTTTATCCAAGTATCCGTTTTTCTCCCCAGTAAGGGTCACACTCTTCTGTTATATATTGGCAAAGACTCAGTTGGAATTTGATAGTTCTGACATACTTCCTGAACCATCTAGCTGACAATTGCTTTTCATCATTGTGGGTTCTACTAATCTCAACAATTATCTTAACTATCTGAAACCCATGACCGCCGTAGACTGCTTCTCCCTGTGCACAGGCAACTTCCCTCCACAGAACCATCACATGCTGCTGTTTAGGTATTATACACCAAGAATTTCTGAATGATTGGGATGCCTAAATCACGTAAGAGAGCTTAACAATCTAATTGCACTGTACTTGACTCTCCCACAATCAGAATGAAAATTTTCAAGAAGTTTCAACCTTTCACTGGGGAAATCTCATAGGTGTCTTAATCTGACTTCAGACACTTGCCATTTGGAAAGAATCCAAACTCACAACTTCTTTTGACTTCCACTTTATAAGCCGTCCTCATTTTTTAAGGAAGACTACTATGCACCCAATGGAATTGATTTTCCTCTGGGACCTATTCTTTTTTCTCCAGTCATATTTATTCATTAAGGGACACACTCCATGGGTGTCACCAGGACAGCCTATGGTTGCCTTTGGCATTGCTAGACCCACGGAATAGTTTAGGGCTGTGAGGTTGCTTAGATACCCCAAGACTTGGAGAGCATTCCAGAGCAAGCATGACCACGTCAAGTCCGCTCCTTTCAGATGTGTGAACCATTACACACAGTTTTGGTTTTCTTCATGTCCACTAGGTAACCCATTTGATCTCTTATAAACATACATGTGTTCTTCATTTCTCAAAGATGCGTAAAAATAGCATCTCAACATATTTTATGGAAAACATTTTCCATAAAGCCTTCCAAGTCTATAAGACTATTTGCATCACAATAAAGTTGGCATTTTGTATAATCATTTAAAAGATTGTTAGCATTGTGCAATTCTACATCTTACCCATTTTCAAATTGCACACTTATGTCAGAATTAATGAATAAGCTTTTTCCTGAGCCAAATATTACCTGGTGATTTCTGTTTTAATTGCGAAAACACCAAGCTAAAAATTTTTAAATGCCACTTAGAAGAGTTTAAGTTGTTAGGTAAGACTTATCACTCTCACAGCTTCTGTTGGTGGCAGAGGAGAGAGAAACATTTGGGGACAAAAAAGGTATGGTTTTTAGTTAATTGTTATTGCTGCTATTGTTCTTGTTGTCATGAGGGTTCTCACTTATGATAAAATCAGCACATTTTCCATTTGCCTTTATGGACAGAGTTACTATAAGTTTCTATGAAATGACTTACATTCAGATTAACACTTTGTGTTTCTTTTTACCTTTTTAAATACTTCACATGGATAAATATGCCTAAGAATCTGTATATGGCGGTAACTGAGTAGGATTCAAGAGATTTACATTTGTATTGTGTGATTTGGTACGTCATCGAAGGGATAAGTATTCTGCTAGTCCTCATGCATGTAGACATTAAATACAGCTAAAAGGGAGAGGGACAGAATGAGGGAAAGAGAAAGAGCGAGCGAGAGAATTAAATGTGAAGATTTGATGGGAAACAATGAGGCATTCATTTTTAATCAAGCCAAGATCTGGTGTCACTTTTAAAGCGAATTGCATTGAGCAAAGAGAATCTGTTCACCAAAAGGCAAACCAATAAAAATCAAATGGATTACATTGGATGAATGCCATTTTCACTCAGATACTTCAAGTGGGATTATTCAGGCTTTTGCATTTCAGGTACACTACTAAAAATATTGTGGCATGAGAAGACGCAAGAGCCAAAAATATTAGTCTCTGCTTCTAGAAACTTTGGCAACTAGTCACCCCTTTAAAAAAAAAAAAAAGTAAGGTTTTCTCCTACATAAAATCTATTTTATTACAATTTGCAAAACAGCCGTTCCTTTAAAATAAATCATTGTTTATCAAGGGAAAGTTAATTGAAAAACATGTTTTTTCTAACTAAATGGAAGCCTGCATCATGCAGGCAATAAACATTCTTGCTTGAAAGGAATTCTTACTCCTTCTTCTAAGACTGCCATGGGAATAAAATAGAAAAAGGGGTAAAAAAAAATAGAGGAGAGAAAAAGCCCCACACAGCTCTGAAGTTGTGTCTGGCTTAGGAGCCAAATGGGATTTTGTAGCCTGCAAGTTTTCTATTCACTTCTAAATTTAGCACCCACAAATTTCCCTTTTGGCAGCTCGTGTTCCCCAAACCCAAGTGCAAGCCATTTTTGAGGAATGCTTCTGTTAGCTGCTCCTTGTTAACAGCTTCAGCTAATCTGCTCCACTGGACACTTGGCAAAAGTTGATTTTAAAGTTCCTGGATGCCCATACAAGCAGGATGAACGTGAAAGCAACAGTAGTGTGTAATGCCAGTACATGAACTATAGAATGGACATACTTTCAAATGCAAACTATCTTGGGTCAAGGTGCTGGGGAAGGTAGCCTCTATGGCATAGGCCTATCCCTAGATAGGACACCATTTTTGGATTCTTTGCTTCTTCTCTTGGTAATAGGGGAAATTTCCTACAGATACAATTTTACGTACCCTTTAATGTGCTCTGATGGCACTTGTCGGGACCCTTGTAACCATAGATCATCAAGCCTTGCCTTTCAATGTTGATGGCTTTTTATGTCTTGTCTCACCCATTTTTTAGTGAACTATTTGTTGTATTAATTCTTAAAATCTTCACAGGGCCCCAACATGAGGTCTGACCTATAATACCTATGGTTTGGAAATATTTGATAGTGAATGAAAATGATAGTCTCTGCCTTTCTCCTATTTATCAATCACCTACCCCCCACCCCCAACCCCGACCAGGATTTCATGTTTAGAAAGGAGAAGGTGGTTCACAGGCGTCAATTCCCAGCTCTCTATCAGGTGCAGTCTCTGCACTTGGAGGGAAATATGGCTGGGGAAATGAAACAGATTCACATTTTTTTAGTGTCTTCTTCATGCTAGGCCCATTACCTCATTTAATCTCCCCCCAAATCCTATAAATATATAATCTTATCTCCATTGTTTCAAATGAGAAACCTATAGTTCAAAGGGATAGAATCATTTGCCTCAAACGTGCAACCATTTTATGTTAATATGAGATTGGAGCCTGGATGCCTGGCTTCAAAGTGTGTGATTGATCCACTCAACATAATGCATGATCATTGACAGATAAACAGAAGCCTCAAAACCAGTCCATTTTAAGAGAAAAATGCATGGAAACAAATTTATTCTGAATGAAAATCTTTTTTGAATTCTTTCCATACCAGAACATTTTTTAAAAACATTTGAATGCAGAAACTGCATTATAGTAGAAACCAGATTTTACACATTTAATTGCTTAGAGTTTAAGGAAATAAAATCTGTCTTACCTTTCCATGAAGTTGTTCTTTTTACCATTTAATCAGCAAAATGACATTATCTAGTGACACCTGATTACTTTAGCATGTGTTTGGTGAAAGATTGTTTGTTTGTCTTTTAATGTTTTAGAAATAATCAAATCAGGGGCGCCTGGGTGGCTTAGTCGGTTAAGCGTCCGACTTTCGCTTAGGTCATGATCTCGCCGTTCGTGGGTTCGAGCCCCGCATCGGGCTCTGTGCTGACTGCCAGCTCAGAGCCTGGAGCCTGTTTCAGTCTGTGACTCCCTCTCTCTCTGACCCTCCTCTGCTCACGCTCTCTCTCTCTCTCTCTCTCTCTCTCCTAGAAATAAATAAAAAATATTAAAAAAAAAAAAAGAAATAATCAAATCAGAGGTTACCCAAAGGCTATTTAGTATAATAACACTCCTCAGAAATTCAGAAATTCCCTCACTGATACAGAATTGAGCAGGAGTTCTTTTCTCACCAATTCTAGATATTTTATCCAAAGAGATTTTGCTTTTCAGTTTTTGACATAGGATTGCACAAACTAGCAATGATTTCTTATATAATCCATTCAGGAGAGTAGAAATAAGTCCATAGCTGAAATATAAGTACAAAACATGAGCAAAATCCACTCATACCTACACCCACATATATATATACATATATACATACATATGTATATATATATATACACATATATACATACATATGTATATATATACACATATATACATACATATGTATATATATACACATATATACATACATATGTATATATATACACATATATACATATGTGTGGGGTTCTGTATATGTATATGTATACATATACATATACATATACATATACATATACATATACAGAACCCCACCATAAAGGACTGGTAGAGAGAAACAGATTATTCAGAGAAGGTCATGGAGAAAATGCTAGAGATACGAAGCTTCCAAGATGGTGGCCAAAACTTGTATGTATTTTGCCCACAGCTTTCTGCAATTTCAATCTATATAATAACTTCGATTTTAGAACACTAATGTAAGTCTTAATATCTTTTTAATATTTGTTTTAAATATTTTGAGAGAGAGAGAAAAAGGGAGAGAGCATGAAGGAGGAGCAGAGAGACAGAGAGAGAATCCCAAGCAGGCACTGCATTCTCAGCACAGAGTCCAGTGTGGGGCTCAAACCCATGAACTCAGAGATCATGACCCTAGTCAAAACCAAGAGTTTGACGCTTAACTAACTGAAACACTCGGGTGCCCCAGTCCTAATACCTTATAATAATAGCTCTGTGAATTAGTCAGAACAACTTTCACTTTTTATAAACCTGATGACTAAAGTTCACAAAAGTTTAGTGTTGTTTTTCTTTTGGAAAAAAAGTGGAAGATGTATAAAATTTTTTAATGTTTATTTATTCCTGAGAGAGAGAGAGAGAGAGAGCAGGGGAGGGACAGAGAGAGAGGGAGACACAGAATCTGAAGCAGGCTCGAGGCTCTGAGCTGTCAGCACAGAGCCTGCAGGACTTGAATCCATGGACTGTGAGATCATGACCTGAGCCAAAGTCAGATGCTTAGCTGACTGAGCCATCCAGGCACCTGAAAACAGTGGAAGATGTATAAATGGATGGATGATAGATGAATAAAACATTCATGAATTCTCAATGGAACAATATCACCCCCAATAGGTAAAATTGATTCTTGAGAGACCAAAAATTTTATTTTTTAATATGTAAACTCAGATATACATACAGTAAATGAATAGATATCCATATATCTATAGTATTAAAGTTTCATGGAAGGATAACTTGAAAAGCATCTAAAAAGATTCCTTAAGGAGCAAATAATTTTTTTCATGGTTAAGAAAACACTGAGAGGGAGATTGAGAGAGAGAGAGAGAGAAAAGGAGATTGGGGCAAGATGTGATGTGCACATTCAAATGGTTTACTATGGATATTTAATTATTTTGTCATGCCTCATTCTTTGAGATGCAATAATTTTCCTTCAGCCTTGATGAAGAGTTAAGGATTAAATTTACCATGCACTTAAAGATGGGAAAATGAATTTCCAGTTACTATGGATTCATGCTCTGGTCTGAGTGAACTACCAAGGTCTGTTATGAAAGATTAACAAGAGTATTGGGTTTGAGAAGAGAATTACCGCCTAAATAAATAGGAAGGCAAAAGGAGGCCAGAAGATGGAATGAAGAAATAAATAAAAAGCATGACTAAAAGGGAGCTTCAGAGTTCAGGAGCTAAACTGGGAACACTTGCTCAAAATGGGAGCAGATCTGCAGTCCATTAAGAGCCAAGTAAGTGGATCTAGTAAAAGAGCACTGTAAGAGATGACATTCAAAAGGCCAACAGCCAGGGGCGCCTGGGTGGCTTAGTCGGTTAAGCGTCTGACTTTCACTTAGGTCATGATCTCACGGTTCGTGGGTTCGAGCCCCGCGTTGGGCTCTGTGCTGACTGCCAGCTCAGAGCCTGGAGCCTGTTTCAGTCTGTGACTCCCTCTCTCTCTGACCCTCCCCTGCTCATGCTGTCTCTCTCTCTCTCTCTCTCTCTCTCTAGAAATAAATAAAACATAAAAAAAAAAAAGGCCAAGAGCCAAATAGAACTGCATTTCATGTTCAAAACCCATTATATTTTACTTGTCTGACATTCTCTTCTTCTCTACTTTACATGGCCAGCTCTTACTTAGTCTTCAAGAACTATCTTAAATGTTTCTCCATGACACATTCTCAGATGCCCACAGTAGACCCTAACTTCTGACTCATAATATGTGATGTCCCTGTAATATTCACTTAAGAGAGCATTTATCACATCTCATTACAATGTTTACACCTAACGAGCGTAATATGTGAACTGCTATTTTTCTTTCACCTTGGATCGTTCATTGACTACTTACATAACTTGGACTTAATAGATGAGTACTTGGTACTTAGGCAAGTACTGATTTAAATAACTGATTTAACTAAATCAGTTATGAGCAGGGAGCATTATGCTTAGCCCTAAACTCCCTAACTTGTGGATATTAGCCAGTTGATTTGAGAACTGTTAACTCCAAAGGCTTAAAGAAGGAAAAGTGGCTCATTTATTTATTGGATGGTGCAGACAGCACAATAAATAGGAGCACCAACTCCCTGCCCACTCAGGCAGTACCCTTATAGTTTGGGAATTTCCCTACGGAATAAAAATAGCTGATGATGGATGCAATATCAAGGCTTTCTCCTGGACTATGTGCTACTGGGACCCCATTTTTCAGTCGTATATTTAAAATGGAGAGCATAAGGGGCACCTGGGTGGCTCAGTCGGTTAAACGTCCAACTTCAGATCATGATCTCATGGTTCGTGGGTTCGAGCCCCATCAGGCTCTGTGCTGACTGCCATCTCAGAGCCTGGAGGCTGTTTCAGATTCTGTGTCTCCCTCTCTTTCTGTCCCTCCTCTGCTCACGCTGTCTCTCTCTCTCTCTCTCTCTCTCTCAGAAATAAACAAAACATTTAAAAAAATTTAAAATGGAGAGCACAAAAATTCAATTAGATTTCAAGCATCACCTGATGGCAGTGTTCTATATAATGAAATTTGGCTTCATTTATTTCTTATTCCTCCTACTCTTAGCATACAATAGGGACAAAAATTCACTGAAGTGCTTCTTTAAATTTTTAAGATCACCAGTGGAGGATTATTTATTATTGGGCTTTTTCTTGTGAAAAATTTTTTTTTTTTGTAAAATGTAGTCCTAATTTTTACGGACTCATTTGCCTAATGGAGCTTGATGAAGCAAATTTAGGGCCGCAACGGACTAAAACCTTTTTATAGTCAGAAACTCTTGGGAAAAAATATTGTAATTTGTATCTTCCCCTCACAAACTTGATATTTTTCTATTTTCTTTATTAAAGGATGAATATCACAAATTTCATTTCACAAGTGACAACTTTTAGAGTTCCCTTAAAGTACATAAATATGTAGCAAGAATATGAAATTAAGCATGAGAAAATAATAAGGAATTCAGGTTAATAATCATAGTTAGAGAAGAAGAAAAGGAAATATAATCAATGCTTTGTAGAGGGGGATGAGATTATAAATAATTTCTGATTTTTATTCTTCAATGAAAATCCGAGCAAATGTTAATAAACTGAGCAATTGGGTCACAGATGTTGGCTATATTACTATCAATTATTGTCCATGTGTATGAAATATTTAACCAGGAAAAAAATACCACAAAGTTTTCAAATAAAGAAATCCCCTTGGCTGTTTATTATGGCCAGTACCAATACTTGTCTGTGCAATGGCCATTGCCTCATTTTCTTTCTACCTAATATATCTCTAATTATTTTCACCCTTCTCTAAGAAACCTTGCTCTTCAGATAGGCTGAGATTATCTTCACCTGTAGAGAATGACCCTCATCATCTCTTTCCCAATGATTGGTTTCAGCAAAGGGGTATAACGCAATTTTGGCCAATGAGAGGGAAAAGGTATGTGAGGGAATTCTGGGAAGTTTTCTGGCTTTAAACAAAGACACACGAAGCGCATCCTCTCTTCTACCGCTAGTTATTGTTCTACCTGCATGTGATTCCTGGAGCAACTGCAGTCTTCTGGGGAGACCACCCTGGGCGGTAAGTGAATATATGGAGAAGACAAAGCAGAAAGATGGAGGAAGGTGTCAGTTAATTAATTACTAAATTAATGAACTATGCAACTCTTGACTCTATAGTTCTTGTAATGGTGAGATGACAAATATCCTTATTCTTAAAGCTATTTTTTTGAGGCTACTGAAAACTTTGATTGATACATACTTGTTTGTTGACTTGTTTTTATACTGGATTGTTAGGATAAATTGGATTTTATTTAGGATAAGTTCCCAAGAGTAATTAATCACTCTTGGAATGTGTTTAATTTTACCTTCCAACATAATAACGTTAAAATTCAATTACCTAAGAAAATGTAAAGACTGTAAAATAATGAAAATAATAACTGTTATGGATGACTAGCCATGTGAAAACTTTTGAGCTCTGGAGACCCTAGATGGCTGAGCAAGTTGAGCTCCTGATTTAGGCTCAGGCTATGATCTCATGGTTTCTGGGATCGAGTCACCAGTGGGGCTGTGGGCTCTGTCCCTTTCCTTATTGTGTTCTCTCTCCCCAAATAAACAAACTTAAAAAAAAAAAAATCACACACCTTTTGAGCTATGGATCTCCTATCCAGAAAAAAAAAAATCACAGATGGGCTGAAATTCACAATATTCTGTAAAATTTCAGGGGCAGATAGGCTTCTTGGAGCCAGTTCATTTCCTGTGATTTATGTTAGGAATCCCTGATACAGCTTTAAATTACATAATACTTCCACATCAGTTATCTAATGGCTGTATATGCTGATTTCTATGAAAATTCCATGGCCCACTCCCGGTTTATTTATAAATACCTTTTCTATCCCAGCAACAGGTTGGGCTTTGAAGTTGATGTAATACAATCCCCCCTCCTCAAACTCCTAAACCATGTTATCCTTTTTCCCAGTCCTTCTAAATTTCTTTGAACTCCCCAGACAAACATTTCTTACGTGGATACTAGTCTTCAATTTCTCCCTACTCTTGGTTTTTTAAGTCCAAGAAGGTCGCTCTGGAATTGTTGGCAAACACCAGGCATTTTTAATTATCATTAGCGAATTGTTTCAAATGGGGCGGATAAAGGAGCCTCTGGTTGTCAGAGCCATTAATGCTGATTAAAATAGGCTGTGTGGGTCCATGGTGCAAGTTTGTTTGTTTTGAAGCATTCACACTGTAAGGAATCCAGGCCAGCCTTCCCCATTGCCATGGAAATATCCAGATCTTCGTGTGTATATGATGGGTAGACTATGCTCTGACAACTAAACCATTAGCCTGGTCCAAAATTGTGCCCAACTAAATAAAAGGCAAAGATGAAAAGGCAAGTGTACTTATGAACATTTAACACAGCTCCTCTCTTCTGGAACCATTAAAACAGACTTCTATAGACACTTCCATCCTTATCTTCACTTATTTATTCCCATGCACTAATATTGATACAACATTCAGAATGTGTTTGAACAAGCTCTTTTCATCTTTTCCCTGGAATGTCTGTACTGGTAAAGACCTTTTATCCTTTTCATTGATTTCTTTCATTTGTAAGATAGGAGTTTTTAATTAAGAGAGACAACCAAAAAAAAAAAAAAAAAACACAACAAAAAAAACTGAACCAAGCTACAAGGGGACAATAAAAAACTAAAAGTATCAAAAGCCAGTTGAGCATTTACCAAGCATATAATGTAGCGTTAAACTCTTTATGTGCTATCATTTTACATAGTTACATAGAAGATTGTAACTTCAAGACACTAATTAGATAGTACAAATTCACATAACTGTATATGACAAAACCAAGATTCAAATCCAGATCCACGATATACTGACATGTTTCTATACTTAAATATAAAGATGTGTGTATTCTGCGTCTCCATCTATTAAATGTGTGTGTTTGTGTATTTCAGTTCATCTTTCATACCAAAACTTTTTATTATAGTATAATTGACTATAACATTAGTTTCAGGTGTGCAGTATATGGATTCGCTATGTGTTTGTTGTGAAATGTTCACAATAAGTCTAGTTAACCCCTAATATCCTACATAAAAATTTGAGAGTCATTAAAATTTACTCTTTTACCAACTCTCAAAAATGAAGTAGTATTAACTATCGTCACCATGCTGTACATTACAATTTTTTTAACGTTATACAAATTAAAATCTTTAATATATACATTTGTGGTTAAGTCACTCTCTAAATTTCATAGAATGCTTTATCTCCTAGGCTGTACGGATATAAAGCCAAAAAAAAGTTGCTCTTACAAACTTCTAAGAACATAAACCATAGTCTACTCAAAATTAAAGAAATTCACTTTTCCTTTCAATTCAGACTTTAAAACCCATCGTACATACATGTATAGTATTTTAAAAATGGACACTGACACTTTGGTATACTAAGTTTATATATACTGTATACAATTGCTTTCTTTGATTTATTTCATCAGGAGTCCAAGGGAATCTCTTCCCATTCTGTCATCACCTGTTACAACTTAATGAGAAATGAGTTTCTTAATGAACACACAAATATCCCTTTCAACATTTTGTTCTGACTTCAAAGTTTCAGATTGTTGAAGGGCATTTTCATTCAGATTGTTCTGATTCAGAGTACCGAAGGAGGTTCTAGTTCAACTAAGATATCAAATCTTAGATATCAAACTAAGATCTCACTGATGGATCCTAAGTACCAGCAGCCTGAACCAGCTACCCATGTGCAGCTGAGACCACAGGACACGCAAAAGGCTGAGCCATCCTTTGACAACCTCCTTGCTCTTCATCAAGCCTCCCAACACCATTTAGGCCAGATGTTTTACAAGAGTGAATATAGGCTTCTTTTCACTTTCATTAATTTGATATTTTTAAAATGTCTTCCTCTGGTTCACCTGGGTGGCTCAGTTGGGTTACTCTCTGACTTCAGCTCTCATGGTTCCTGGTTTGAACCCCAAGTTGGGCTCTGTGCTGACAGCTTGGAGCCTGGAGCCTGCTTCAGGTTCTGTATCTCCGCTTGCTCGCTCTCAAAAATATTTTAAAAATTAAAAATAAAATATCCTCAACAGAGCCTGTCTCTTCTAGGGAAAATGAAAAGCCGTGTTTCTTCACTTTCTTGTACATTTCTTATCTCTTTCACATATTCAACTTAGAAAGGAGGCCCAATCCTCTGTTCTCTAACCTACAGGACACGAAGCCAGAGATAATGCTGTTTTCTGCTTGAATGCAAACCAACCATTTATCTGGACCTCCCTGAAAGGACTTAATTTGCCCAACTAGTCCATATTCTGCCTCTGTTTAAGGATTCCAGACACACACTTGGACTTTTCTTTGAACTCACGTTTCTCCCCGTTTACCCCAAACCCCCACCTCCTCAGGCTTCCCAAGTGAGAGCTGCCTGCCAACCCTTCCCCTTCACCTCCTTTAAGGTATTCTTTCTTTTGTGCTAGTTACCACCAGGGCTCGGTCTCCAACCTAAGGGCTCACATTTGCCTAAAACAAATAAGCAGACGGAGCAGACAACAGGCTTGTTTTGCCACCTTCTCTGGAAGCATGAAGTAATGCTGACCTATTCAGCAAGTGCCATGACTGTGACTGGCCAATGGACCTCCAGAGAATCTTAGCGGTGAGAGATGAGGAATGCCCTGGCTAGGCCTGGCAGCAGAGTTCTCCCTCCCTCACAAGAGGCTTTTTAAAGGCACAGTAGGACGAATTCTTCAAGTTTCCATTCAGAGGGGGATTTAACTGCACATTGACAACCACCTAGACGTTTTGTTATACTCGGACCTAGAATGGGTCTTTTCTTTTTCTTGGATGCTGTACACGATTCTACACAACTCTGAACAGGATCAATACTGTTAAACCTCAGCTTGTTCTATTGGCATTACTTAGTTTCTAGCGTGATTGAAAAGAAAGTTAAGTGTTTGAAGGAGGATATTTAATAATGTTCTGTTTTCCAAGAATGATCAGCAGATATTTATAATTAGGCAGTCTCTATAGAGTTTTGTAAAAGTGCTCTCCAAATAGTTCACCTATATTTGATAGATCCATAATGTCGTATCTTAGGACCAAGGGAGAGAACAAAACACTCTGAATGATGACCATTCAGAGACTGTATTACCTACATGTTCATATAGATGTGCATATGTGAATATATGTAACATAAGCATATATGTAATATATATGTGTGTTAAATATACATGTTTAAACAACATCTACAATGTGAAATTGCATGGCATTCCCACTTATCTCCTATCTGTGTCTCATACTCCCTTCTATAAAATAAGTTTGACAAACTAAAGGTCCCTAAAGTACCTTTCTAACTTTATAATGAATCTGTAAGCTTCAAAGATCTTAAGTTACAGATTTTCAAGGAAAGAAGCTGATATGGGGTGGTATGGTTCCAAAAACCTTTATGGAGGAAGAACTCAAGCAGTATGTTGAAAGGTAGATAGAATGTACTAGAAGCGATAGAATATGTGCAAGTAGGCTTTGGTGAAATTAAGTTTTCAAAAGTTGTATCTGTAATTGACAAATTATATAACTGAAAAATCTATCATTTAAAATTTCAGTGGGTAATGGAATGGGGAAAGCAAATGCTTGACCTGACGGAGAGGATCTGCTCCCTGCCCTTTATCATGGGAACTAGGACACTTTAGGATTTTTTTGAGAACTGGTTCTAAATCCTAAATTGCCCCAAAGATTAAGTTATAACTACAGATTTGTGCACTTGGTAGATACTCGTGAGAAATTAAAATTATTTCTCAGCTGATGATTTGGTTCTGGGCCAGGGAATCAGGATTGGTAGAGTTAAAGGGGTTTGTATACAAGAATTACTCTATGAACTTCAGGGCTCAGCTGAATAGCTTTTATCCCAGATTTATTGAGATATAATTAATATATAGCATTATGTAAGTTTAAGGTATTGGTTTGGTATATGTATATATTGCAAAAATAATTACCACCATAGGGTTAGCTAACCCTCCATTATGATTGAAGCACTATAGTGAGTAGTTGCTGTCTCTGCTCTGTGGTTCATCAAATCATCTCAATTCTAAACCATCTGTAGGTTTATCTTATAAGGAATAATCAGGAACAAAAGATTGGCCATCAGTTGTAGAAATCAAAAATGATCGTGATATTTGAAATGAAAGAGGTTACAGAAGACAGTACTTTATGATTATGTATAGATGCAATATATAGATACCACAAACTATCAATGAAAACTTGAAATTGATGTTTGGCAAGATTACAGAAGGGAAACTAGCTACAGGATAGCATGAGATTTCCCAGAAGTAAGAAATCGTGAAAATGAAGAACAATATGGGATGAATTGGTTGTACCAGCTTAATTTCAGGGTTTTTTTTTTCATGGAATTATTAACTTTACAGATAGGAGAATTTTACAAATTACCAGAGACCGGATGGAAGCAGAGAAAGAATATTGGGCCTAATTAGGAATCCAGGTAGATCATCATTTGGGATGTTGAGCAAAGGTGTTCGGTCTGGCAGCTTTTTAAAAAAAATTGTTTTTAATGTTTTATTTATTTCTGAGAAAGAGACCGTGTGAGCAGGGGAGGGTCAGAGAGAGAGGGAGACACAGAATCTGAAGCAGGATCCAGGCTCTGAGCTGGCTGTCAGCACAGAGCCCGACACGGGGCTTGAACCCATGAACCATGAGATCATAACCTGAGCAGAAGTCAGATGCTTAACTGACTGAGCCACCCAGGTGCCCCTGGAAGCTTTAACAATATCAAATGAACAACTGATTATTCAAAACTAAGAATATGTCAAACTGAAAGAATAAATGTATTCCTAGAGACAAGTGCAAGACTGAGATGAAAGCTAATGGGGAAAGAATGGAGAGCAAGGAATGAGTCTGGCTGTGTACAAGGCTGCTGACAGAATTCTTCCAGAAAGCCTGGCATTGCTGCTGCTTATTCCTGAATGTTCAAGTGCAAATGATTTAAAAGCTCTAACCCAGCTCTGGCAAAGGAATGATATAGTCATAATCTCTCCAATTGTTTTTAATGTTTCTTTAGCTTTGAGAGAGGGATGGAGCATGTGAAATGGGAGTGGAGGTGCAGAGAGAGACTGGGGGGGGGACAGAGGACCTGAAGCAGGCTCTGTGCTGCCAGCAGTAAGCTCAGGGCAGGCCTTGAACTCCCAAACCATGAGATGGGTGCTTAACCAACTGAGCCACCCGTGTGCCCCTATCCAAAATTTAATAAGCATTTAATGTTATACTTGAGACAAGCTAGTGAAATGAGGGATGCATGAAAATTCATAGAGCTAAATCAATAATTAACTGAGTGAACTTATCTAGGATGTGGCTACTGAATCCTCAAGTTAACCTGGAAGAAACCTCTCTAACAATTTTCCTAGTGATCTCGGTTTCTTCTGTCCCATTCAATATTTCTAGTGAAAACTTAAATGGAATTATTAGAAGGCAGAACTAAAATTCAAAAGTTGCTGCAGTGACCAGCAAAATATGTTTAAGCTAATAAGAAAATATCTAAGATTCTGTGTTAGGATTCATTTTTGAGAGAAATTAGGAATCTAAATGACAAGAGAGGTATGCTATATCCATTGATTGAAAGATTCAATTTGGAGGCATCTGGGTGGCTCAGTGGGTTGAGCATCCAGTTCTTGATTTCAGTTCAGGTCATGAGCCCAGGGTTTTGGAATCCAGCCCCACCCCTGTGGGCTCTGCACAGAGTATAGAGCCTGCTTAGGACACACCCCCCTCCCCCTCCCCCTCTCTCCCCCCTCTCTGCCCCTCCCCTCTCAGCATTGTGCTTTCTCTCTCTCTCTCTCAAAAAAATGTGAAAAATTTTTAATTAAAAAAAGATTCAATATCACAAAGATATCCTTTGTATCAAATTCATCTATAGACAATATAATCCCAATACAAATGCCAGAAAAAATTTTCTTGTGTTCTAGAAATTGAAAAGTGATTGCAAAATATGTATGGAAATGCAAAGGGAAAATAACAAATCTTGTTAAGGAACAAAACTTATACTAAACTTGAGATAAAACGAATGTTTACTAAATATAAGACTTTATATATGTGTGTGCAGAGGACACTGCAAAACAGTGGGGGAAGATCTGTTTTTTCCATGCATGGTACTAGTTTAAGTGAATATCCATATTTTTAAACTACATTAATCTGGCACATCACTTTGACTCTTTCCAAAATTCAACTCCAGAAGAATTGTATGTCTAAAAGTAAACCACAAAACCAGATAAAACTCCTATTTAAAATAACAGAAGAGAAACTCATGTTTTTGGAATAGTCAAAGTTATCTTAAACAGTTTTCTTAAACATGAACTATAAACTATTAACAAATTAGGTTTTGTTAGAACTGAAAATTGTTCATCGGAAGATATTAAGGGTTAAGAAAATGAATTGAAAGACTAGGAAAATATTAGAAATATACGTGTCCTACTAATAGTGATACAAATTCCTACAAATAACAAAAAAGATATAAAACTCATTTAAGGAATGGGCAAAACAACGAAATAGTCACCTTATTTTTAAAAAAAATTTGAAATCTTATTTTTGAGAGAGAAACAGTATGAGCGGGGAGGAACAGAGAGAGAGGAAGACCCATAATATGAAACAGGCTCCAAGCTCCGAGCTGTTAGCACAGAACCCAATGTAGACCTTGAACCCATAACCTGAGCCGAAGACCAATGTCCAGCTGACTGAGCCACTCAGGTGCCCCCTAAATAGTCACTTTAGAAAAAAGGATATACAAATGCTCCATAAGTATATAAAAATGTCTTCAAATCTTCGGTTATCAGGAAAGTACAAATTAAAATCACATTAAGCTTCCCATTACAATGGCTAAGATTTAAAAAAAAGATATCAAGTGTTAAGATGGATGTAAAACAAGTATAATTCTCATACCTTTCTGCTGTGAACTTTAATGGATACATCCATCTTGAATATCTTTTAGTAGTATTTACTAAATCTGAGTATATAATATCCTAAGTCTTCATTTGTCATTTTACTCCTATGTATAAATGCAATGGAAATGAGTGCATCTATGCACCAAAAGGTACATAAGAAAGTATGGATAGCAGCTTCATTAATGATCTGTAAAACTGAACAAATTGTGGCACATTTATACAATGGGATATTATACATAAATGTAAAATAAAGAATTGCTGTATATAAAGACCCAATACTGGGAGAAATAAAACTAGACAAAGGAAATATATACTATATGATTCATGTGGATAAAGTTAAGCACTGGTAAATCTATGGACATAGAAGTCAGAATAGTGCTTCTATTGGGGGTGATATTAACTGGGAGGGGCATAGGAGAGGTTTCTAGGTGCAGGTAACTTTATAAATCTCTGGCTCAGTGTTGGTTACATGGGAGTATACAACTCCGAAAAGTCATCCAGTTGTAACACTCAAATTTGTATATTATACTTCAATATAAGAACATTAAAGATCTCTTAAAAGCTTAAAAAAATCCATGAATATACCTATAATCCATGAATATATATATGTATACATATATATGAAGGTGAGGGCTTAAGAGATCAAGAGAGATTTATGTTTTAGTGCAAGGTTGGCTTAGTTTTTGAAAATTCATCAATGTTATTAAGCACAGTAATATATATTTCTCCATGTAAAGGAGAACTCTATATAATTGTATACATGTTACATTGCATATATACACACACACAATTGTATCTGTGTATATACATACACACACGTGCATGATCTTGGTATATATAAAAAACCATCTGGTATAGCCCACCCCTATTCATGACTTAGAAATACAAACATGCAGACAGTTATAATTGTCAATGAGGCACCAGAAGATGCCTCAATGAATCTCTAGGTTCATTTTTTCTTGTGTAGCAACAATCTTAGATCCCTGTGTAACCAAGTCAGCCATCCTTGACACCTTTTTACCTGTTGTTCTACAGGTGTAGGAAACTCCAAATGTCCAATGATTAATAGGCAGTTTTTTAAGATCAGATATATTCTCTGGTAAAAGCACTGCCTCCATCTCTGCTAGTAAAAAGGACTTCTAAACCAGCAGAGTCCCTAAAAGTGAATAACCAATTACATAACTCTTTGTCTGAGAAGATTTTCCTTCATATTCATTCAGGGCCAGCATAGCAAAGGCAATCATTCTGTGAACCAGGCATATAAGGTTCAGAACCTTTTTTTTTTTTTTTTTTTTTTACCTGATTCTTTTTACTATCATGGTTCTGCTTAAACACCTCAAGGAAGGCTGAAGCAAGTGAGGGAACAAGCTATACAGAATCTGGGGGACAAAACCACCATAAGCTACTTCAAAAACGAAGACCTGAACTTTTGTTTGGAGTGTATAAGAAATGTAAGAGATCCAGTTTGGCTGAGTGAGCAAAAGGAGAATGACCAGGCAGATTTTTTCACCTATCTCCCAAAAACTGATAGGTTATGCAGATTAAGTAATATTAAAGATTAGAAAAGCAATTAATAAACCGGTTCTATTCACTTACATTGTCTTATACTGAGCAATCGGTGAATGTACACTTAATTTAAGGCAAATACAGAACATTTATAAAAACTGACCCAATGGACCATAGAAAATTTATTACAAAAATATCATAGCGATCACATTCTCTAGAACTTAGTTAGAAATGTAAAACATTGAAGACCAATTCATCAGCCAAAAAAGTATATTTGGAGCTTAAAAAAATACTTTAGCCAATGGATCAATTAATACATCCCTAAGATTAAAGAGTGCTTAGAACTGAATAAGACTAACGGAATCTATAGACACAAAGTAGTAATGTGGAAGGAGAAATGTAAAGGAAAAATGTAAAGCTTAAATAATTAGATTCGGGGGGAAGGCTAAATATTAATAGCTATGCATTCAAGTTAAATAGACTGAATAAAGAACAATTGAATAAAAAAAGGTAAGAGTAATGAATTAGAGAATGAATCCACATTTAAGATGGTGAACAATTCGAGTGATTTCTTGGGGAAAAATTAATACAGTTGAAAAATCTGATAATATACATGAAGAAAAAAATCAGATATGGTAGTTGCATTAATTCTAATCAAGGGGTAAATTGTTAAAAAGCAAAAATACTTAGCTCTTTGAATAGCATGTATAAAAACATATTCAACATAACTGTTCATCCCTTTTATGGGTATTAACTAGGTTTCTTAAACTGAATTAAATTTTTCTAACAGGTTTTATTAAAAAACCAGAAATATGCAGGAAAATTCTATGAAATACCACTGTTTACAAACATATCTAAGCCTTCAACAACTGTACACATAAAGTATAAGTGAATGACTTATAATGAGTAGGAAAATTTAGAAGACAAAATTACATAAATAACGACTCGATTTTTGGGATGCCTGAGTGGCTCAGTCAGTTAAGCTGCCAACTTCATCTCAGATCCTGATCTAGCTGTTTACAAGTTCAAGGCCTGTATCAGGCTCTGTGCTGATAACTCAGATCCTGGAGCCTGCTTTTAGTTTTGGATCTCCCTCTCTTGCTGCCCTTTCCCTGCTTCCTCATTGTCTCTGTCTCTCTCTAAAATAATAAATATTTTTTAAAAATTCTTTTTTTTTACCCTCCTTAATTTTATATAATTTTAGGAGAGCATCTAATTGCTTTTGTTTTAGACCAAGAATAAACTAAATTTTCTTAATATATTAGTTATTCAGGTTCAAAATGGAATATTTTAGAATATTTTAAAATATTGCCAAGCCCCATTGTCTATAAAAGAAAGCATACCTCCTTCACTGGTAAAATTCCCTCTTTTGTTTGGGATAGGAAATGGTATACGTTAAAATTTTAAATTAGTGAATTTACTGTGTCTATATATATAAACCAAATCTGTCTCCCATCCAGATACAGCAATGGTAATGATACTCTATATGTCTTTTGCACAGTAGAGTTCCTTTGTGTCCTAAACTTTGTGTTCCAAAACTCAGCTAGTCTAACTGATTTAATCTGGATCAAAAAGAAAAAAGTCAGGAATTCTGTGTTAAAATGTTACTGTGGTCCCCACCGACGGCATCTTCATGGTGGATAAGGTACATAAATGTGAGTCAAATCTCATGTTGCCCCTTACTGTCTTCATATCCAGAAATCTCTCTTTTTTTCTTGTGTTTAGTATTTGACATTTCACCCGTCTATTCTTTCCTGCCCCCACTTTCTTTCCCCCTCGTTTGTGGCTGGCCCCAGAATTTGGAGGCATTACACAGTGAAATCAAGAAGAGCCTCCCAGCATCACCCCACTCTTATTCACCATCACTGTGCCCCCTTCCCTCCCCTTCCTGCCTTCTCACTTTTCAAATTTAGTTCTGAGATGAAATCAACTTTGGCATTGGTCGTCAACAACCTCCCTCCCCCGACCCCCATCCTCCCCATTTCACCACTGTGCTCCTCCTCCAGCCTTTCCCAGTGTTTAGAGGCTTGTGAGAGGAGATTAAGCTAATCCCATCCACCAACAAGCTCACTAAAGAGTTCCTGAGTAAAGTCCAAAATTCCTGCTAGGCCATAGAGCTGGGGGGAAAATTAATGTAACAATCAGCACATTATAGCAATAGCTTTTCCATGAAAATTCTTTCCCTTTTAATAATCCTATACAAAGTCAAGAGAAAATAAGAAGCATGGAGTATGTTGTCGGGAGGGGGAATATAGAGACAATTAGTTTTTCTTTTCTTGTTAAATATAAATTTAAGAACTAAGTATGTTGGCACCACCACACTTTTTTTTTTTTTTAAGTAATTTAACCTATCCCTTTTCTTCACAAAATGGGAAGGAGTGTGTAAATAGCCAACATTTAAGTGGTTTTGGATTGGTTCATTTGCTAATTAATACTTAGGAAAGCAGGCTTAGAAAAACTGGGCAGGAGGAAGGCTATTTGAGTGTTTTGCCGGCAGCATATTGATGCCCTTGCCTGTGGCTCCAGCTCTGAGAGAAAAGTAAAGCCAGATTCCTCACTGGATCTTTGGGAGAGTGCAGTGCCTCTCTCTCTTTTATTCTACTACCTTGGTGCTCTCAGTTTCTCTAGACTAAAAGCCCAGAAGTATCATCAGATGAGCAATATTTAAATCAGTATCTCAAATCCCTCCAGCTTTTCCAGCATCAGAACTCATTTTTTTCCAAGGAACTAATTTGAAATGAACACAGATTTCAAAGCTGAGGTAGGCAGAGGCTGTCATTGCCAATGGCTGTGTAGGGGGTAAGAATTTCTATTCAAATAAGGGTGAATGCAAGTGGTAATGTTATAAAAAAAAAAAAAGGAGGGGTTCAGGGGAAAGTTTAGCCTCAAGGGTAAATCCATGGTTTTCATTCTTGGCATTCATTAGCCAAAGAATTCCATGTAAAATGGAAAAGAGTTAAAAAATAAAAGAAATGAACAGAGCTCTAAAGACACAATAGAAGTATTAAATGGTGTCTTCTAGAACTAGCAAAGGAAGGTCCTAACCAATGTCTGCTAGATTCTAAGGTGCTTCTATATGCCACCCTCCAAAAGTGAAGTGTTCACAAAGGCATTTAAACCCACAGTTATGTCTGACTTCCCAAAGCAATGGATCTTTTCCAAATACCCTCACAATTTCCTGAGAAACTTTAGAAAGAAAGAAAACACCCAGACACCTAATTTAGTGTTCACTTCATTACATATATATATTTTGATGAAAAAATACATGTAAAATGTAAGCCACTATGAATCCTTGATTTCTTTCGGTTATGGACAGGAACAACAGAAACAAAATTTACCATTTCAACAAATGTTTACTGGTCACTTATTCTTAGGAAATCACTTGTTTGACACGAAGACCTTAACCTAGGAAGTACAGCTATGTAAATACTTTTGTCTTATAATTGTTTTAATAGTTGCTTTTCTTAAGCTTAAATATATATTACTGCTACTTCAAATTGAGGTTGTAAGGGGCTAAATGATGTCAAACTCTGGATTATTTCAGGCATAGATCATATAATAAACACCTGGGAAGAGCAATCTGTTTATTTCCTTGTATGGTATTTTTATTAATATTCTAGTTGAAATTTGAAGTGTTATCAGTCACATGAATGTATCTGGAACAGTACAGTTTATGATGTGCTTTCACATGCAGTATCTGTATTGATTCGCACACCGTTTTCTGGAATAGGAAGAACATGTAATAACTGTTGATAAGAATACTAATGGATAGAACGTTGTGTTTCTACATCCTATGA
Source organism: Hyaena hyaena (assembly GCF_003009895.1). Lineage (NCBI taxonomy): Eukaryota > Metazoa > Chordata > Mammalia > Carnivora > Hyaenidae > Hyaena > Hyaena hyaena. The sequence continues at coordinate 3,568,058 of NW_024080716.1, forward strand.
CCTCGTCACAACCTACTGAATAAGGACTCAAAACTAGATTCTTGGTTCTGTCATAATGATCTACATATTGTTGATTCTAGCCATCACTCTTCTCAGACTACATCAACAGCTTAACTTTGGGTACTCCCCGGGAAGGAGCAAGAGAAGCATCAGGAAACTACACTCACTCACTATATCCTTTATTTAAAATGATGCTGCTGGTTTAATCTTCCTCCCTCCCTCCCTTTCTTTTATACATATCCTTTTTACTTAAAATGAGCTAGACTACAGAGTAATGAGCAACAACAAAGTTCATCCCTAAGAAAATGTATAAATATAGACAATAAGCCAATAAACTTATAAATGCATAATATGTTAGCGACAAATATTATGGAGGAAAATTACTAAGAGAGCACTAGGATCATGCCATCTTATAGTGGCCAGGAAAGGCCCTTCTGCTGAGGAGACATTTGAGCAGAAATCCCATGAAAGGGAGGGAAGGAGCCATGCAGATATCTGCACACGAGAATTACAGACAGATAGGACAGCATGTGCATGTTACAAAAAAGCATAGTTCCTGTTTTTGAGGGACAGGAGGGGGTTAGCCTGGGTGGAAGAGGGTTAGAGGCAGAACAGAGATGTAAGGCATGTGAACTGCCCGTGTATAGAAAAATAGCAGAGGGCAAGATGATAAAGGGCATTGTTAGGACTGTGACTTTTAATCTGAGATGGAGAGCCACTGGAGGATTCTGAATAACGGTGAGACTTTTGATTTGTGCCTTTCACAGATCACTAGGGTTGCTGCCTAGAAAATGGTTTGCAGGAAAGTTGGAAGTGGCTATCAAGTGGTTACTGTAATACTCAGGAAATAATGGTGACTTGAACCACGACAGTAGTGGTAGAAACGGTGGTTTGATTCTGGGGATGTATTAAGTTGAACAATTTGAAATTGATGCTGTTATAGGTCAAGAATGGTCAAAAGTTAGCAATTTTATATGGGTCCATGGAATATTTGAAGGCTATGTCACAAGTTATCTTGCAATGGATTGGAACTATTATGTGAGAAAAGGAAGCACATCAAGGTTAATTGCAAGGTTTTTGGCCTGAATGCAAATGGAAGAATCCATAACTGAGATGAGGAAAACTGCCAGAGGATGGGTTTTAGGCCACAATCGGCATATTATTTTTAATATGTTGAATTTGAGATTCTTATTATTCATGGAAAGATATCAAGTAGGCGGTTGGATGTTTTTGGGTGCTTAGCAAAAGGTCCAACTTGGAGATATAAACTTGAGTATCCCATATGAAAAATCATCTTTGAGCTATATGTCTTAGTCCATTGGGGTTGCAATAACAAAATACTACATACTGTGGCTTGTAACAAGACCTTTCTCACAGTGCTGGAGATGAGGAAGTCTAAGATCAAGCAAGGTACTGGCAGATTTGGTGTGTGGTGAGAGTCTGCTTCTTGGTTCACAAATGATTATTTCTCACCTGTGTCTTCACATGGTGTAAGGGTCAAAGAAGCTCTATGTGATCTCCTCCAAGTGGGCAAAGATCTCATTCATGAGGTTTAGACTCTCATGGCCTAATCACCTCCACAGGCCCCACTTCCAAATGCTATTACTTCATGGGTTAGGTTCAGACATGAGTTTGGGGTGGGTTGGAGTGACACAAACATTCAGTAAATAGCATTCCACTTCTGATACCCTAAAATTCATGTTCTTTTCAGATGCAAAATGCATCAATTCCATCCGAATAGCCCCCCAAATCTTCACTTGCAGCATTAACTTTAAAGTCCAAAGTCTCACCTAAATATCATCTAAATCAGATATGAGAGAGATTCAAGGTTTAATCTGTCCTGGGCTAAATTCCCTTTCACTCGTGCACCTGTGAAAACAAGTTATGTGCCTCCAAAATTCAGTTGTACGACAGGTGCAGGATAGACCTTGCCATCTCACAAGGGAGAAAAAGTACCAAGTTAGTCCAAAACGTAACAGGACAAATTTCCTCCTTAGTCTTTAAGGCTAAAAAAAAAAATTATCTTTGGCTAGATGTTCACTGAGAAGGCCCTTCAGCAGACTCTGCCAGTCCCGTTCCCAGGGTTCTACCCAGCTTGGGCTGCAAGGCTATTGGCAGCCCTGTCCTTAGAAAGCTGGGTGGAGGCAGCCATGTCCCTGGGCCAGTATGTTCAGAGCTCCAGCAGAGAGACATGCAGGAATGCAGTCAAAGTTTGCTGCCTGTACTATGCTTCAGAGGGTAACCTTTGAAGCTGGCTCCCTGAGGCAGCCAAGAGGCTCCAAGGATCATGACGTTGGTACTGGAGGCAGGGAGCAGAGCTTGCAATGTAAGACCAGGTAGCATAGGAGGAAATCACCTACCTTACATATATATGTAAGATTAGCATTGTGACAAATAATCTTTAGGACTCTGCATTCAAATCCATTTATGCCAGTTACTCTTTGTGCTTAAGAATGTCATTTAATGTGTTTCTATGCTTCAGTTTCCACATCTGACGTAAGGGGATATGATTAGTGCTCACATCAAAAAGTTGGTGTGAGAATTAAGTGCATTAAGGTGTTTAATGCAGTTGGAACAATGTCTGGCATAGAGTAAGAGCTATGTATTAGCTCTTATTTAGAATATGTTATTATTCCCCTAGCTTTTAACAAATAGAGAAGGATGTGTTGGAAGGTTTAAGGCCAATGCTAAGTTAAAATGAAAACCTATAAGCAACCTCCCCTTCACTGATAATATATTAACATTTCTTCAAGGTACAAATCATGATTCACAATTCATCTTCACAGTTCTTATAGTTAGGAGAATCGATAGCAAGATGATGGTTTTGTATGCAAGCTTTGGGGGACTGTGAGTGTCTGTTTCTATGTCTTCATGGTTATCTTGCACAAAGCTAGGAGAATCTATCTTACAATGCTCATCAGATGCCAGTTTAAACTGGAATATCATTTAATATTGTGAAGCTGAAGAAATTAACATTATTAAGCTTTGCTGTATACAAGAAACTGTAGTAAATAGACAGGGTTAAAAACACAAATATCAGCATAGTGGTATTAAGAACTTTGGAGTAAGGCAGAACTGTAGCTGAGTCCTGACTCTACTGTTTTCTTCAGAGAAAGATTACTCAACATGCCTGAGCCTCAGATTCCTTATCTATAAACTAGCAATAATAATAGTGTCTAACTTATAATGTAGTTATATTAGGTAATGCATGCAAAACTCCTTGTGTAGTAGCTGACACTTAATTACTCACTAAATGTTTCCCTTTAATTGGTTGGGAAAGAGCAACAAAAGTAAAACACATCTAAGCCAACTTAGAACAAGTACAGTGATTAATGAAGACTCCCCCCTCCCTCTACCCACACACACATACAAACAGGGAGGTTCCAAAGAGAAGGTGGGCTTTATTTTGGCAAATAAAGATGAGCTGGTGTATTTCATTGTAACAAAGACAGCAGCAATGAGGGAGGCCAAGGTATATAATGGTGAAATATTTTGATCAGAGTAAAAAACACTCGATGGTGAGAGAGTAGTGAGATAATGTTGGAGTTGGTTGGTTGGAAATAAATATAGAGGGTAGTGATAGTTCTGATTTTCTGATAAAGATTTTGGACTTTGTATTAGAGTTTTCCAGAGAATCAATAGGATCGAGAGAAAAAGATTTACTCTAAGGAATTGGTTTCTATAATTTTGGTGGCTGACAATTCCCAAACCCTGGAAAATGAGATGGCAAGCTAGAGATCCAGGAAAGCTAATGTGGTAGCTTCAGTCTGAGTCCAAAGCCTCAGAACCAGAAAGGCCTGTAGTGTGGTACTGTTCTAAAGGCTGGCAGGTTCACAACCTGAGAGGAGCCTATATTTTCAGTTTGAGTCTGAAGGCAGGAAAAAGTCAACGTCCCACTTTGAAGGCAGTTAAAACGGAAGAATTCTCTTATCGGTTGGAGGAAGGGTTCATCAGCCTTGATGTTCTATTCAGAATTTCAATAGATTGCCCTCCCTCATCCAATCAGCTTTCCTCAGCTTACTGGTTTTGAATGTCAATATCATCTAAAAATATTCATAAATTCACTTAAAATGACATTTCACCAAATATCTGAGTGTCTTGTGGCCCAATCAAGTTGACATGTAAAATGAATCATCACCTTACTTTTGCCATTGGAAGATTGGAAACAGGGAAATATATGATAAAGAAAATGATGCATTAGGAGGAAAATTAGGGATTGATTTGTGTACTTAAGGATGCACGGAAGGGGATTTGGGGTTTGGAGAGAAGACTATTCTAAAAAAAACCTAAAATGAGGTAACGATAACATCAATCTACATGGAAGAAGAAAAAGAGGAGAAAGAATATGAAAAGGGAAAGTATGTAATACTATTTGCTAAAAAATGTGTTTTCATATGTATGGATTTGACATGCATGAGTCTCTAGGTTTCTAGACTGATGATCTAATTCATTCATAAAAGAAGCAAAAGGACACTGACTAGAGATGGCAGAAAAGAAATACACATATTAGATGTAGTTTTCCACGGTTAATTTTAGTTGACTACCCAATAGTCATTCCCTCTATATTTTTCCTTGTTGAAAAACTTAGGAAATTTTTGAGTGCTTCTCTGCAGTGTTCTTGTGCCCAAAGGCCAGATAAAAAGCCACATGGAAGTTGGACCCCTATCCAGCCCCAGAATTTGAGTTTGATTAGTTTATGTCAGTCCTGGAAATTCTGTTTTTCTCTCATTTAATAATTTTGGAATAGATCTAGGATGCAATTTTGCTCAGCTAAATATAAGAGGTAATTTGATGGTAATTTTTAGGTTAAAGTTTTTTTTGTTTTGTTTGTTTTCCAGCCTAAAAGGAGGGAAAGTAGTGCTAACCAGAAGGGAAAATTGGTAGGGTGGATTATATTAAAATTCAGATTTTTTTTCTTAATGATGATCACAAGATATCATTACAAGATGGGGAAAAATAGTTCACAGAAATGGAGGAAATATTTAAAATTAGATCTTTAAATAGCAATTTTAATACACAAAAAAGTCCTTCTGACTACAAAGAAAAAACAGCCCAAAAGAAAAAAAGGCAAAAGTTTGAATACACAACTTACAGCATGATAGTTATTTTATTTTATTTTCTAATAGTTTATTGTCAAATTAGTTTCCACATAACACTCAGTGCTCATCCCCACGAGTGTCCTCCTCCATGCCCATCCCTCCTCCCCCCCACATCCATCAGTCCTGTTTTTGTCAGCATTCAAGAGTCTCTCATGGTTTGCTTCTCTCCCTTTCCCCCACCATTTCCCCCCTTCTTCTCACCCTTGTTCCTCCGTCAAGTTCCTCCTAATCCTCCTATACGTGCAAACATATGGTATTTGTCCTTCTCTGCCTGACTTATTTCGCTCAGCATAACACCCTCAAGGTCCATCCATGTTGCTACACATGGCCAGATTTCATTCTTTCTCATTGCCATGTAGTATTCCATGGTATAGATAAACCACATCTTCTTGATCCATTCGTCTGTTGATGGACACTTAGGCTCTTTCCATGTTTTAGCTATTGTGGAGAGTGCTGCTATGAACATTGGGGTACATGTGCTCCTATGCCTCAGCATTTCTGTATCCCTTGGGTAAATTCCTAGCAGTGCTATTGCTGGGTCATAAGGGAGTTCTATTGTTAGTTTCCTGAGGAACCTCCACACTGTTTTCCAGAGGGGCTGTACCAGTTTACATTCCCACCAACAGTGCAGGAGGGTGCCCGTTTCTCCACATCCTCGCCAGCATCTAGAGTTCTCTGATTTGCTCATTTTAGCCACTCTGACTGGCGTGAGGTGGTATCTCAGTGTGGTTTTGATTTGTATTTCCCTGATGAGGAGGGATGCTGAGCATCGTTTCATGTGTCTGTTGGCCATCTGGATGTCCTCTTTGGAGAAGTGTCTGTTCATGTCTTCTGCCCATTTCTTCACTGGGTTGTTTGTTTTTCGGGCGTGGAGTTTGGTGAGTTCCTTATAGATTCTGGATATTAACCCTTTATCTGATATGTCATTTGCAACTATCTTTTCCCATTCCGTTGGTTGCCTATTAATTTTCTGGGTTGTTTCCTTGGCTGTGCAGAAGCTTTTAATCTTGATGAGGTCCCAACAGTTTATTTTTGCTCTCGATTCCCTTGCTTTTGGGGATGTGTCAAGTAAGAAGTTGCTGCGGTGGAGGTCAAGGAGGTTGTTTCCTGCTTTCTCCTCTAGGGTGTTGATAGTTTCCTGTCTCACGTTCAGGTCCTTTATCCATTTTGAGTTGATTTTTGTGCATGGTGTGAGAAAATGATCTAGTTTCATTCTTCTGCATGTTGCTGTCCAGTTCTCCCAACACCATCTGTTAAAAAGGCTGTCTTTTTTCCATTGGATATTCTTTCCTGCTTTGTCAAAGATCAGTTGGCTGTATACTTTTGGGTCCACTTCTGAGTTCTCAATTCTGTTCCATTGGTCTATGGGTCTGTTTTTGTGCCAATACCATACTGTCTTGAGGATGACAGCTTTGTAGTAGAGGCTGAAGTCTGGGATGGTGATACCTCCCGTTTTGGTTTTATTTTTCAGTATTACTTTGGCTATTCGGGGTCTTTTGTGGTTCCATACAAATTTTTGGATAGTTTGTTCTAGTTTTGAGAAGTATGCTGGTGCAATTTTGATTGGAATTGCATTGAATGTGTAGAGTGCTTTAGGTAGTAATGACATCTTAACTATATTTATTCTTCCTATCCATGAGCATGGAATGTTTTTCCATTTCTTTGTGTCTTCTTCAATTTCCTTCATAAGTTTTCTATAGTTTTCATCATACAGATCTCTTGTATCCTTGGTTAGGTTTATTCCGAGGTATTTTATGGTTTTTTGTGCAATTGTGAATGGGATCAGTTTCTTGATTTCTCTTTCTGTTGCTTCATTATTGGTGTATAAAAATGCAACCGATTTCTGTACGTTGATTTTGTACCCTGCAACTTGGCTGAATTCTTGGATCAGTTCTAGTAGGCTTCTGGTGGAGTCTGTCGGGTTTTCTATGTAGAGTATCATGTCATCTGCGAAGAGTGAAAGTTTGACTTCCTCTTTGCCAATTCTGATGCCTTTGATTTCCTTTTGTTGTCTGATGGCTGATGCTAGGACTTCCAGCACTATGTTAAACAACAGTGGTGAGAGTGGACATCCCTGTCGTGTTCCTGATCTCAGGGGGAAAGCTCTCAGTTTTTCCCCGTTGAGGATGATGTTAGCTGAAGGCTTCTCATAGATGGCTTTGATGATGTTTAAGTAGGTTCCTTCTATCCCAACTTTCTCGAGAGTCTTTATTAAGAAGGGATGCTGTATTTTGTCAAATGCTTTTTCTGCATCTATTGACAGGATCATATGGTTTTTATCTTTTCTTTTATTGATATGATGGATCACATTGATTGATTTGCGAATGTTGAACCAGCCCTGTAACCCAGGAATGAATCCCACTTGATCTTGGTGGATGATTCTTTTGATATGCTGCTGGATTCGATTTGCAAGGATCTTGTTGAGAATTTTTGCATCCGTATTCATCAAGGATATTGGCCTATAGTTCTCTTTTTTTGTTGGATCTCTGTCTGGCTTGGGAATCAGAGTGATGCTGGCTTCATAAAATGAGTCCGGGAGTTTTCCTTCGACTTCTATTTTTTGGAATAGCTTGAGAAGAATTGGGATTAATTCTGTTTTAAATGTCTGGTAGAATTCCCCAGGGAAACCATCAGGTCCAGGGCTCTTATTTGTTGGGAGATTTTTGATCACTGATTCGATTTCTTCACTCGTTATGGGTCTGTTCAGGTTTTCTATTTCTTCCCGTGTGAATTTTGGTAGTGAGTGTGTGTTTAGGAATTTGTCCATTTCTTCTAAGTTGTCCAATTTGTTGGCATATAATTTTTCATAGTATTCCCTGATAATTGCTTGTATTTCTGAGGGGTTGGTTGTAATAAGTCCATTTTCATTCATAATTTTGTCTATTTGGGTGCTCTCTCTTTTCTTTTTGATAAGCCTGGCTAGAGGTTTGTCAATTTTGTTTACTTTTTCAAAAAACCAACTCTTGGTTTCATTGATCTGTTCAATTGTTTCTTTGGTCTCTATGTTGTTTATTTCTGCTCTAATTTTTACTATTTCTCTTCTTCTACTGGGTTTAGGGCGTTCTTGTTGCTCTGCCTCTAGCTCCTTTAGGTGAGCTGTTAGATTTTGGACTTGTGCTTTTTCTAATCTCTTGAAATAGGCCTGGAGAGCAATGTACTTTCCTCTTAGGACTGCCTTGGCCGCATCCCATAGATTTTGAATTGTTGTGTTTTCATTTTCATTTGTTTCCATATATTTTTTAATTTCCTCTCTAATTGCCTGATTGGCCCATTCATTCTTTAGAAGGGTGTTCTTTAACCTCCATGTTTTTGGCGGTTTTCCAGACTTCTTCCTGTAATTGATTTCAAGTTTCAAAGCATTGTGATCTGACAGTGTGCATGGTATGATCTCTATTCTTTTATATTTATTGAGGGCTGCTTTATGTCCCAGTATGTGATCTATCTTGGAGAATGTGCCATGCGCACTTGAGAAGAAAGTAAATTCCCTGGCCTCAGGATGTAAAGTTCTAAATATATCCGTCAGATCCATCTGGTCCAATGTGTCTTTCAAGTCCATTATTTCTTTAGTGATTTTCTGTCTGGTTGACCTATCCATTGCTGTAAGCGGAGTATTAAAGTCCCCTGCTATTAGCACATTCTTATCTATAAGCTTGTTTCTGTTTGTGATTAATTGTTTTAGATATTTAGGTGCTCCCATATTCGGTGCGTAGACATTTATGATTGTTAGTTCTTCCTGATGGATGGACCCTGTAATTATTATGTAGTGCCCTTCTTCATCTCTTGTGATTGTCTTTAATTTAAAGTCCAGTTTGTCTGATATAAGTATCGCTACTCCGGCTTTCTTTTGATTTCCTGTAGCATGATATATATTTCTCCATCCCCTTACTTTTAATCTGAAGGTATCTTCCCGTCTAAAATGAGTTTCTTGTAGACAGCATATTGATGGATTTTGTTTTTTAATCCATTCTGCTACCCTATGTCTTTTGATTGGAGCATTCAGCCCATTTACATTCAGTGTTATTATTGAAATATGTGGGTTTAGAGTCTTTGTATCTTTTGTAGGGTTCATGTTTGTGGTGGTGTCTCTGGTATCTTTGTTCCTTGCAACCTTTCCTTCAGAGCATCCCCCTCAGGATTTCTTGTAGGGCTGGCTTCGTGGTGACAAATTCTTTCAATTTCTGTTTATTTGGAAAGGTTTTTATCTCTCCTTCTATTTTGAATGACAGGCTTGCTGGATAGAGGATTCTTGGCTGCATATTTTTACTGTTCATCACATTGAAGATTTCCTGCCATTCCTTTCTAGCCTGCCAAGTTTCAGTAGATAGGTCTGTCACCACTCTGATAGGTTTCCCTTTGTATGTTAGGGCCCTTTTCTCCCTAGCTGCTTTCAAAATTCTCTCTTTGTCCTTGTATTTGGCCATTTTCACTATGATATGTCGTGCAGAAGATCGATTCAGGTTACGTCTGAGGGGAGTCCTCTGAGCCTCTTGTACTTCCACATTTACTTCCTTCCCCAGGTCGGGGAAGTTCTCTGCTATAATTTGTTCCAGGACTCCTTCAGCACCTTTCCCTCTCTCTTCCTCTTCTGGGATTCCTATGATACGGATATTGTTGCGTTTGACCGTATCGCTGAGCTCTCGAATTCTTCTTTCCTGTTCCTGGATCAGTTTGTCTCTTTTTTTGTCAGCTTCTTGTTTTTCTATAATGGTGTCTTCTAAATCACTTATTCTCCTTTCTGCCTCTTCAATCCGTGCATTGGAGGCCTCTAATTTATTATGGATCTCATTTATCGCATTTTTTAATTCTTCATGCCTATTTTTATTTTCCATTCTGTCTGTAGCCATAGTTTCTTTGATGTCCCCTATGTTTTTTTCAAGCCCAGCTATTAATTTTACCATTATTATTCTAAAATCTTGTTCAGTGATGCTGCTGATATCTGTTTTGAGCAGTTCATTAGCTGTCATTTCTTCTTGGAGTTTCTTTGGAGGAGAGGTCTTTCGTTTCGTCATTTTAGTTAGCTTTCCGGCTCTTGTTGGTTTTAAAGACCTATTATTCTCTCTGTTTCTATGAGCACTGCTATATCCAAGAAGGCTCTTTGACTTTCCAGGGCCTACCCTTTCAGAGAGTGTTTTTTGAATGGTATCCCCTGGTCTCTCTTGTTGGGACCTTGGTTATTTTATTTTCCTATTCGTAGTGCTATTTGGGACTCTCCACCTTGTGTACTCTGGCCTGTTTCTTGAGGTAGCCCTGGAAAGGAAAACAGACAGAGAAACACACAGGGAGCAGGAGCACACAAACGCACAGGCTAATTCAACTAACATGCAAAGCGAGAGGGAAAACAAAAAAGTTAAAAGACGGAGGAGGGAAGGCGAATAATAGGGAGTATGAAATACATAAAAGGGTCAAAAAGGGGAAAAGAAAAGGAAAAAAGAAGAAAACCGATGGACAAAGAACAGTTTAAAGCATATACCTGGATTTCCCAGCTACAGTTAAATAGCCGTGTGTATGCAGTGCTGGTTGAAGAGCATAGAGAAAGAGAGAGAAGCCAGGGCGGGGATGAGGCACAATTGGAAATAGAATGAACAAGCAGAAGGGATAAGAAGCTTTTTTAAAGAGGTAAAGGGTAGAATATGGTTGGATAGGTGAGAGAAGGGTGCTGGAATTATCCAGAGAAACTATATAGTCTAATTACTCCTGAGAGAAAGAGATGAAAATGTCAGTAGGTGTAGAATTTACATTTACAGAATGGACTCGTTGGGATTGTTTAAGCAAGCCGGAGACCAGAGTTAATCAGGTCAGTGTTTTGGGGAAAAAAAGAGAAAAGAGAAAAAAGAAGAAAAAGGAAAAAAAAAAAAAAGGCTGGGAGGAGGGCAGCTCTCAGGCAGGGATGGGCGTGGCGTGATCCAATGCCTCAGGGGGGAGTTCTGCCTTGGAGATTGTGGGGAGGAGAGTGAGGGTGTTCCAGTCCCTTCTGGAACCAAGCGCTGCACCTCGCTTTTTGGGCGCGTAAACTCCCCGTACCGGGGGCATAGCTGAAGTTGGTTGCACTCTTCAACCCAGGCCAGTTCCAATCTCCAAATCCCAATCTGTGCGCCCGGCTGAAGTTGCCTTAGACACAGCTTCCCAGGCAACCCCCTCGGGCAATTCCAGGCCCCCTGCTGAGCTCTGGGAGCGGAGTCAGAATCGCTGCTTCCATCTCTGGGTTGGGCTGGCGCGCATGCGCGGGGGCTTGCCTGCAGGGTGCGCCGAGCCCGCTGGAGTGAGGAAAACCGGGTCCCTCTATGCTCGTCACCTGAAACACGAACTCACAGGCTAATTTCCCAGTGTTTAGCTCTCTGCCTTCCCTCCAGACCCCAGGCAGCCAGGAGCGCAGAAGCCCAGTGTCAGCGTGCCTCTTTCAGGGGCCCCAGCCGCCCGGGAGCTACAATGGCGGCAGGCGCGCCGCTGCTCTGAAGTCCCGCCGCCAGGAGCGGCACAAAGCAGCAGTCTGTGCGCTCAGCCCCCCGGGACCAGTTGGCGCGAGGGAACCTGGCGTGCAGGTATTTGGCAAATACGGTCTTTCTATGCACTAAGTGGAGGTTCCGCTTCCCCCCCCCAGCGGAGGTTTTTCTGTTTCGGACTCTCTCCTTTTCCCCTCTCACTCCCCGTAGAGGGTAGAGGGGGATCGCCCCCCACCCTGGAGTCTCCGATCCCGGCCCAATTTTATCTTCCCCAGTTCGCACTCACGTTAGAAGGCTCTCTCAGTGGATTCTGTGTCCTTTTTCTCCCAATCTCTCAGGTTTTGTAAGGTTTCCAGTGGCTTCAGGTCTTTTCTGTGTGATGTATAGGCGCGAGTGCAAGTACAGAGCTCCTTACTTCTCAGCCATCTTGCCCCTCTCTCTGATAGTTATTTTAAAAAAATAGAAATAATATATGCCCCAGTATAAAATAATGAACAAAAGATTTGTACGCATAAAATTTGTATATATAAAAGTTTTTGTATCTATAAGATCTAAAAAAACTTATAAAATCTACATATATTTGTATAAAATGTTTTGTCCATATTTATATTATGTTGTATATTACATATGAAAAATGTTTAGCTTTACTAGTCATCAGGGAAATGCATAATAAAATCATGCAAGATTGCTAACACATACTTACCAAAGGGTTAGTTAAACTTTAAATAAAGAAAAAGTAAGTGTTGAAAATAATGTAGAACGACTATAATTCTTATGTACAGTTAATGGGAATATAAGTTAACAAAACTTTTGTTACAGCTACTAAAACTGGACATGCATATACCTTATCTAGCGATTTTAGTAAGTATTATATATGCATTTTTTCACCGAAGAAATGAAGTCATTTGTTTGGCAAAGACCTGTCCTAAAATGTTTGTAGCAAAATCGTTAGAATTAAACAAAATCTTAAAACTACCTAAATGTTCATTAACAGTAGAATGAATTTTAAAAATCAGTATATTCATACAATGAAATATACTAAATGAGAATGAACTATAACGACATACAATATTGATGAATCTCCCTAACATTGTGATAAATGATATGAGCCAGATGAAATATAGCCCTACATTTAAATAATATATAAAAACTGCAAATTAGTATATGCTATTAGAAGTCAAAGATAGTGGTCTTATACAGGATTGTGGGGATGACCATAATTAGGTGTGAGGTGGGTAGACTTCATGCTTGCTGGGAGCCGACCTCACAGAAATTTTTATGAAACCTGTTGAACCTATCAGATGTATTAGGATTCTCTAGAGAAACAGAACTAATGGAATATATATACACGTATGGAGAGAGCTATTTAAAGAATTAACTCACACAATTGTGGCAAGTCGGAAATCTGCAGTTAGGAGGACCTGGAGACTAGAGACACAGGGGAGAGTTCATGTTGTGGTATTTTATTCCAAAGACTGTATTCTTCCTTGGGAGACGTCCATCTTTTAAGGCCTTCAACTGATTGGGTAAGGCCTACTCACATTATAAAGATAATCTTTTTTAGCCATGTTGTACTGTTTTAAACATTAGCTACATCTAAAATATCCAGACTGATATTTGACCAAACAATGGGGTACCATAGTCTAGCTGATATAAAATTAACTATCGTAGGAAAACCCATGTCAAGTTAGCACCCACACACATCTCCTTAAATCATAATCTCCAGATAAATACAATAACAAGATCATAATTCCACTTAACATGATACAGCTATCCTGTATAAAACCAAAAATACCCTTTCCCCAGAATATGATGGGAAGTCCTTGGGTGATGTTCACTCTTCTCTTTGGTATCCAGTAACTTAGATAGTATGATAGAAAGTCAATACATCTTATGTTATATGAGGGAGTAAGAGGAAAGAAAATGTATTTGTCATACATATACAAACATATTCATAACAGAATAAGGAATGAATACTCAAATTATAGATATTGATTCTATAACTGGTCACATGGCTATTGCTCGTATTTAGAACTATCTTCTGTTCCTATTCCCTTTGTTCTCAACAAGCACCTCAGCTAGTCATGGCTCTTTACCTAGAGGGTGATCCAGACCTTTGTTCCCTAAGGACCTGGGCCATTGATAATGTTGCTTGAATTGGGTTGTTGTTTTCCATCGACCATTTTCATTTCCATCATGATACGGTACTGCTAACAGATGTCTAAGAGACAGACTTTATTCTACGCATATTCTATAACCCCATTGTGGAGTGGCAATTCAGTTTTCTTCTGGTATTCAGGACCAGTCACCCAAAATAGCCATGTGTCTGTCCACCTTAATTTCCTGTTCAATGAAATCATTGTTGCATCTCCTGGCAGGAGCATCTTCCCTTTGGAACTAAGATCTCTAGAACAGCAGAGCATGAGGTCATGGAGAAAGGAAGCAAAAGTTTTGCTGGGCCACTAGGAGTTAAACAGTGGTATAGCCTCCCATTATAAAATAACGTCACTCTCCTTTCCACCCCTTGATCCCTAGCTCCGTGGATCCTGGCTACGGGAGAAAAAGTACCATCCATTGGATGCGGATTTAGCACATATGCATCCTTCTGAAGAACCTTCCTTCAGACCCTCCTGGTATCCCCGCCAAGACTGGTAACTGTGTCTTCAAAAAAGACCATGTCTTCAAAAAAGACCATTTCACCAACTGTATCAAGCCAGATGCTTGATTATCCAGTTATACACCAAGAATGAATGCCAGGACTTCTAGAAGCCAGCCCAAGATTCAAACAACATCCCTACCTGACCGTGACCCTTCAAACACAACCAGAGATGCTGGATCATACAACACAGGTAGGGGAACAGCTGGCAGTGCAGCCTAAATCTGTTGCAGAGCCTTCTCTTGTTGGGGTGCTATTCAAAAAAAACCTTTGGGGGGTCACTAAGTAAAATAGCATACCCAGATGGGGAATGTTGTCTCCCAAATCCAAAGAGTTCCACCAAGCACTGTGCCTCTTTTTGGGTTGTAGGAGGGGCCAAATGCAAGAATTTATTTATCCTAGAAGGGTTATCTCCTACATGTCCTATACAACAAAACCCCCAGAAAGATCACTGAGGTAGAGGCCCCTGAAATTGTCAGATTTATATCCCATCCTGTGACATACAAGTATCTTACCAATAAGTCTAGGGTAGTTGCTACTTGTTGTTCAGTAGGTCCAATCAGTCTGTCAGCCGTGTTCTGGATCAGTAGAAGGGAAAGAGCAACCGAGATTCCTGTGAACTAAATTATGACCTAGGGCTGGAGAGTTGGTATGCCCCTGAGATATGACCATGAAGGTATATTTCTGGCATCGCTATGTGAAATCAGCTTTTGGTAGTGGTATACCGACAGAAAAAAAAATTTTTTTTTCCATATTAATAGCTGCATACCAGTTACCAGAGTATGTGTTAATTCGATCAAGCAATGAAAGCCACTTCTGGTACACCAGCAATTGAAGTCACCACCTGGTTAAGCTTATGATTATCGTTTGTCATTCTCCCAGGTCCACTTGTTTTCTGCACAAGCCAAATAGGCAAGTTGAAAAGAAAGGTGATAGGAATCCTGTTCAAGTCCTTGATGGTGGCACTGAGTTTTACACTTCCTCCAAGAATGCAGTATTTGGTTTACCACTTTCTTGCATAAAGGCAGTTCTAGTGGCTTCGACCTGGTCTTTCTTCCTATCATACCCCTTACTCCAGGAGTCAAGGAACCAATGTGTGGTTTATGCCAGCTGTTGAATATGTTTATTCCACTTATGAATTCCAGGATTAGGAAAATGACTACAACATCAGTTTGGGGACCCACTGTGTGACAAATAGGAATTAAAATTCTATTATGTGGTCTCTATAAGCCCTACTCTGAATGGTAGAGCACAGTGAGGTTTGGGTTTCCTTGAATTTGTGTCAGTACAAAGCCAGCGTTCAATAACCTGATTATTTTATGTTCCCTAAGGTACAGTCATTTTGGCTGTAGGTACCTTTGGAGAAGCTACAAATTTTTGACAGCGTAACCGGGTTCTTCCTCCAGAGGACCCACCCTCCCTACTCATGAGGTTCTGGGTTTGCACACTGACTCAAATCTGGGAACTGATAGGTCATGACTGTTTTTATTATTCAAGTCAGGCTTTAGTTCACTTGACCTAGGACTCTCCTGCTTCTACAAATTGAGTAAGAATGCTTTTAAATTATATTTTAATCTTTAAGTCAATTCCTTGCCCAGCATAGGGCTTGATTTCACGACTGTGAGATCAAGAAATCACATTCTCTACAGACTGAGCCAGTCAGATGCCCCATCCCCAAGTAAAAATTTAAAAGACTTTACATCTATTTGATGCCTAGGAACACTGTGCTCAACTAGCTAATTTCTATGTTGTTTTCTAGTAAGGCTCTTCTGATCGCTGCTTTGGCTCTGCTCTCCCTACGACAACCGCACCTACCATGTCTTTTCTTAAGTGCGTTCACTTGCCCTCTGCCATCCTGAAATCCAGTTACCCCTTTTGCATTTTTAGGTTTCCTGATTCAGTGGTAGCGGCTCCCACCATACTTTCTCATCTATGGAGAAGAGTGACTATTAAGTTGCTCAAGGATGTGGGGGCTGCCCTCCCAGATTTCTCACAGTCAAGCTATGAACCTCCAAGAGTGAGTGAGAAGGTCCTACAGGATAAATATACCAACATCCCAACTTCCTAAGCCTTTCTATCCTTTTACCAAGACAATTCTGGCATTTATACCTACTATGGTATTGGCCACCTTTTGGTCTATGTTTCAGCCAACCAGTCTTTTTTAATCCTCTAAACTGCAACATTACATTCAGGTTCTCTGCTGAAAGGGCTGTTGCCAATAAATTCAGCCTGAGTAAATCTTATGTTCCCTCTACCATTATTCCTTACCCTCAATATCCATTGCCACGCATATTCTCTGGATTTCTGCCTGGATAAATTGGAAAAAGTATGCCGTTATGTTGGAGTATAACCCATCTCTTCACAGGCCACACTTTGTACCTGTTTTCAGGGCCTGCTGGGACTGGAGTGTAATTCCAGGTCTAGAAACTAACAAGAGCATCAGGGTAGGGGGACCTGAAGAAAATTAGCAGTGTTGCAGTTACCGCAGGGAGGCCATTCTAATTGTCTCAGGCAAAGCAGGGTCAATCTTCTTAGAGAGGGATATAATAGTTAGTTTTCACGGGCAAAAGAGACTCCTCAGAATTTAGGCGTTCAGTGTCTCCAGTTTCATCAGGAGCTTCTTATGTTTCCATCCCATTTTGAGAATTCTATCTCAGTCAATACCCTTACTTAAAAAATATCATTTATTGTTTTTGAGAGACAGAGATACAGAGAGAGAGAGAGAGCGAGAGAGATACAGAGACAGAGAGTGAGAGAGAGAGACACACACAGACAGAGCGCGAGAGAGCGCGTGCGCGCGAGAAAGCAAGCAGGGGACGGGCAGAGAGAGAGGGAGACATAGAACATAGAATCCAAAACAGGCTTCAGGCTCTAAGATGTCAGCACAGATCCCAACATGAGGCTCTAACTCACAAACCATGAGATCATGACTGGAACTGAAGTCAGACGCTTAACCGACTGAGCCACCCAGGCGCCCCAATGCCCTTATGTTAACAGCAGCACTCAGAGGTTGGGATTTCAACTTACTTTATAATTCAGCCACTCTTAGAATGAGACTCTGGGTTTGGTTTTCAACCCTTTCAGCTCTGCAGCTACATGTAGGAGATAAGTGTTTCTTTTAGGACAGGCCCAGAAAACTTCAGGTCATTTATGAGGTACTTAAGCTGAGAGATGGAATATCAGGCTATCCTTTTCTTTCTCTACTTTGTCCAGCAAAATTAGGAGTAACCAATCAATTCTATTATAAGTTTGACCAAAGTATTCTAAGGTTTAAAATCAGCCATTTCCTATGTGTACATATACACACACATACCACTTCTGTTTGTGCTTGTGTACATGTGTGTGTATATATATATGCGTATATATACATATATACATACCACCTCTTTCTGTGTGTATGTATTTGTGTGTGTATATATATGTATATATACATATATAATTCAATTTTTAAAGGTTCTCAAATCTCTTATTTTTAAAGACATCAGAGAGTCACTTTGGTTCTTGAACATTGTGAAAGTGTTATTTTTGAAATGGCTGCATCCATCCTGTAACTGAGAGGCGGTGAGCCTTCACAGGTGAAAACAACCTGGACCTTTCATGACATTGTTGATTCATTGAATCAAGCAACCATCAAATGTCTGATCACTAGATTTTATATTGTATGAAATTATAAATATTTCTATTATGTAAACTTCAATTTAAGTCTTCTGTTACCTGCATTAGGTCTTTTTGACTGGTACACATGTTGTGGACAGCTGACCAGAAATATTTGAATCAGCACATCTTCTTGCAGGAGAAAACACTGGCCTTATATACCTTTATATGATATATTGTTAAAAAGCTCAGGATAGTGCCAGAACTAGAATCCAGATGATCCTGATTGCAAGTTCATGGTTTTTTCCCCCTCTTCATTATTCAGTGAATGCATATCTTAAATGTCCTTCTTTGTTCTGCTAGCAAGGTTCATATGTGTTTTTCTTCATTTCTTGCCTGAAAGATAACCTGAAAAAAATGTTTAAAATATTTTTCTAATTAGTAGCTAGTGGTTTCTAGATATGACATTGTCTTGTACCAAAGAGGTTAATTTTTTCTTCATATTCTGACAACATAAAATAAAAATTCTGAATGAACTCAGTACTGTTTCTTACCTATCCATCTCACAGATGGGTTGTCTAAAACTATCATTTGTTTCACATAGAGCACATCCATCTAGTTCTGTGAAAGTTTCAAAGAATAACCCAAGCTGAACTGAAATTAGCTCTTTGTCACAGCTTTCCAATCTGTCAAATGTGTAGGATGAAAGATGATTGGCAAATAGTGTGGCATGTCAGCTCCTGAATAAAACACAGTAAAACCTGAAAAGATATTTTGATGACCAATAGATTCATGTACTTAAGCTGTACATAATAAACACTGAAAAGTTTAAAAAGTCATAAATATTCAGTATAGTTATATAAATCTTGTCATAAATTTTAATAAGTTATTTATCCTATTGAATCTTCCCATTTAGAATCTTCTACAAAAGGGGAATTATAGAATATTAGACATGATTTGAATGTCAGACCTCATTGAATCCGAGCCCATGATTTTAAAGATGAAGAACTGAGGTCCAATAAGGTCCGTAATTACAGAACTGATCAGAGGTAAGGTTGTAACTTGATACTACTTTTTACTAATCAGTGGTAGACAGAACACCAAGATGTTATTTAAATTGCCCAAGTTCTCCCAGTTAAGACATTAGGAAGCCAGTATTCAAATAAGTTTTTCTGTCTCCCAAGTTCACTCTCCACCATAAGATACTTCAACATAGAATTGTGAGGTTTTAACATTTAGTTATTCAGTTTATCATTTAGAATTCATTTAGAAAATTGAGTGACTTTTAAGCTCTACACATTGGACTAAATAGTAGATATACAATTGTGGATATATAACCATGGTCTTCAGTTGCATTAAATAGACAAAGTATGTAGATAGTGAGGGAAGAGTGTGGAGATGGTGGAAAGTGGAAACAAGATAGCATTACCTGAAAAGATGAATAAAAAGTGATTATCTTCTGACCTCACAGGATTAAGCAAGGGGAGTCTTGGTTTTGATTTTGAGGAGAGATGAGAGGAAGAAAAACAGTGGAACGTATCTGAAAGGGAATGGTACATGTAAAATGCATTGGATTAAGAAAGAGCTGTATGTGTTGAATGAACTGTGGCTGGTGCATAGAGAGAAATGAGCAATGGTATGGAATGAGGGTGGAGAGATAGGACAAGAAAACATATGTAGACTCAGTCGTTTAAGAGAGGAGTTTGAAAGATACAATATCAAATATTTGAGAGACCGCAGATATATAGTTCTCTTGGAGTCAGTTGATATATAGTAAGATTGTTAGGGGATGTTGAGAACCTACTTGAATTTTGAGATCATGAATTTGAAGTGTAACTCTTTGTGGTAGGTTAATAAATGTTCCCCCCAAAGTATCAGATCCTAAATCCTGGCACCAGTGAATGTTAACTTACATGGTAAAGTTTTTGCAAGATGTGATTAAGGATGTGGAATTGAGGAAATTACCTCGGAATGTTCAGATAGATGATGGCATAAAAGTGAAGCAAAGGAACTTTATACACAGAAGAGGAGGAAAAAATGTGACCATAGAGGCAGAAACTGAAGTGATCTTGCCACAGGGTAAGTAATGCCAAGTCACCAGAAGCTGGAAAAGCCAAAGAACAAATTCTCTAGAATAGGCTCTGGAGGGGGATGGCCCTGACAACATCCTGAGTTCAGTCCAGTGGTAATTATTACAAACTGTGGCCTCCAGAGGTGTGAGGGAGTAATTTTTTGTTTTAGGCAAAGAAGTTTGTGGTGATTTGTTACAATAATTCTAGGAAACTAATATACTCTTCTATCTAGTTGCATGATTTTCTAGCTGCTCTGGTATATTGATAGAAAGGATGGATGGTTGAGTTATTTTTGTAAGCATAATGGAGGCAGAAAGGAGAATGAAATCCTGGGTATTTTCAAAGTAATTGTTATTGTATTGAAACATGGATTCTATGCTGGTCTTGAGGGAAAATGAAGATTAAATGGGACTGACAGGTAAAGTATGAAGGCATTATGGGCTAGAGGTGATGAATTGGTTGAACTATTGTTAAGTGTACTTATTAGCAGTCATTAAATGCTAAATGAAATGAAATTCATTATCAAGTTCAGGAATCTTGTGTTTTGCAAAACTCAAAACTTAGTGCTGAATTACCATTAGTGGAGATTACAAAAAGTGTTGGGAATTGAAGTCTTGACCAAGAAAGTCATTTACCCAGGACATCATTAGGAACTTCACCCTGTACAGTTAAAATTGAAGTATTAGAATCACAAGGATATCTACTTATAAGATATTGGATTCAAATATTCATAGATAAATTAGCCAAAGAATGAAACACTTCAGGGGTACCTGGGTGGCTCAGTCAGTTAAGCATCTGACTTCAGTTCAGGTCTGTGGGTTCAAGCCCCGAGTCATGCTTTGTGCTACTGCCAGCACAGAGCCTGGAGCCTGTTTCAGATTCTGTGTCTCCCTCTCTCTCTCTCTCTCTGAACCTCCCTGCTCATGCGCTCTCTCTCTCAGAAATAAATTTAAAAAAATGAAACATTTCAAATATTTTGGTTCCCTCCATATTCCTTCTGTATGAGAAAATTACTGTAAATTTTAATATTCTGATTTAAAAGGTCGGCTCAAAAGGAGAACTGGGTATAGCATTCCACATCAAAAGATAAAATACTCAAAATATAAAGAAAAAACACTTTATATTTGGGGTGAGTCGTGTTCTTAATTTTTAGTTGGAGCTTTCTAATTGTTTTCCATAAAACGTACTTTAGGTATAAATAGGTCTTGCTGGAACTCTTATGTGGAATGGTTAGACTGTATGCTCATAAATATAAGACCATCAAATTACTTTCGTTTATAAGCATTTTTTCCAAGTACATTATCTCTGATACTTAAATCATTGTTAGTATAAAGTACTGAACATAGGCCTTAATTCCATGCCAGGTAGCTCAGCTCAATTCAATTTAATATGACCTCTGCATACAATATTTACTGAGCATCTATTCTGTACAAGGCCTGTGGCTGACCTGAAGAAATTTCCACGCAGGATTGATCCTCTGCCCACGATAATCTTATACTTCAGTAAAGGTGAAGCTTAGAGTATGATGTTCTATGGACTAATGATCTCCTAAATTTATGCTCCCGTCTAGGCCAGCCACCTTTACCCTTCCTGTTACTCCACAGGATCAACCAGAGGAAAGAATTCACAATAGAGTCTGTCTAGGGATTAATGTCTTTGAGAGCTAGGAACAATAATGAGTAATCACCTTTACCAAAGGTATTAAGATATTCCTATTCCAAAATAACTTTGGAATGGAAAGTTCAAGTTGGGGTATGGAGCTACAGCCTTATACCATATCCATATCTGAATCCCTTGTTCTACCCTCCAAATAGTTTTCCCCATTCCCAAACTCTCAAAACCTTTTAGTTTCATCTTTTTATTCAAAGTTCATAGCTATAATAGAGCCAATTCTTGCTGCTTTGCTATAGGGCATAGTCCCTTGAAATCTACAATTTCATTCTGACATCAATGATGTACTTAATATCTAATAACCAGCTCTACAGTGAGGGATTGGGCCTTATTTGTAATCTTTGCCAAGTTCCATGGTGTGAATACTTCCTATATGGCTAATTTCAAACTGCCAACCTAAAGTCACTGAAGGCAGTGTTGGAAAGAGATGTACAATAGTTCATTATCGTCCAGTATGCCTACCATAAATATCCAATAGATGTAGGTAACCTTGGACATAGTTGTAAGAAAATAGTAAAATAACTAGGAAGTGATAAGTCTGAGTATTGTCACCATTTTTATTTTTTATTTTAAAAAATTTTTTAATGTTTATTTTTGAGAGAATGTGAATGGGGGAGGGGATGAGAGAAGGAGACACAGAATCCGAACCAGGTTCCAGGCTCAAACTTTCAGCACAGAGCGTGACATGGGACTCCAACCCATGAGCCATGAGATCATGACGTGAGCCAAAGCCCGACACTTAACCGACTGAGCCACCCAAGCAAGTACCCTTTCATTTTTAAATATAACTTAGTTAATTGTACATAATTAAATTAATTTTAATATTGACTACACTTAACAACTGGCCTGAAAACTCCTTAAAATATTAATAATCAGTTCTTATGACTTAGTATGAGCTGATCGCACAGTCCACTGACTGGAACACTATCAAAATGGCACTTGTGGTATATATCCACCATTTTATATCACAACTCCCAGTTTTTTGGTTGTGTTTCTTTTTTTTTTCTTTTTTCTTGTCATGTTTTGTAAGACCATATCTGAAATCACTTGCTCTGAAAAGGCATAAGGAAGCATAAACTTTCTGAGACTTATACCCTGTATGGTAGAAATGATTCTAAGATGACCTTCAAATAAATTCTTGTATAGTCCCCTCTTAAATGTGGGTGGGAAACTGTGACTGACTTCTAGCAATGGTGATAAAATAGTCACTCCCATGACTGAAAGATGACACCTTAGATGACTGAAGAAGAATATCCTTTCCTGAAGCAGGCTGCCATGTTGTAAGAGGGTCTGTGAGAGCCACATGGCAAGAAACCGAGGGATGCTGGAAGAGCCAAAATTAGCCCCAGCTTAAAATAGAAGGAAAGAGGGGAACTTTGTCCCATAACTTTGAGGAACTGGAATTCTTCCAACAACCATGTAAGTTCATAGAAGATCTGGAGCTCCACACAGGAAGTTGCTGGGTGTAGATTATTTTAAACTAAGTTTCTGATAACTTGTTATGCAGCAATAAAAAAATCCCAAAACCTAATATACTACTTACACATGAATGAGAACATTTTTGGTGTGGAAATCAAGTGGAAATTTAAGCTTTTCTCCAGAATTTTGAAAACTTACCCCTTCCTGTGTGACTAAGCTTTTTAAATACAGCTGATTCCTATTCCTTTATAGACCACCTCTTTTGCCTCTGTAAAAGCTTCTAGAAGCTTTTTATTCTCATTTTCCTGAAATTCCATTAAAAAGTTAACAGCTTTTTTGAACCACAAATCATCACACAACTCAGATTTAAAATTTTAAATTTAATGGTGTTGGTGTACTCACAGTCCGGTGCAACCATAACCTGAATATATTTTAGAACATTTCTTCACCTCAAAACAAAACACCATCTGACTGGCAGCCTTCTTCATGTTCCCCCAATCCCTGCAACTTTAGGCAATCACTCTTTCACTGTATGTCTTATAGGGTTGCTTATTTGGATATCTTCTATAAATGGAATCAAAGCACATGTGGTCTTTGGTGACTGGATTCATTTTGCATAATATACTCAAGAGTCATCTAGGTCATAGCATTTATTGTCCTTTATATTTAGTGCTAAATATTCTGTTATATGGATATATCACATCTTAACCACTCATCAGTTGGACAGTTTGAGTGTTTCTACTTTTTGGCTATTATAAGTAATGCAGCTATGAATATCTGTGTATAGTTTTCTATTGGATGTATGTTTTTACTGGTCTTAGGTATACAGATAAAGATGAAACTACTGGGTAGTACGGTAAATCCTTATTTAATCCTTTGAGAAACTGAAAGTGTGCTTTTTCAAATGTTTGCACCATTTTTCCTTCCTACCAGCTTTTCCTGATGATTCCAGTTTCTCCACATCCTCACTTACTCTTCTCTGTCTGATAATAGGCATCTTAGTAGAGAGTGGTTTCTCACTGTGTTTTTGATGTGCATTTTTCTGACTGCTAATGATGTTGAGTACCCTTAAACTTGCTTACTAGCCACTTGTATATGTTCTTTGGAGAAACACCAATTCAAATCCTTTACCCAGTTTTAACTGGGCTCTTGCTTTATCACTGAGTTGTAAAAGTTTGTCTTATGTATTCTGGATTAAGTCCTTTATAAATTTATGAAAATGTGTTTCTCTTTTCTCCCCCCACTTTCTTGATGGCTTCTTTTGAAACACCATTTCATCGTAAATGAAATTTACAATGTAAAGGTATGTAAAACATACCATTTTTTTTCTTAGCACTTACATAGGTATAAGCTCCATATGAGTTAACTTTATTGTATACTATGAAGCAGAAATCTAAATTCCTTTCAATTTGGCTATCTAGTTATCCCAGCATCATGTGTTAGAAAGACTATTTTTTCCTAACTGTCATCAAATTTGGGAACTTTCAGTCAAACATCTTCTAGTTTTTTAAGCTCTGTTTCTTTTTCTTCAGTCTATTCCCATTGTTTTTCAGACTGATTATTCTCATTCTATTTTATAGTTCACTGATTCTTCCAATTCAGACATAATCTACTCAAATCTACTATAAGGACTATTTCATTTTGGCTATTAAACTATATGTGAAGTTACTTTGACAAATTTGTCAATTTCCATTTGCTTCTTATTTATAATTTCTAACTCTTTATGGGTATTCACTTTCTGATGAGATATTGTTGTCTTACTTTAAGTATGGCTTCTTTTAGTGATTTGAATGTGGTTATAGTACCTGTTTTGAAGTCTTTTTCCTTTAAATTCTATATCTTTTCCTAGTCCTATCCTGGGCTCCTGTTTTTTGTTTTGTTTTGTTTTTTTTTTTCCAGGTAGATGAGTCATATAGTCATACTTCCCGATTTTATTACATGTCTCATAAATTTTTTTTGAAAGTTTGATATTTTAGGGAACCTGGATGGCCAGTCAGTTGGATGCCTGACTTCTGATTTTTAGCTCAGGTCATAATCCCAGGGTTGTGGGATCGGCCTCATGTCACAGTGTAGAACCTGTTTAAGATTCTCTTTCTTTCTTCCTCTACCCCTCTCCTCTGCTAGCATGCACCCTCTCTCTAAAATTAAAATAAAATTCAAAATTAAAAGAAAAGCTGATACTTTAGGTAATACATTGTAACTGTGGATGCTTATTCTCCTTACCTCTTTCTGGGTCTTGTTTAGTTATTGGCTCATTTATCTGTTTAGTGAATTGAGTAGATTATTTTAGTGAAGGCTATTTCCCTGTCAATGTGAACCTACTGATCTTCTTCCTCAAAGTGCAGTTTGGGCAAGAGCAGAGTCACTCTGGGATGCTGGTGATTTTAACAGTTCTCTTTGGTCGGCTTTCTCTGATCTCTTGGTTAAATCGTCTGCTTACTTTAATATCCCACTCAATTTTAGGCTCCTCCAATTGCTGGCTGATGGTTCTATTGTTTTCAGTAGTCCCCTGGGGCATGAGTGGCATTACACTCTGATACAAATAAATCCAAGCAGGTAGTTTTTGACACCAGCCTTTAAGGATTTTTCTGACCACAGGAGGGCTCTTTTTAGCAGTCTCTTTCCATGGTTCTCTCTGTTAAGATAGTTGGCCTATAGTTTAGATTTTGATCTGTCATAAAGCTACCAGCCTCCTCATAATTGCTTAAAACCAAAAACTCCATTTCTTTCTTTTTACTCTTTATTTCTCCTTGCCAGCCATACCGCTGGAACTTTCTAAGTTTTACAGGGAATGTCAGATCCTGCCTTTACTGCTTTTAGTGTGAGTGTTCTTCAAAGCAGGTTTTTCAACTCCTACTGTCTGTATGCTCCCATGTACTATCTGTTAAAAAATGTAGATTTCAGTTATATAGATGACTTTATATTATTTTGGAAAACGTTTAAGGAAGAGGGGAATTTCAACAATGTTATTGTGTGTGTGTACACACACAGTCTCTCTCTCTCTCTCTCTCTCTCTCTCTCTCTCTCCTCACCCTTCATTTCTCCTATAATGGAATTTGTTGAGTCTGTAAACCCCTGAGAAGGTTAAGGGGATTTCAGTGATTGTCTGGCTGTTCTGACATAATACTGTGATTCATAGAGAAAAATGCCATTTTCATATGGTTGGCTAAAGGAACAATTTTTAAAATTTGAGGCATTATTTACTAGATTGATGCAGCAAAATTTTGGAATGTATATCTTAGTGCTTTGAATGAAAAAGGTTACCTTAAGACCTTGAGGATTTGGTTACGACAAGGGGCTTAGAATGGGCTATTGAAGAGAACCAAAGAAAATGTCAAAAAGGAGGGGCACCAGGGTGGCACAGTTGGTTGAGGGCCGACTTTGGCTCAGGTCGTGATCTCAGGCTCTGAGTTCCAGGCCCACATCAGGCTTTGTGCTGACAGCTCAGAACCTGAAGCCTGCTTGGATTCTGTGTGTCCCTCTCTCTGCTCTTATCCCACTTGCACTCTGTCTCTCTCTCAAAAATAAACATTAAAAAAAATTGGAGTCTATGTCAACCTGCTCCATTCTCTGTCCAGGGACTGTCTTTGTTTCACTAGACTTTCATAGACAATTTATAATTGGAATGCAGTCCTGATATCTACCCCAGGTGGTTTGGAATTCAGGATGTATTTGTCTTAGGATGGTTCAGAATGATGGGCCTACATGAGAGAAATTTAAATGAGAGAGAAAAAAATGGATAAAAGTCACTTACATAGAGATGTTGTATGGGAAGTGGCATTTTAATGGTTGGTGACACATCCTGCAACCCAGGGCACTATCCAGAGGATAGGACTGGAGACCACAGTTGGAAAAGTGTGTGTGTGCACGCATGTGTGTGTAAGAGAAAGGGCACATGTGTATTAGGGGTAGGGTGAATATGTAGAAACAGCCTGAAACATTAGAAAGAAAACCACAAAATCAACTCTGAAATGGTGTTGAGTCAGGATGTTGGAATTCTCATTTATTCCCCCACCCCCACTGTTGAATGTGAAAACTACAATAAATGAAGATCACCTGCTCCTTAGAACTAATACAAGTAGACTTGCCCTTCCTCTATAGCTCTGGCACCTAAGCCCACTTACAAAGTTTTATTTTTCCACATCTCTTAGACCCAGGTTCTTTGATTTCCCTTAATATCATATAAAGTGTAGAAATCTAAAAAAGCTCCAGTACTTACTGTTTCTCCTGAGACGTCTGTGGCCCATGTGTCAATAACTTTAGACATCAACTCTTTTCTCCATCTTGATGCAGGTATTTTATGAATGCTTCTGTCAGTCCCAAGGGTGCTTATTGATCAAAAGAGTCATAGAGTAGTGCCTACCAGTTACCAAGTAAATGTCATTTGGATTAAAACATTCTCTGAAAGAAACTAGTGTAAGTAAAAACTGCTCATAGGCAACATTTCATGCCCCTGTCAGTAATTCAAAAACTTTGACCATTTTACTTTTTAAGGATTTCTAAATGAGTAGACTCGCCAGATAAGTTCTCTAAATAATTTCATACTCTGCATTCAAATCATTTTATTAAAGAAAAGGTAGTATATTGGATTATTTAGTTTCTTCTAAACTATTTTTCAAATAAACTATAAAATGGCTCCACCATGTGGTTGAAGCATGCATTTTGTTCTCAGAAATCTAACCAGGAAACAATTCGGTGAGTCAGGCCAGTTAATGTCATTAATTCATTCAACAAATATTTATTGAGACCCTGCTATGTTGTTTTTCCTGGAAGGCTATAAATAAAACAAATGCAACCTCTGACTCCTATGTATCACATTTACTTCACATTTTCATTGGGTCAGCAGAGTCGATCAAATATTAAATACAAAAGCATTTTTTTTTTCCCACTTGTTTTTATTGGTATAAGAAAAAGAAGGCAGGATAGATTTTAGTTCTGGCTTTGACATTGACCAGCTGTGTAAAAGTACTTTTCTATACAGGACTAAGCTTTTTAGAAGTTTTCCCAGATAAATGGCTCCTAACTCAAATAGTACCATAAAACAATGAGGATGCTTTCCTTGGGTGGTTGAGTGGTTGGGAGATAAGGGGTGTAACAACAGTATATACTTATATATTCCAAACTTTCCCTGCAAGATGGAGGGTAGGTTATAGCCTCCTTGAATATTACCTGTGGTCTCAATGGTCCACCTATCAGTAAAATTAAAATATATAGAATTAGATTATTTCCAGCATCCCTTCTAGCTACAACAATATTTGGCTCTTATGATAAGAATTAATAAAAGAACCAATCCCAGGGTAAAGCTAGAATTTATATTCAAGGCTTCTGTGTTCTGAGCCCTTCCAGTACATCCACTGAATGCTACGGTTGCTGAATCGAAGCAGCTATCAAAATCCCTCTCACATTTGAAGTCTTCATTCAGGTTCTTCTAGATAACATCAGACAGAAAAATTTCCTTTTCTCCCCCCCTCTGTTTCAATAATTAATATTAGCTATCATTTATTAAACTCACATTTAGCATCAGGCATATAAGCTCTTTATTTTTTTAAGTTTATTTTGAGATAGCAAAAGAGAATGAGCAGAGGAGGGGCAGAGAGAGGGAGAAAGAAGAATTTGACAGTGCAGAGCCCAACACTAGGCTTGATTCCATGAACCGTGAGATCATGACTTGAGCTGAAATCAGGAGTCAGATACTTAATTGACAGAACCACCCAGGTGTCCCTCTAACTAAGTTCTGTAAATGCTATTATCTTTCAGCATCTTGGAAAGAGAAAGCTAGACACATGTAACTAGATTCAGTGCACAGAGCCCTAAGATTTAGGACAGAGGTTAGAGTTTGTTCAATGCAATGGCAAGTCAGCAAGTGAGCTCTGGAATAAGACTATGGGTTCTTATTTTGGGTCTACAATTTACTTTGTGACTTTGGTGAATACTTTTATGAGCCTGTCTGACACCTTTTAGAAAGTTAATTACATGACCGTTTTCACCTATAAGATCATTACACTTGATCTGTGATCATCTAAAAGAAAAGATGAACTTTTATTTTCTTTGCTGTGTTTTCCCACAGTGTAACCTCAAATGTACTGTCCATACAAAAGAAGTACTTTTTGACATGCCATCTAAATATTGGGTATATTGCCCTGGGCTCTCATTAAATATTAATGGGGGAATTTGTGGATGTTTACTGGGTAGGAACATGGAAATAGCTGAGAAGAAACTTTACCTTCTGAAGGAAAGCTTTTTTTTTTTTTTTTTTTTAAATCTTTTTTTATTCGGGGGAGAGAGTGTGTGTGTGAGCGGGGAAGGAACAGAGTGAGAGACACAGAATCTGAAATAGGCTCCAGGCTCTGAGTTGTCAGCACAGAACCTGATGCAGGGCTCAAACTAACAAACCACAAGTTCATGACCTGAGCCAAAGTCAGATGCTTAACCGACTGAGCTACCCAGGTGCCCCTAAAGGAAATCTTCTAAATTCAAATGTAGGCAGATATGGGAGACACAGTCTAACTGATTTGCTCTGTATTTGTGTTTCTTCAGATAATTGTCTTTTTTATTTTATATTAATCAAAAACATTTTTTTTTAACATTTACTTATTTTTTGAGACCGAGAGAGAGCATGAGCTGGGGAGGGGTAGAGAGAGGGAGACACATAATCTGAAACAGGCTCCAATTTCTGAGCTGTCAGCACAGAGCCCAATGCAGGGCTCAAACCCACGGACCACGAGATCATGACCTGAGCCGGTCAGACGCTCAACTGACTGAGCCACCCAGGCACCCCTTTTCAGATAATTTTCTGTCTTATTTTGTGATGTGTCCAACTGGACAAATGCATCCATTTTTTTAAGGGATGATTTCCTGACAAGACTATTAATTGATTTTCAAAGGTTATAAAGTCCTTCACAAACTGATTAAGAAGGAACAACAAAAAGAGCTGAAGTTGGCTGAAAAATGGTTTCAGACCGTCCCATGAAAATAGTGTACCATAAATTGCCTAATAACATGGCCGGGCAGCTCCAGGACAGGAGGGAAGGTGTTAAGGTGAAAGTCTTTTCTACTTTGAAGGTTAGCTCTTTATATAAGTAGAGTTTCACTATGCTTTTTTTCCCCCTAACTTTTCCAAAGTGTTGTGCCTTCCTTGAGTTCTGTGACCATCTGCGGGTGTCTTGAGAGCGTGATATGTGTGGTTGGGCGGGGGGGGGGGGGGGGGGNGCACGTAAGCCCCAGTATGTTGTGTTGGATGAAAGCAGCACCTTTATAAGTGGTTTCCCATCTACTTCTCTTTCCACTCTCCTTTGTACAGTGCCAGAATAAACTTTCATTCATTCATTCATTCATTCATTCATTCATTCATTCTGAGAGACAGACAGACAGAATACATGTGAGCAGGGAAGGGGCAGGGAGAAAGGGGCAGAGAATCTGAAGGAGGCTCCACACTGTCAGCACAGAGCCTAATGCCTGGCTCAGTCCCACCAACGATCATGACCTGAGCTGAAATCGAGAGCTGGACACTTAACCTGAGCAACACAGGTACTCTCAAAATAAACTTTCTCATGAAACTTTGATCATGTTACACTTCTCCTAAAAAAAAAAAAAAGAAAAGAAAAAAGAAACACAACAAACAAAACATTGCCTTTGAATTAGGGTAAAACTAGTCAGCCTGCCATTTGAGTTTTGTCAATGAAACCACTGTCTGTCTCAGTGCCAATTCTCGCACTTTCCCTCTCTGTCTCAGTGCCAATTCCCGCACTTTCCCTCTCAGTACCTTACATTCCAGCCACCTTTCATTTCACTCTCCCTGATCCCACCTCCACCATTTTCTTCTCTATGGTTAGACCTTTATATGCCATTTCTTTGATCTGAAATGTACTTGTTGCTACCTACTTTCTAGCTTTTCCTGTGCTGGGTACAGTAGATTTAAGAACTGAACTTGATCAGTATATCTAAACTAAGAACAAAACCATTTTACTCATTTCTCTTTCTCTCTACCCACCCCCCACTTCTTACCTCCGCCAACCACCAGTTTATTCTCTGTATCTATGAGCTTTTTAAAAATTGTATTTATTTTTAAAGTCTGCATGTATCCTATAGTACTTTGTATTTCTTGCCTGGCTTACTTAGCTTAGTATAATGGCCTCAAAGTTCATTCATGTTGTTGTAACTGGCGAGATTTCATTCTATTCTTCTAATATACCATTGTGTCTATATACTGCAATTTCTTTATTCATCCATTGATGGATGCTTAGGTTGTTTCAATATCTTGGCTATTGTAAATAATATGCAATGAACATAAAGGCACATGTATCTTTTTTGAGTTAGTGTTTAGTTTTTGTGAGAAATATTGAAAAGTGAATTTGCCGGATCATATGGCAGTTATATTTTTAATTTTCCGAGGAAACTTCATACTGATTTCCATATTGGTTATACCAATTTGCATGCCTTCAATTCCTTATTTTGAGTTGATTTTTGTGTATGGTGTAAGATAGGACAGTGGTTTAGTTTCATTCTTTTGCATGAAGCTATCCAATTTTTCTGATACTTTTTATTGAGAAGACTCCTTATTCCCCATTCTATATTCTTGGCTCTTTTGTCATAAATTAATTGACCATATATGCATGGGTTTATTTCTGGGCTTTCTATTTTGTTTGATCTATTTTGTTCTATAGATCTATATATCTGTTCATATGCTGGTACTATATGTTTTAATTGTTATAGCTTCGTAATATAGTTTGAAATTAGAAAGCGTGAAACCCCTAGCTTTGTTCTTTCTCAAAATTGCTTTGGCGCCTCTGGGTCTTTTATAGTTCCATTCAGTTCTTAGGATTGTTTGTTTTATTCCTGTGAAAAGTTATTTTGGACTTTGGTTAAGTAGGCACAGCATTGAGTCAATATCTCTTTGGGTAGTATGGACATTTTAATAGTGTTCTTCTAATCCATGAGCACAGAATATCATTCCATTTATTTGTATCTTCTTCATTTTCTTTAATGCCTTATAGTTTTCAGAGTCCAGGTCTTTTGCCTTCTTGGCTTAATTTATTCCTAGATATGTTGTTCTTTTTGAATCGATTGTAAGTGGGATTCTTTTCTTAAATTCTCATTCTGAGAATATATTATTTGTGTACAGAAATGCAAATTGATTTTTGTACTGATTTTGTATCTTGTAACTTTATGGAATTCATTTAACAGTTTTGATGGAGTCTTTATATATATATATACATATATGTATATATATCACAACATTTGTAAATAGTGACAGCTTTTATTTTCTTTCCAATTAGGATGCCTTTTATTTTTCTTAATTGCTCTAGATAGGAATTCCAACACTATGTTGAATAAAAGTGGCAATAGTGGGCATCCTTGTTCTGTTCCTGATCTTACAGGGAAAACTTTCAACTTTTCATCATTGAGTATGATTTAAGCTGTGAGTTTGTTGTATTTTGCCCTTATTATGTTGAAACACATTTCCTCTATACCCACTGTGTTGAGAGTTTTTATCATGAACAGATGTTGAATTTTATCTATGGTTTTTCTGTATTTGAGATGATTATATTTTTATCCTTCATTTTGTTAATATGGCAAATCATATTGACTGATTGGTGGATGTTAAACCATCCTTGCAACCCTGGAATAAATCCCCCTTGATCATTGTATATGATCCTTTTAATATATGTTGAAATTGGTTTACTAAAATTTATTGAGGATTTTTGCAATTAGGCTCATCAAGGACCTTGACCTGTAATTTTCTTTTCTGTGGCATCCTTGTCTGCTTTTGGTATCAAGATAACACTGGCCTTGTAAAATTAGTTTAGAAGAGTTCCCTCCTCTTCTATGTTTTGGAAAGAGATTGAGAAATATTTGTATTAATTTTTCTTTGAATGTTTGGTAGAAGCCATTTGCTCATGGACTTTGGCCAGTAATCAAATACCTCCCTAACAATCTCCTTTCTAGTATTCAGGGTGTTTAGATTTTCTGTTTCATCATGTTTGATTCTTGGTAGGTTGTATGTTTCTATGAATTTACCATTTCTTCAAGATTGTCCAATTTGTTGACATAATTGTTCATAGTAGTCACTTACGATCCTTTGTATTTCTATGGTATAGATTGTAGCATAAAGCCTTTAATTTCTGATTTTGAGTTCTTTCTTGGTGAGTCTAGCTAAAGCGTTTTCAATTCTGTTGATCTTTCAAAGAACAACTCTTAGTTTCATTGGTTTTCTATTGTCCTTTTAATTTGCTTCATTTCTTTCTACTCTAACTTTTGCAATTTCTTTCCTCCTTCTAACTTTGACCTTTGTTCTTTTTCTAGTTCCTTACAATGTAAAGTTAGACTGTCTTGTTTCTCATGATAGGCACTTATCACCATGAACCTCCCTCTTAGAACTGCTTTTGCTACATCCCATAAATTTTGGTATGTTAGTATGTTACATTTCTATGTTCATTTGTCTCAAGGTGTATTTTATTACTCTTTTGATTTCTTCTTTGACCCTTTAGTTGTTCAGTGGCATGTTTTTAATCTTCAAATATTTGTGAGTTTTCCAGTTTTTTTTCCATGTAATTCTCACTTCATACCGCCATGGTCAGAAAAGATCTTTGCGTACTCTTAAATTTATTAAGACTTGTGGCCTAACATATGAAAATGTTCCATGTGCACTTGAGAAAAAATATATTAAATTGCATTTGGATGGAATGTTCTCTAAATATCTGTTAAGTCTATCTGGTCTAACATATTGTTTAAGACTAAAATTTCCTTTATCAGTTTTCTGTCTGGATGATCCATCCATTGATGTAAGTGGGGAATACATGTGCAACTGCCATGTCAGATTTTTTCTTCTCTAGTAGTTTCCTTTTGTGTCTTTAAAGCTAGCTTTCCTTTCCTTTCTAACCATGGTTATGTTTTTCTATTTGCTTAAACATTTGGAGTATTTTTATAATATTTTTCTTAACATCTTTGTGAGTTTCATTATGCCTATTTCTGGGTTTGTTTCTATTTATTTTTATCATGATTTTAAGAATTTCCTATTTTGTGCATGCCAGGTAATTTTCATTAAATGTCTCACATTTTAAATTTTGTTGTTGGTTGTTATTTCCTCCATTCCTTTAAAGACTATTGGATTTTCCAGACACCTAGTTAAGTTACTAGAAATAAGTCAGAACCTTTTAATGTTTGCTTTTAAGATTTCTTGGGGAAGATCCAGAGGTTTTAGTCTGAGAGTAATGTAGCCATATAATGAAGGTGAAACTCTTCTGAGGATACTATCCATTTTCATGTGCAAAGTCTTTCCTGTCAGGCTGGAGAGAGGATTATTATTGAATTATTCCCAGCCCATTATGGGATCTTATTATTGTTCGCCTTTCTTTTTTTTGTTGGTTTTCTCCTAACCTCTAGTTGTTTTCTCTCATGTATATGCAAGGAATATTCAGCTGAAGATTCCAGAGAACAGCTCAGAAAATCTCCTGAGCCTTCCATCTGTGAAGTGTCTGGTGCTCTGCCCCAAGTACCACCATTTTGACCTTTCTTAACTTTGACTTTTATTCAAAGATTAAATTCTGTCCTTAATTCATTAGGAGCATCAGGTCCATTTAGTTTTTCCTGAGTTTATTCTAATGTTGTTTTTTTTTTTTTTATCTCTGAGAGAGAGAGAGAGAGAGAGAGAGAGAGAGAGAGAGAGAGAGAGAGAGAGAGA